>NC_068341.1:14122373-14476723 GCF_014633365.1 Diospyros lotus | reverse complement strand
TAGCTACTCCAGAGAGGTGTTGTCCTTGTTCTATGGATCGAAGAAATTCAGTTGGCCTTAGCACAGATGGGATATCAGAGTCCTTTGGGCAACGACTAGATGGAGTGGTAAAAGTCCTTAGTAGGTGGCGATCAGATTGATGCTTCATGCCTTGGTGTATTTTATTTGGAGGGAGCACAACAACAGGTGTTTTCGTGATTAGGAAAGATCGTCCATTCAAAGTCATGCTTTTCGTCGTGTCTGGCGACTTCCGAGATACCAGAACTCTTCTCCGCATTAAGATATGTTTGCTTTGGAGGCTGACCTTTACGTCCATGGAGTCTCATCCTTGGTGTTAGCTCATCCTGTGCTTATGCTTTGTTGATTCCCAACTCACTTGGGTTTGTTTGTTGAACAGTATTTGGACTGCCAGAGATCTTATATGCCACATTGTCATTTCGAGATGGGATTTTCGTCTCTCTTCTGGCCAATGTATTATCTTGAACATATTTTAGTTTTCTTCATTTTCATTTTCTTGTCATGTTTATTCTTATTTCATTTTTCTAGCCCAGAAGGTGATCGTTGATATGTTGTTACCCTTGGTGTTTTGGTGGCTCGAGGTTTACCCTAGCTTTAGTTTGTAGCCTTTTTGGCATGTTGTGTTTTGTTTTATATATTTCTTATTTATAAGAAAAAAAAAAAAAGTTGCAGTTGAAAAACCCTTGATTAGGGTGCACATGATTGAAAAGAGTTTATAATGTCATAAGAAGTTTTGATGTGATCTCAATCACATCATACTAGATCTTGGCATAGTTGTGAAGTCTTGTGAGTTTAATTAGTCTATGACTCTCACTCGGTCGAGATGTTAGTCGGTAAAAGGATTATAATGCACGAAAATCGAAAATCCAAAATCCAAATAGGTTCATTCAAAGTATTAACTTCATTGCCATTAGGACCATTCTAATATTATGCTAAAGGTTGCTCAGGACCTTTCGAGGTTATGTGAAAAAATGAAAAGTTTTTTTATAGTAAATCAAAGTGTTTGGTAGGTGCCAAAGAGTTTGGCGTATCCTAATTACTATATGGAAATTAACCTAGATGGTCACACACAAACTAGGTAATGTATTGAATTATCGATTCTTTGTTGTCATATGTTTTCAATCATCATTAAGAGTTAATGGATTAATGGATTGTTAAGAGTTAACAAATAGATCAACAAACTGTTAAGAATTAATAGATAGAGACCATTAAGAGTTAACATGGCATGTTGTTAATGGGGGAGTCTTGGTTCCATTAAAAGTTAATGGTAAGTCTTAATGCAATTGGTGAAACTTGGAAATAATGCTTGAAACAGTCGACAATATTAATTCTTAACTACAAATTGTTGACAAACTATCTCCAATGGTTGACAGTTTCACTAAACGAGATTAGATCCCGTGTACTTTTATTTCATCGTTTCAAATGCATTAAATAAGAAAATGAGAGAATAAGTTAAAAAGAATAAGAAAAATAAGGAGACAGACACGTCCAATTCCTTATCTCATTCGTTCATTTTTCAAGTGAGAGAAGAGAAGCCTTGCCAAGCTCTGTTGTTCATATTCCTCCTATGCTCCATTACCCTTTTTCTTTCTTTTGCTCCATATTCTCTATTGGTCCAAGAGGTTATGAGATGATCGAATCACCATAGGAGAACCCAACACCACTAGAAATAACCTTCGTTTTTGCTTGTCTAGCACATGGGTGAAGCAAAAGGTTCTAGTGCTATGTAGGTATGGACCGACTTGGTCCCGTATGGCTATGGGGGTTGGCTTGGTCAACTAAAGAAACAAGTATCAGAACTGATCAACTTAGTGAAAGCTATTTGTGGAAGCTGACGCGACCGAATGAGTTCCGACCAGGTGTATAATTGATGTGAGAATTTATTCATACATTTATTACTCATAATTAAGTAGTACTTTTAATATTTTATATGTGTTTTATCTAAAAGTATATAGTATTTTTAGTTTCATTTACATATATTTAATTTTTAATACTTCTTGTTATTTTATAGAAATACTAGTAGATCACCCATGCGATGCATGGATATCGTAAAAAAAAATAAAATCGTTAAAGCAAAAGTTGTATAATTTAGTAGTTACAATAAATGAAAATCACAATAAAGAAGTAAAAAATAAACAAAATAATCGTGTTACAATAATGAGAATACAACAAAAGGATTACAAATTTTGAAAGATTTCCTTATATACATTCAATGGTAGACGAACAATAAAAAGCACATAACTCTATCCCGAAATCATGTAAAAAATAAACCTAAATTAACATGTAATACAATAAGCAATGCGTAAAAAAGTACAAAAATTACACGATAACAGGAAAAAAGAATAAACGATAACCAACCTCTTTGTTATAAAATATACATTCAAGAGTAGACGTCTTTTTTTTTTTTTTTAATTTTCACGTGTATTTGTCTCATATGTGCGTACTACACGAATCCTCAAGGCTTAATTTTTCCTAGTTGCATTCATATCACTCACTTGACAGAATAGTGGTGCTATGTTACACCAGAAGACCAATCTGGATAAAAAAAATACAGTTAAAATTTACTAAATAAAAGTAAAGAATAAGAGAAAATTTAAGAAGAATAATTGAGAGAGGAGAAGAGAGGAAATGAAAGTGTTGAACGGGAATGAAGAAGAAGAAGAGAGAGATATATTTGTTTTCTTTTATTATTTTTTCTTCCTTCAAATTCTCTTATTTCTCTCAATTTATCAAATCATATGTCACCATTAAGTTTCCATTTTTTTTCCCACGCTTTGCCACACAATCCGATTCTTACTTAACATAATTTTCAAAACACAAATTTAATTTGTATTTAATTTCCCCAAGTCCAACATATAGCACATCTTCGGAGTAGACCAATGGGAAAAAGGAGAATTAAATAAATGACACTAATCAATTAAGTTGAAAAATAAAATTATGACATTTAAAATTATAAAAAATAAATTTAAATTAATTAAATTGTATGTAAAATGAAGATAATTTAAATAATCAATTAATTGTAGAAATAATAATAATTAAATTTTCAAAATTGATTATCCATACATGACTTTATATATTTCTCCTAATAATTAATTACCAAATTTAAGATAGGTCAAATTTTTAAAGAAGTAAAAAAAAAAAAAATTATAACATTTAAGTTATATTTAAAATTATAAGAAAATAAATTTAAATTAATTAAACTATATATAAAATAAAGATAATTTAAATGATCAATTAATTATAAATGGTAATAATCAAATTTTCAAAATTGATTATCCATGACTTTACATGTTTCTCCTTACAATCAATTACCACATTTAAAACAGGTCAAATTTTAAGAAAATAATAAAAAAATAAAGTTAAAAAGTAAAATTATAATATTTAAAATATATATAAAATTATAATATTTAAAAATATAAAAAATAAATTTAAATTAATTAAACTATATATAAAATAAGAATAATTTAAATAATTAATTAATTATATAAATGATAATAATCAAATTTTCAAAATTGATTATCTATATATGACTTTACATATTTCTCCTGACAATCAATTACCACATTTAAGATAGATTAAATTTTTAAGAAAGCAACAAAGAAAATAAAGTTAAAAAATAAAATTATAATATTTAAGTTATATATAAAATTACAACATTTAAAATTATAAGAACATAAATTTAAATTAATTAAACTACATAAAATAAAGATAATTTAAATAATTAATTAATTATATAAATGATAATAATCAAATTTTTAAAATTAATTATACATACATAACTTTACATATTTCTCCTAACAATTAATTACCACATTTAAGACATGTCACATTTTTAAGAAAACAACAAATAAAAATAAAGTTAAAAAATAAAATTATAACATTTAAACTATATATAAAATTATAACATTTAAAACTATAAAAAATAAATTTAAAATAATTAAACTATATATAAAATAAGAATAATTTAAATAATCAATTAATTATTTAAATGATAATAATCAAATTTTCAAAACTGATTATCCATATATGACTTTATATATTTCTCTTGACAATCAATTACTACATTTAAGATAGATCAAATTTTTAAGAAAGCAACAAAAAAAATAAAGTTAAAAAATAAAATTATAATATTTAAGTTATATATAAAATTATAACATTTAAAATTATAAGAAAATAAATTTAAATTAATTAATTATATAAAGGATAATAATCAATTTTTCAAAATTAATTATACATACATGACTTTATATATTTCTCCTAGCAATTAATTATCACATTTAAGACATGTCACATTTTTAAGAAAACAATAAATAAAAATAAAGTTAAAAAATAAAATTATAACATTTAAGTTATATATAAAATTATAACATTTAAAATTATAAAAAAATAAATTTAAAATAATTAAACTATATATAAAATAAAGATAATTTAAATAATCAATTAATTATATAAATAATAATAATCAAAATTTTAAAATTGATTATTCATATATGACTTTACATATTCCCTCTAACAATCAATTATCACATTTAAGACATGTCACATTTTTAAGAAAGTAATGAAAAAAATAAAGTTAAAAAATAAAATTATAATATTTAAAATTATAAAAAAATAAATTTAAATTAATTAAACTATATATAAAATAAAAATAAAATAAAAAATTTACTTGGCAGTCGGTATTCGACAATATTAACTGATATCTCAAGATTTCTCCCGATTTAAAAAAGTCTAATTTTTCTGTAATTTATTTTAATTAAAATTTTATGTTAATATTTAAAAATTAATAATATAGATTAAATCTTGTCTCTTCATATACCAGCATACTTACACATTCTCCAAATATTATTCAACCATAAAAAAATCATTTACGTGTTCCAAGAATTACACGTTTTTCATAAATCTAAACTTAATTAATAACCTATAAAAATTCTAGTTCGGGTAAGCAAAACAAATTTAAAAATATAATAAAATATCAAAATAGTAATTGGAAATGGGCGAGAAAAATTTTGACGACTATTTAAGTTATATATAAAATTATAACATTTAAAATTATAAAAAAATAAATTTAAAATAATTAAACTATATATAAAATAAAGATAATTTACATAATCAATTAATTATATAAATAATAATAATCAAAATTTTAAAATTGATTATTCATATATGACTTTACATATTCCCTATAACAATCAATTATCACATTTAAGACATGTCACATTTTTAAGAAAGTAATAAAAAAAATAAAGTTAAAAAATAAAATTATAACATTTAAAATTATAAAAAAATAAATTTAAATTAATTAAACTATATATAAAATAAAAATAAAATAAAAAATTTACTTGGCAGTCGGTATTCGGCAGTATTAACTGATATCTCAAGATTTCTCCCGATTTAAAAAAGTCTCATTTTTCTATAATTTATTTTAATTAAAATTTTAAGTTAATATTTAAAAATTAATAATATAGATTAGATCTTGTCTCTTCATATACCAGCATACTTACACATTCTCCAAATATTATTCAACCATAAAAAAATCATTTACGTGTTCCAAAAACTATACGTTTTTCACAAATCTAGACTTAATTAATAATCTATAAAAATTCTATTTCGGGTAATATATATATAGATTTTGACGGCTATTTTGTTATAATATATATATAGATTACTTGTTGTTTAGGTTAAAGTTAAATAATAATTTTAAAAAATATTATAAAATTAATTTCAAAATTAATATTATAATATAAATAAAAATAAATATTATAATTAATTAATATTATAATATAATTAAAATTAATATAATTAATAGTACATTAAATATTAAATATTACATATTATATTATATTATTTATATATATGTATTATATATTATACTAAAGAAAGTGGCGTGTGAATGTGGAACAGGGTGGCTTGCATATGCATATATATATATATAAAGAAAATTGGATGGGCAGGGTGAGGAGGTTGCTGCGGCGAAACTGCAATGCAGGAAGCACGGAGCAAGGGATTGGAGGATTAAGGAGGAAGCAGAGATTAAAGAATTACAAAGTGGCCCACAGGAGGACGAAATTGGAGAAGCAGGCGCAAGGCCAAGTAGCTGCTGTTCATCCACATCTGTTCCAGTTCCAGATCTGGACTGGAGAGCTTTTTGTTCTTCTTTTTCTTTGTTTAATTTATTCTCTTATGCTTTTATTATTATTTTAATTTTTAATTACTTTTATCATTAACTAATTTGTTAAACTAAGGCATGTATTGGCTGAAATTATGAGGGTGCATTTTTTTATAATTTTATGTTATTAAATAAATTAGGTTATACTGAGTTATGTGATATTAAATTTAATAATTATGAATAATTGATCATTATTTACATGATTTAATACATAATTTTGAGATCGTTAAGAGATAGGTTAGGGATTATATTGTAAGTACCATACACCATAAAGTAAAATCGACTAAAAATAGAATTCGATTTATTTGTGCGACTTTTAGCGAGAAATTAAGAATTTCACAAATTATAATATATTTTTATTTAATTAAACTTTCATAAAAATATAAGAAGTTAGTAAATGAGAATAAACTCATTACAACCTAAAGATAGAGTAAAGAATACATTAGGAGATTTTGTCGTTACATACTCAATTAACTAATTCATTTGCATAAAAATCTATAATTTACAGATTACATAGATAAGTTCATACACGAGCCTTAGTTATTAAAATTCATTAATTTTGTTGGTTCAAGTTGCCTTCTAAATTAATTTTATTTTATTAATTAATTTTTTACTATTCTTTATTAAACCTAGAATTTCTGATTGTCTAAATAATATAGAAAGTTTGAAAATTTATTTCCTAATGAAAATGATATTCGTACTCATTATATTACTTGTTCGACTCGTATATTTGCAGTAGATTTTAGGGCGATCAATCACAGGCACAACCGGCAACAACTTAACAGAGTAAGGTAATAGTTATTTCAATTTTTCATTTTGATGCGTTGATATTTCCATATGGTTGTCTATACATAGTTTTGCAAGGATTATTTTTGTATCATTTTCATTACTTGTGTGTGTTTTTTAAAAAGTTTTGAAAACCACAGTGACTCTCATGTATGATACACTGAGTGTTAGTGCATTCATTTCAAAACCATATAGTGACACCTCTACAACATTTTTATTTCATTCACCTGAACAATCATGATATGTCACTTTTACATTTATTATTATGACAAATAGGGTAATGATCGTCATTTATTGATTATCAAGTAAACCTACACCATTTGTTTGAAGCAAAACAACAATCACCTCCCGATAAACAATTCATCCTCTAGTTATTCACTATGTCATAAGGCAGTGAAATGACCATATATGCATGTGTGTCATGACATATGATTTTTTTTTTTTTTTGCAATAAATCATAATTTTTACATCATATGATAATATGCATAAATTTCATGTCCTTGGTGCGATTTATGTAATAATGATGGCCATAATTGTAATAACAAATAACTTACGAGGTACTAGTAAAATTTGAGCGAAATCAAAGGTTGCATGCATAAATCATACAAATTATCAAGTTTAAGTGCGATAAATTAAAAGTTTACAATATAAGTGTCACCTTACAAAGTTCAAACCATCTACTTCCTCTTTCTTTTTTGTCCATATGCTTCATTGAAAACCCTCAATTGCCCATTAAAAACACCTCAAATCTCTTTCTTTCTTACCATCTCTCATGTTTGCTTCCTTAAAATGCTAAAAATTGATCATAATTTTAGTTTCCCAACTTGTCGCTCATTTTCACCAATTTCTTGATGGAAATCACATCATTCATTGCCAATCTTTCCAATTTTTAGTCCCTTACTGATTTTCAATCAATTTTATCTCCAATTTGACAACCTCAACGAATCTCAAAAGATTCATACAATTACTTTGAATTTGCGTCAAATTTTTCAATTATGTTTTCATTTTTTTTTCTCAATTTTTTTACTTTGTGTATATTTCTTGTTAAGTGTTGAAAATATGTGCTGAAGGTACCATTTTTACCCTTATACATGCCTGTAAAGCATGTCAAATGATTCAACTCATTTCAAATTCATTTGTCTAGAATTCAAGTCCAAAGTCATCTTCATAAACTGTTCATCGTGTCTCGATATTTATTTTCTACAATATTTAGAACCCAATTATCCATTTATATCAAAATATGAAGTCATCATTGTGTTCTCGATCATGTCTCTACATTGATACCTATCTTTTGGTTCATCTTAACCTAACTTCAATTAGTTTTCATGTAGGTCCAAAATAGGTTACCTAACCAGTCTGTTGTGTATTTCAACTTAGGATTTGATAACTTTTAATATATTTGACAATTTTCAACAAAATTGTGTCATATGTGTTTGTCTTTACACCATTTTCACGAAACCTAGTATTGGGCTCGATTCAATTTGACCTAGTTTGTTCAAATTTTGTTATCAAAATTATGATCTGAACTTAGTGATATTTGGTTTATTTACCATTTTTCAACAATTACATTTAGGTCTATCCCTTCATGAATTCACATTTTGTTTATTTTGGATTTCTCTTGAGCCTCATAAATTTTTGAATTACTATTAAGCCTCTAATTCCAATTAATTTAAACATTAATTATTTAATATCCAAAATTAGTAAAATCTGTGGGTATTACATATGAGAAAAAAATCTCTAATTTCTTAGGTATTATCACACATGGAGAATGAGGCGTTGGAAAACCCATTTGCAATGGCATTGCGTTGGTAAGGTTTTCTTGTTGGTAAGGTTTTCTTATTATTATAACACAATGTGATGGGGTTACGAATAGGTGATAGGTTTCCTCGTCATGATGAGTTGCTCCAATGGAAATCTTGTCGTCAACTTCTTTCAATCTAATCTATCTATCACTAGTCACATTCTTTTATGTCTTGGATTGTTTCCCCCACAAAGTTGGTCAATAGTGAGAATAGCCTTTATTTTTGTTTCTTTGATGAGTGGTCAATCACACTCATAAATTTTTTTTTTTTTTAGGCAATATCTTGTGTTCATGGAGAAGAACCCAACATATCTTAAGGTTAATCATTGAATTGCCCATCTCTATACGCGATAAAGAGACAAAAAGGGAGTCGGTTAAATATTGATTAGTTGACGGTACTAAATGTGAAAGAAATGAGATGGATGGAAAAGATGGACTAAATAAATGAAAATAATTTTATTTTTGAACGAAGATCCCTTTTTGGTTTAAAAATGGTTATAGAGGTTCGTAGGATTTACTTTTGTTACTTAAGACACCTATTTTGTTAGTTTTAAGTAGAGACAACATTAATTAAGTTATATTTTATCTAATTTACTACTAAACGATCTCTAATTTATTATTAAAAGGAAAAGGATGCAATGTTGTTTACAGAAAGAATGGCCATTGCTGGCAACACCAAGAGAGATAGAGAAAACTGTGAGTGTAGGCATATCTCCATTGAATCAAAACAGGAAAAATGTTTATGTCTTTTAATGCTCTGATCACAGTTCCACCATCTCTTCTTCACTTACTAACATCCACTACAACCACATCCTTAAGATAGATGAGATCACTTTTATTGAAGTCATAATCAATGCTCTATTGAGATGGAATCCTAGAAAGCTCCAAGCAGGGCAAATTTAGCTTTGACTGTAAAAGATAATGAATTAAGATTAAGGTTAGATTGAGAATTAGAGAGTTCAAACTTAGCTAAGAAAATAGTGGTAGGGTTTCCACGGCCATGTTAAGATCATTTCTAAAAATAGTATGTTTTTCTGTCGTGCACAATCATAGACAAACTTCACAATCGTCTTCATTCTTATTTTTTTTTTCTTATTCTTCCTCTTTCTTTATTGATCGAATCTTACCCGTCGACAAGTCCAATCGCTAAAACTCATCACTAACCTAGAATTTTTTTATTATCATTTTTTGTTTAGATAAATTTCATAGACTACTACAAGATTTGTTAAATTACACTAATTACCTTTGTGTTCTCTTAAATGGCACTAACCTCCCTTGAGATTAATTATTGCGCAACATAAATCCCATCGTCCTTAGTGATAGTTAATTTTGTTAAAATTTCCAAAGTGTCTTTCCTAATTACACAAAAAAAATAAAAATAAAAATATTGAGAAGGCTACAAAAAAAAAGCCAGAAACTTGCTAGAAAATAAAAAATATTAAAACTAATAGAAATTCACTCTTGGGTTTTGATCAAACTCATTTGTGATAGGTTTCTGCAAGCTTGACCGTTGCATATGAGTTTCAATCAAATCCCAAATGCTTTTGATATATATAAAAAATAGTGTATAATATAGAGAAAGACAATTGGAATTTATCATGGGAGATAGCGTGAGTAAGAAAGTATTGAATATCTCAAACCCAAATTACTTTGGGTTTAAATATTTCAAAACTAGATTAATTTGGATTTGAAGTTGTAAACTCATTAAGATTTGGGTTTGAAGTTACAATTTAGATCTAAGATAAGGTTTCAAGATTCAAGCCGAAAAAGAAAGGGAGAAATAGAGACTTAGTGTGGGAACATTGTCTCTATTGTTATTTTCACTACTAGTATGTCCTATTATTGTCATCCCGTATTTATCATAGAACCACAGGTAAATTTAGTCATTTATGGAGAAACATTTGTTAAAGAAGGAACTCATGATGATTAGTTTTAATTGCATCACACAATCATCGCGGAAAGCTCATGACAAGTCGTTGATTGTCAATGAAGTGAGAGAAAAGACAGGCAAGAGAAGAAAGAGAAGGAGAAAATATAAATGATAGAATCATAGAGAAAGAATATCTTAAATATAAAGGTAAATGATCACATTGTTTGCTCTATTAATGGAAGGGATATGTATATTTTTTTTGAAAACATATATAAAGATGGTCTGTGAAATTAAACAAATCTTAGGAGTGGTTTGTGAAGTTTATTATTTTTAATTAATTATAACTTTAATTAAATTTTAATTAGCTTAATTTGATTAACAACCTATTGAAAGTTAGCATCAAAAGTAAACTACAAGAATCTTTAGAATTATAATTTTTAAAGTATAAAAAATCTATATACAAAATAGCTTAAACCACACAAAAATTTTGGGAGAAATTTATCCCTTAAAATTATATAAATTAAACTAAAATGTAACCATTAAATATTTAAAGGTGATTTCTCATTTAAGATTTTTTATTTTTAATTTATTGGGACACTAGCCACTTAACAATTTTAAACATTATTAATATGCCATAGTATAAAAAGACAAAGTAAAAGAAAAAAAATTAATTAATTAAAAAGATTAACCTAATTCAAATAAGCTGAACTAGAATAGAGGAAAATGGTAGGGGGGAGGGGGAATGCCCCCAAAACACCCAAAAGTCTGTGGGTGACCGTGCGAGCCAAAGAGACGCACAGGCAACACTCCAACCCCAAGAGGCCCATGAGTGACCCTTAACCTCAAGAGGCCCGATACCAACCTCTTGGCCTATGAGGGCTCATGGTTTCTCTATCCTTTAAGATTTGTGGGAAAATCCCACGAGACCTCTTATCCCCAAAACAACGACACCGTCACCAAAGCATTTTCTCGAATACGAAGGAATGGGGTCTCACACATGTAAATTAGATAATTCCAACAGTCGAAAATTTTTCTAAGAAAATGATGGACAATATTGTTCTTGGACTTTTATCATTTTCAGTATTCGACTTAAGTATTAGAGTGTTTACGCGATAACCCTCACACGCATTTTGACTATTTTTTTTCCTTGCAAACTCAAATGACTTGATGATAACTTTTTTGTCAAATAAATTATTGTTATATCTTGACAACAACAATTATAATTTATAAATCAAAATTTTAATTTTAGAATAAGTTTTAGAGGTTTTCAAATAAATATATATATTAATTTTAAAAATTTCTCAAAAGTGAAATGAATCATGTTGTTTGTATAAAGAAAATTAAAGAAAGACGATAAAATAACAAAAATACCTTTTATTCAATTATAAAATTATTTTTTTTTCTTTATTATTTTCTCCCTCTCCCTTACTCATAGTTGTCTTGTCTCTCGTGCGCCAATCGTCATTGTGAAGAGAGAGACGACGAGAGGCAACTATGCGTAGGAGAGATGAGTGAGGAGGTAATCAAAAGAGAAGGAGAAATAACTTTCTAATTAAATGAATGATATTTTCGTTAATTTATCATTTTATGTACTTTTTTCCGTAACATGCTATGTGCAAATAATATTTTCCAAGTGAAACAAAAGGAAACACACAATGATGATCTCTCTCACTCTCTCCCTCTCTCCCAAACAATAATTCAAGTCAAAATAATATGGATTAAGGAGCCATAATTTTCAAACCAACAAAATGATGATCTCTCGTTCTCTCTCACGCATTTAATGGCTTGTACTAAACAATAATTCAAGTCAAAATAATATGGATTAAGGAGCCATAATTTTCAAACCTGAAAAATACTTAATTCTCAGAAAAATAAAAATAATATTTGATTGCAAGAAATAAAATATCACAAATCATCAGATCTCCTGTTGGCTCTTAGGCGGACGTTTCCACTTGCACCTGTCCGCTGTCGCACATTATTGACGGCGATTTTCGAGTCCCTCCACGCCCCTTTTTTTATTATTTCCGGCTTGATCCAATTACATTTCTAGCCTCGTTCCCTCGGGCAACGGACGGAATATCCGAGGGTGTTATCGTAATTCCCCCAGTACACGCAGGCAATCCCAATCCCAATCAATCACAGAGCGAGCGAATCAGCCAGAAATCATATTCTGTCGCAATTTTATTTCCGTGCCCAGCCCCGGCCCCACTGCCCACACCACTAACAAATGAAATGCTTACATACATGAATCACGATATATATACATCATTTTTATATATTTTAAGTTACATAAGGAATATTATGATTAAAATACTATACACCTCTTTACACATTTTACGCATCTCTATGCGTCTCATGAGAGATATTTTTTATCATTAGTATATATTTGTATAGCCCAATATGTACCAATAGCATTATTCTACATATATTTGACACATTTATTATTAAAAATTACTATTGGTATATTTTTGTGTACATCTTGAACTACATAAAAGTGTATCAATGACATAAAAGTCCCTCATGAGACACATAGAGACGCAGGGTATTTTGATCATAATACCCCCTTATGTAGCCCAAAATATACAAAATGGTTGTACATCTAACATGATTCTTTATTATTTAAAAATAAATTATTTTGTGACATATCATATCACTAGAGGTGGAGCAAATAGTTAATAGGAACGAAGTATTTGAAATGCCCAATTGACTTTTTTTAGCTTAACCTCGTAAAATGGTTCAGAAGATCTTTTAAATGGGTTCTTCTACAGGCAGACACACTAGTAGGGAGGCTTATGGAATAAGCTCAAGGATACAAAAATACTCTCCTTTACTTTGTAAATTTATGAAATAGGCTGTCTTGCTCTCTCCTCTTTCTTTTCATGGCCACCGTCTTGTCGCGGCCTTGGCCTCGTTGCCTCGTCATTGTCGTCTCGTTGCTATCGCCATTTCGTCTTCCCTTGCCTTGTCGACTGTGGTTGTAGGCGGTGAGACGAAAGCAATGGTAAGACGACGACATGCAATAACAGTCGGCAAGGTGAGGTGGTGATGACAGCGAGG
Source organism: Diospyros lotus (assembly GCF_014633365.1). Classification (NCBI taxonomy): domain Eukaryota; kingdom Viridiplantae; phylum Streptophyta; class Magnoliopsida; order Ericales; family Ebenaceae; genus Diospyros; species Diospyros lotus. The sequence goes on along the minus strand of NC_068341.1, from coordinate 14,463,025 downwards.
CGATGACTATGAGAAGGGAGAGAAGAAAATAGGGTAGCGGCCTCTTTGTAAATTTACAAAGTGAACTAGAATAATTTTGTATTTTTACTCCAATGCAGTGAACTTTTTTGGCTCTCAATATTTTTTTTCTTTAAATTTCTATCTTTTTTTTTTTTTTTTGATAATTATCATTACATCACTTTAATATCTATAGTCAAAAAATAATTACAACTCATTCCCGATATGATTTAAATTGGGGTATGACCTGTCATTTTTATGGATGGAAAAGAAAAAAAAAAAAAATCGTCAACTACAATGACGATGTGACAGACAGACGGCCAGAGGTTTGCAAAATAATGCCAAAAAAAAGAAAAAAAAAAGAAAAACCACAAAGGCATTAGGCAAACGCCAGACGGGGTCTTTAAAAGCCGTCGGCAATCACCAGCGCACACAGAGAAATGTGAGACAGCGATCTGCAATGGCGTCAATATCTGGTCTCTGCTCTTCTTCTTCGTCCACGTTCAAATCACAAACCAAATTCGCTCCGAGAGCGCCCCCGATTTGGAGAGAATCGATCGCATTCGCCGAACGATCGAAGATCATCGATCGATGCTGCGAGCGCGTTTCGAGCGTGGCGGCTCGGGCCGTGGCTCGGGTCGAGCCGGCGAGCCTGTCGCCCGCCGGCCGCGGATTGGAGAAGGATCCGGAAGAGCTCTGGCGGAAATACGTGGATTGGCTGTACCAACACAAGGAGCTGGGGCTGTACTTGGACGTGAGCCGGATCGGGTTCACGAACGCCTTCGTGCAGGAGATGGAGCCCAAGTTTCAGGCTGCATTCCGCGCCATGGAGGAGCTGGAGAAGGGCGCGATTGCGAACCCTGACGAAGGCCGAATGGTCGGCCATTACTGGCTCAGGAACCCTCAGCTCGCGCCCAAGTCGTTCCTGAGGTCGAAGATCGAGATCGCGCTTGAAGCTGTGTCCAACTTCGCGAACGACGTTGTCAGTGGCAAGGTCAGTTTGTACTCGAGTCTCTGATTTGTTTTCTATCGAGCTTTGACTTTTCTGTTTACTGACTTAGTAATTATATCGGGTTCAAAATTTTGGGAAACAAATTTTTTATTTGATGGAAATGTTTAGGCAACAACAAAATTAACTTCGATTGCAGCAACAGAAAATATAAACCAACTAATTCGAATCTTGACCCTTTATATAGATGGGAAAGAGCAATTTAGATGTTTACCGGTCTCATATTAGGATTTACTGGATAGGCTGTCAAAATGATTTGGCATGGTAGTTCTGTAAGTAAGAGTAATTTCTGCAGGTGGGTTGTCTTAAATTGAAACGGGTCATTTTTTTCCCTCTACATAGCAATGATAGAATTGTTTCAATTTCATATATAGGATAAAAATGTTCAGTGGACAGCCACTGTTGGAGCACAGTTGTTCTATTGCATGGTATTACTATAGCAGCTCACCAGAATAGAAGGGGCAAGCAAATGAGGCTGTGTGTCATTAGGATGACGATGCAAGTGCATTTTGTCTCTTAGTTTTTTTTTTTTTCAAATGACTTTCTTTTGCCTTGAAATTAGATTCCTCTCAAGTGTGATGAAGACATAAATCTCTTCTTCAAGCTGATTATATGTATTTGGTAAACTGTAGGACACTTCTAGAGTCTAGACATTTAAGAACGCGCTCAATTGTCATTATTGAACACACAACATTGCTTCAGTTACAAATGTATGAGCTTCAATAATATATTTGAATGAAAGAGGTCAGGGAGAAATGCCAACAAGATGATGTGGTGATGGTGCACACAAGATATTCTTGAGGCTGGAGGGGTACAGGAAGGGAGATGGTCTAAGAAAACAGGGGACAGATAGCTAGTCGTAGGGGAGGGCCAGCAGGAATATTCTTTGGGGGTGTGCTCCAATGGGTTCCAGAAGTCTAATCTTGTAATTTTTATATTGGATAGGGATCCTTAATCACCATGGGGTCTAGGAAGTGCCACTTGTTGAAAAGATAGATGGTGCCCTATCTATGTGGCCTGACAAAGGGGACAATTAACTTGATAATCTTAGGAGTGGAGCTGTCACCAACTGATGTTCTCATAGCAGTCAAGGGTTATGCTACTGGAAGAAGTGATGATGGTATGTGTGCACCCTGTCAAAGGGTATATTCTTGTAGCGTAAGGGACATAATATCTGTTTGAGTCATAGGTCTCTCCCTTTCTTTCTTGATTTCTTTTCTCTTCGTTGACCAAGGTTGAGGGTTCCATTCGGAGGGGGTAAGCACCTTGTAGAAGCCTTAAGCTCTAGCCTTCAATTCACAAGTCTCTCAAGTCTTGCAATGGGAGTCCCTTGGGATCTGCCATACCCTAAATTTATGGTAAAATCACTTGGAGTCGCATCTGGAGAAATGTCAAGCTCAGGATATGAGTCTTTGGTCAGACCAAGTGTGCTTAAGCAGTTTGGAGGTCTCAAGTGGAGGACATTAAACATGTCAATGTGAAATATGGCAATCCATGAGTCTCCTTCACGAGGCTAAGGTGTGGTTCTTTATGAATGATGTGGCATATTGGAGATTGTCATGTGGTGAGCTTGTGGCCGAGTATTCGCAATATAAAATTCCTCAGAAAGTTGTTGGAAGTTTCTTGGATGAGAACATCGTGCATAAGAACTTAGTATATTACATTTGAATTTGATTGATTCTCAAGACTTGGAGTAGGAGTTGTTTAGTTAAATTATTCTTTTAAAAGATCATGCTTATTATTTTTGTGCCTAGAGAATGTTGCAGTACTTTCTGGGTTTCCATGACATCTCTCATGGATGGAAGTAGGGATTTGCACAAATATTTGTCACCCTGACCAATTTATGACTTATTATTTTGTTATGAAAACTCAAACTTGCACTACTTAGTATGCCATTATCCATACAAGGACTTCCATCAAGAACCAGCAACCTATGATCAATTTCCATTTTTGCAGGTTGCTACATCTTCTTTAGAGTCATTCATTCAGGCATAGTAAACTTAAACTTTCAGGATGCACTTGTTACTTTCTAGTCCTTGACCCTTCTGCTATTTATATGTAATTTGTAGCATGGTGCATCTTAATTTGTAAATATTTTTTAGTATTTTACTATGCTTTCTGCTCACACATTGTTGGTGGAGCTTTCTTGATATACCCTGCATTGTATATCTAAAATTTGATGTTAAAAGCACAGATTAAGCCCCCATCATCTCCTGAGGGCCGATTTAAGCATGTGCTTTCTGTTGGAATTGGTGGTTCTGCCCTTGGGCCAGAGTTTGTCGCAGAGGCATTGGCTCCTGATAATCCTCCCTTAAAGGTATGTAACAGCCTCTGAATTACATGAAAAGGTTTTTAGGCATCTACCATTCATACATCTTTTCTCACTTTTTTTCCCTCCCGTTGCCAGATAAGGTTCATTGACAATACAGATCCAGCTGGTATTGATCACCAGATTGCACAGCTTGGCCCTGAGTTGGCTTCTACACTTGTAATAGTTATATCAAAGGTCTGCATGGAATTAACTGTTCTTCCTTTTTGAAAATGCATGTGTATGTTGTGATTGTTGCAAGTTGTATCCAAAATAGTTGTTAACAATTTGTTGGTTCTGATTCTTCTTAGAGTGGAGGCACTCCAGAAACTAGAAATGGTTTGTTGGAAGTACAGAAGGCTTTCCGTGAAGCTGGCCTGGATTTTGCAAAGCAGGTTTTGATTCCCAGGTTCTTATTTCTGCTTTTATTTGGTATTCCTTGCTCTTTAGGATATTAATGTGACATGCGCTTTTATTTCTAGATTGCAATAATTGATACTGAAACTTGAGTAACATGCCTGGGGGGTTTTCACTTCAATGCTGTCTTTTCGTCACTATTCATGAACCTCATGACAATCTGCTTTTAGCTGTTCTAATTTGAGGTTCAGGCTGTCCACCTGTTACTTGAGCCTCTTAAACTCCCATGCCCAACAAACACTTTTCCTTGTAACTCTTTTACTTGTAATTCTACTTGGTCTTCCTTGCTTTGATTTTATATGGCTCGAGTTGTTTCATTGGACTGCAGGTCATAATATTGCCTGATTTCTTTGAATTTATTTTAGATAATAGGAAATATCTCCAGATTTTGGTAGTTACAGTGTTATAAGGTTACAAATATCTATTTATTTAAATCACAGGCATAATTTTCCTTTAATGTTCATGTACCCTTGGTGCATGTTTGATTTATAGGATGGGATAAGACCGCATACAATTTCCAGGAGATGATGAGATCATATCTACTGGGATAACGTATGTCATATTGATGTCTTTCCTATGTTTATTAAGCATGGGATACCTTGGTAAGCTACTTTTAAATTTTCTTTATGTGCATGCATTTGAGGTAAGAATAAAACTAAATTACAATTTGTTGGGGTAAATGTCTATGTTGTGTACCTAAGGGTATAACTGTAATAAAAGGGAAAGTAGAACTATAAGGGTTGTAACAATGGTAAGGCAGTTACACATTTTATTTTGAATTCGGGAGTGGCAACCGTTTTTGGTGCCAGCTTCCCATGAGGGTGGACGAGTATAAAACTCGGTCCCAGCCCATTTGAGAGGCATGAAAATACAATTGAATTGCCTTTTCCAAATTTCCCTCTAAATCTCTCTCTCTCTCCTTCCCCAATTTCTCTGAATTTCCCTTCCCTCTTCTATTTTCCCGCCAAGTTCTCCTCTAAATATAAGAGAATTCTCCTTGTCGGATCAGGGATTCGACAGTCTATTTTTGCATTAAGCAATTCTATTTTGTTGGGGGGTTTCACGACATGTGGATTGGTGTAGGATTCTTTTTTCTTTCAAAAATGCCCCCAAACATTCATTAAAATACTTGGTTCCATTATCAGATCAAAGAATACAAATTTTTGTGTTAAATTAGGCTTCAATCATGGAAAAGAATTCTTTGAAAATTCTAGCCATGTCAGATTTCTTGGCAAGTAAGTAGATCCAACATAATCTAGTATGATCATCAATAAATGTTACAAACTATATTTTTCTAGATAAAGTGGTAACCTTTGAGGGTTCCCAAACATCACTATGAATAAAATAAAACGGTTTTGAAGGGCAGTAGGGTTTTGAAATAAATGTAACACGATGATCTTTAGACAAATGACAATTTTCACATTGAAACATAGAAGGATCCACTCCTTTAAACAATTCAGGAAACAAATGTCTCAAATAAGGAAATCTAGGTTAGTCTAGCCTAAGATGCCATTGCATGATTTGATCAGAAATAGAAATCAAACGTGTACCACTTAATCCGTGAGTTTTTTCATGATTGAAGACATCCTCATTGAAATAATAGAGTCCACTTATCTCTTTAGCACTTCCAATTGTCTTCCTCGAGTTTTGATCCTGAAATGTACAGTACGAATCAAAGAAGGTAACACGACAGTTGGAAGATTGCAGGCAAGCTTAGGGACATAAAGTATTGATTTAAGACCAATACTATCAGAGAGTTTAATGAGACCTTTACTTGCAATATGTGAAAGACTACCATCAGTTGTCCTTATTTTTTCACTACCAGAACAAGGAATGTACGAAGCAGGCAGATGTGATAATCATTCATATGATCTGATGCTCCAACATCAATGATCCAAGGAGTAGATTTAAAAAAACTAGACAAGTCTAACGAATTTCTACCTGATTGAGCTAATGAACAATTAGATGTACTAGGTAACGGATTAGATTGTAGCAGTTTCAAGATTTGATCAAGTTGCTCTTTGCTGAAGGGTCCTGCTTGTGGCTAATTGACCGGAGTGGTTGTAGAAGAGGCGTCATTGGAATGAATACTGAGAGCAGTATCTTGAACCTGACTTGGCAATCCATAGTTGAGATCCAAAAGGCAGACTTGGCAAACATTTTTCAACTTATTGCAAGTCGGGCAAGTCTTAGTTTTTTTATACCTTGCTTCACGACCAGGCCTCCTAAAGATTGTAAAGGGCCTATTGTAATTTGTAAATTTTGCACTTCTTGTTATAATTTGCTTTATCATTTGAACGTACAAATCATCTTCGAGGCTCGACCCGCATATGGTGGGGAAGTCAGAATGTTCCCAGCCGTCGGCTTTGACGTCTCCCGTGTACCATAGTTTGGCTTGTACAGAATGTAGCAACAAAGGTGCTGAAAGATGCTTCAGGCTGGTACCAAAGGTAATGATGGAAAGGGCGTAGAGGGCGTTTGATGACGTGTCGGTGGCCGACGGAAGGTCGCAGAGGCTGTCCGATAACTCAATCTGCATGGCTAGGGTTTCGGTGGTTGCAAGGGCTGCCTAAGGCTGAAACGGTGGCGGGGAGAAACTCAATCTGTTGCAGCTAGGGTTTTAGCGGTCTCACAAGGGCTGCCTGGGGCTGAAACGACGGCGATCTAGGGCGCCGACTAGGGTTGGATAGTAGCGGCCGGAGTTGGATGGCAGCTAGGGCTAGGCGGTGGTCGATGTTGGATGGTGGCGGCGACGACCTAGGATTGGACGACTGCTGGATTTGGATGGTGACGGTAGTCGAAGGTTAGGTGGCGGCCGGTGTTGGGTGGCAACGGCCTAGGAGTGAATGATTGGTTGCCTAGGGTTTCACAGTGAACGACTGTGATTAAATGATTGGTCGCCTAGTGTTCACAATGAACGACTGTGATTTCTTCCCTGCTCTAATACAATATAAGCTAAAATGGATATGGAGAAAAATTTCTCTAATTCACTGTGAATATTTGATACAATGATTCCTTTCTTTTTTTATGGAGGAAGAGTACAACACAATAGGAAAGAATGAATTAGGAAAGAAGAATATACATAATATTCCTACAATATACTCTATCAATCAAGGAAGTGATTTGGGGAATCAATCAAAAGATTGGAGATAATTTCCACTAATCAAGGGGAAATTAGCTCCTTTCCGTTACTACAAAAATGCTATCATAATTATACTTTACAGTAAATTATAAAGCAACATTACCATGTTGCTATAGGTTTTAAATAAAATTATAATAATCTCATAATTATATTTAGTGACAGTTATATATTCATAAAATAGTTACAACAAAATCTATCATAATTTTGAAGTCATTTTGTTCTTTTATAATATTTATCAGTGTAATAGAAACAAATGTGATATATACATGCTAGTATCTTTGGATATAAGTGCTTAAAATTATGTCACAATTATATGTAATACTAATATGTTGTACTATTACACATTGTTTTATATCATTGTCATCACAAACCTTAATCCCAAGGGCAGAAGGTGACATTTATTGTTGGGTGGCCAAATAATTAATGTAAAAGTAAAACTACATGCATTCATGTACATATTAGCACAGGCTTAACCAAAACACTCACCGGCTCTCCAAAATTTCAGCTAATACAATTATTTAAGGGTAGATACTTTAAAACTTTAATGTTATGTATGTTTATATTTCAAATCACAAATTATAAGTGTATGTGTCATTTGCATATGAAAAATAGTTGGCACGTGTTAGTGTATAATCATTGTTGGGAAATTGGTAGAATCACAATGTCATTTTAGAATAAAAGCATATACATTGCCTTAGATATTGGGGGCTATAAATAAATTCTAAATGCCATGTAAAAATCCGTAAGGTACATAGAAACATTTTGAAATATAAGGGGGGCATGGCCCCTCCCTGCTCCTATTACCGTCCACTACTGCTTAATCCCATACATGAATGCTAACTCTTCAATCGTCTCTAATCATGGCTATGTCTTTTGCAAGGCCATTATCTTCTATATCATGCTTAAGACCATCATATTTCATGTCAGGGCTAAGAGTTCTCTATCAAGTCTTTTTGGTCTTCCTCTCCCTTTTCTCTTATTCCATTCCATCCACTCTCATTATAGTTGGGTCTATTAGACTATGTTATGTTATATGTTATCAAAATATAATTATAATACTGTTCTTAGTTATACTTTATTATAAATTGCAAAGTAACTTTATTGTAATGCTATAGTTTTTTTTCTCTTAAATATACTTATACTTAAACATCATAATTGCATTTAGTAATAATTTTGGAACATATATTCATGATAATATTTATAGCATATCATCATATTACTGTATGATTGAATTATGGAATAAAATACCGTCTTATAAATAATAGTGCCATTAATTACAAATTCTAAAATATATTATTATAATATTATAATTTATGATTTGAAATAAAAATATTATGTTAAAATTAGATGGTGATTGTATACATGTTATTGTATTCTATGTTTTATATCATATTGCCATAATAATATTCTGAAATCATGGTAAATATAATATAACAACGCATTTGACATAATCATAATAAATATACACACATATACATATACCCAAGGCTTTTGGGCCATCAAAGGGTGCAATTACGAGAAGAATATGGCAAGTTTACCCCTCCTAGTCCCATGCATGCTTGATATGACATTTATCTTAGGGGATTCTATCTTATCTCTTAAACTCATACTAAACATGGAATAACTTATCCCGTTCCTCCTTTTCTTATGACAGGCAAAATACATGGTCTTAGGATCTGTTTAGTATGTGTAACTGCAGTTTAGTTGATCCCTTTCATTACTGTTCTACTTTCCAATAATAATTAATCTAGTAGTAGAGAAGGTACTTGCTTAGTCCACACACTGACATGTATCACATTCTTAACATTATTTTAGCATATGTCCTTGAGTACTGCTTGTATATGCAGATCTTTAGTATTTCTTCTTTTGGTTTTCTAGTTGCAGAATTGTGACCTGTGTTCATGTCTTACCATGCAGGGTGTTGCTATTACACAAGAGAATTCACTATTAGATAACACTGCTAGAATTGAGGGGTGGTTGGCTAGATTTCCAATGTTTGACTGGGTAGGTGGTAGAACATCTGAAATGTCTGCAGTTGGTCTACTTCCGGCAGCCCTTCAGGTTTGTTACCTTTATGTTCAGTAGTTAGTTTGTAATTATTTTCATTCTATGCTGTGCATCTGTTAATAAAAATTTGTCATTTCAGGGAATTAACATTAAAGAAATGCTTGCTGGTGCATCTTTGATGGATGAGGCAACTAGGACCACTGTGGTAAAGATTTGTTATTCATGTTCTTTTATCATTGTTTTGTTGTGTTATTATCATTGTGATTCACAAAATATTGTCACCATTCAGAACTATTCAGTTAGTTGTGGGATTGTATAGGATTTCCTGCAGCTATGAGAAATGTATTTGTATCTTCCTCATTTTCTTTATCTTCTCATTCTTCCACTCTCTCTATCACTTGTCTTGACATTGCAAAGGATCATTTACAGCCTTCTCTCTTAGTTGTCCAACACTTTGTACAATAAAGTACTGTTGGTCTTACATTTGTTCTCTAAACTTTTTCTTTCACATGATATATTCAATCATGCAAAAAATTCAAATATTTCCATTAATCTGTCAGTTGTATGACTGCTAAACATAATGCCCCTCAGTTACTGCAATTTTGAACATCTTTCTCAATTCTCCTGTATATGTATTAGAACAGTTTTCCTTCACTCAATCACTACATTCTTAGTTATTACAATTTATTAACCATGTAATACATACATCGGGCTCTAGCTAGTTTATGTTATTTTTTTTCTTCTAATACAACTCCAGAATCTATGTTTTTAGGAAAGACTGCTCTCTCTCCCTCTCTATCCTCAGTCAGTCCTCAGTCACCATCTTCTCCTAAAAACCAAGTTTTCTGAATGACTTTCGTACAATAATTTCTCTAAATAACTTCTCCCCCTGGTTTTGGTTTGCTCAACTTGCACTGATAGTGGTGATTAAATTTGGTAATTTTGCCCTTTCTCAACTTTGCAAGTTGGCATATATTATTTTCTCCATCTTCATTTAAGGTAGTCTGAATTATTCCTAATATGTCCTCCAGGATAGTATAAATAGGCTAGTGGAATACCTCTGAATTCCTATTTATTATTGTCTTTGAAAATTAGTTACAAGAGAAAAATGTCAAAATCTCTGCTATAATTAATGCTTTCTTCAGGTGAGGAATAACCCTGCAGCATTGCTAGCTTTGTGTTGGTATTGGGCTTCTGATGGAGTAGGATCCAAGGTGGTTGCCTCAGTCTCTCTTTATCAGCCTTCTGCCTAACTATGTTATGCCTCAGTTTCTCTCCTTAATAGCTGGCTTTGGCTTGTTTGGCATTCCACAGGATATGGTTGTTCTTCCTTACAAGGACAGCCTACTATTATTTAGTAGGTACTTACAACAGCTAGTCATGGAATCACTTGGGAAGGAGTTTGACCTAGAAGGTAACCGAGTAAGTATTAACCACCTTGTGTCTTTTTTCTTGTTTCTATGGCATGCCTGAATGAAGATCAAAGATTTGATGGCCAAACATATAACTACTTTTTAATTGGCAGTGGAGATTCAATATTAAAATGCATTGCAAACTGTCTGGCAAGAACTAGCATTGAAGATTGCCATTTTTTCACCTAGCGTCAGCTGGAGCAGGAACTTTTTTTCCAGAAATACTCCTGACTCCTTGGTTTTCCTCTAAAATGCTCTTACTATATTTGGTTTTCAGGAAGGCCTTTTATAAATTATAACATATTACTATCTTCAGATGTGGTTGGGTAGCTCTCACTTACAACTACAATAAACAATTCTTCTTTCCTCCATTTATAAAAATGAGGATGAGATCAAGGCCCTGAACCTACTTCATGCCCATTTCCTCTCTGATATATACTGATATCCCTTAGTAGACCATTTTTGTCCTTTATTTGCTACTTTCTTCTTCATCAGAAACAAGAAGCTATAATCTAGTAACTAATGGGAATCTGGTTTCTTACTCTTTCGTCCTTGTTCATGGTCAATTCATGTAGAAATTGGAATCTAACATGGGTAACAGCAGTGGTGAAAATGACATTTATCTTGCATTTCAAATGACCAAATATCTTGATGCAAATGAGGGGTGGACCTTATCTATTAACCAGTTCATCTCCTGGATATACTGTCAGGACATTATTATCCTTATCCACCATAGGCAGGCTATATCTTATATTAAATGTGATGGAATATATTAGTTTAATATTATAGTCGTTTAGTAATCTTGCCTGGTATGTTATTGTCCTTAGTATAAACATGCTTCAATAAGGTGTCTTCAGACCTCTTGGTACTCTTTATGTTGAGTTGTTGATCATTTATGCCAGTCCTTTTTTCCCTCTCTTTTACCTCACAGGTGAATCAGGGGCTTACTGTCTATGGAAATAAAGGGAGCACCGATCAGCATGCGTGAGTATTTGTTTTGATGTGATAACTTAGCATATATCAGTAAATATAAACCAAGATGGCAAAGTTTTCTGTTTCTATTTATACAGCTACATCCAACAATTGAGGGAGGGCGTGCACAACTTTTTTGTGACATTCATTGAAGTCTTACGCGATAGGCCCCCTGGCCATGATTGGGAGCTTGAACCAGGGGTCACATGTGGTGATTACCTGTTTGGAATGTTACAGGTTAGCTTTCTAATCAACCATGATGCGTCATGAACAGAGAGATGTGCTACAGATACATGGAATCTTTAATGGACAGCTGGCATGAGTAATGGGTAACTAAACCACATTTATAATCATCAGTACACTATTTGGGAAGGGGAGAGACAAAACTTGATGGCTTCCTTTCTTTTTGTCACTGCTTTTGAGAGTGAACTGAGATACCTTTCTTCAGGCCCTTTACATATAACCTCCAATTTGTGTCTAGATTCTGACAGAAGGCTTAACTCCCTATAGGTTTCACATTGAGTAACATTAATTTCCCCTGTACTTCGGCATTATCAACTGGTTGTTTGCCTTTGGTTAGTACCCATGGTCCGTAGAGCAAAAGCTAGAGTTGTTATTTTCTTTTAGAATTAGTCCTTTCACCTGCTATAGTGAACTTTTCTTTTTGAGATCTATTTTTTTTTTTTTCCTGAAGACACATCATACGAAACTACCACAGTCCCAGACCATAGATTAATTTTCAATTTTACCTTTCAAACATTACTGAAGTATTAGCTGACTTTTGTTGGAACTCTTCTACCAAACTGATTGTCACTTTTTTACAGGGAACTAGGTCAGCCTTGTATGCCAACGACAGGGAGTCCATCACAGTCACTGTGCAAGAAGTGACACCTAGATCAGTGGGGGCTCTAATTGCGTTGTATGAGCGAGCAGTTGGGATTTATGCCTCACTGGTCAATATTAATGCTTACCACCAACCAGGTAGACTTACTTTCTTGTGTGTTCCCCAGAAGATTGGGATTGGTACTGCATGAAATATTTTTCTAGCTTCCATGTTGCACCTTCGGCACCAAGCTATTTGGACGGAAAGATACTTTGTGCTGATGGGGAAAATACTATGTAGTGATATTGCTTTCATGCATATTAACCTTCCAATTTTTATCTCAGGTGTGGAAGCTGGGAAAAAAGCAGCAGGAGAAGTATTAGCTCTCCAGAAGCGGGTTCTTGCAGTACTCAATGAGGCCAGGTATGCTGCCTACATTTTATTGATTCATTTCAAAACAAGAGGGCCTTTATAGACATCATATATCTATCATCTCTAAAAGTTCTTGAACCAACTCGTGCTGCATGGGGGGTGGCGGTTTTGTGGATGTGGTGGCTGACTTTGCTAGTGCATTGAACTGATAATAAAGTTGCTACATTCTTTTTCCTATAGATGATAATTCATTGGGCGACAGCTATTGAATCATGTGAAATCTCTTTGTGTTCTAATTCCCTCTTAAGGATAATTTCTGCTATACCACTAAATATTTGTCATTTCAGATGTCCGTTTCATTGTTTTTTTTTTTGTTTTTTTTTTTTATTTCTTGCAACTAACTGCAATGTCCTCTCCTTTTTGCGTCTCAAACTTAAAATCTTGAACAAAAATTGGAAAAGAGGGCTTGCCTCCCTGCACGGTTTTCTATCTGACCACTTGTGTCATGAATATGGCGCCTTGACAGACACTGATGATACTTATGTGCCTTCATGTTTCTTTCCCAGCTGTAAGGAGCCTGTCGAACCACTGACCATTGATGAAGTAGCTGAACGCTGCCATGCCTCTGAAGATGTATAAAGCCATCTTCCCTAAGATCCGTGCATCCAAGTTCATTTATCTTCTTGTATAATTAATGCCTTGCTAACCGGCCTCTTTATCACATTATTTGGCAGGTAGAGATGATTTACAAGATCATAGCTCACATGGCTGCCAATGACCGAGCAATTATCGCCGAAGGCAACTGTGGTTCGCCTCGCAGCCTCAAAGTGTACCTCGGGGAGTGCAGAGTGGATCAAACATTCGAATAAGTGGCTTCCAGTCTACGGTTTTTGACAGTCTGCTTGAGTGAGAGAATAAATGGTTGAATTGTTTCAAAATAATAAAAAAAAAAACCTTGGTTTTGAGTGTATCACTGTCTGCTGCTCAATAATTTACAGGTTCTTGTTGGAGAGCTCTACCTTGTGTTGCATTTTGAAGAAACAGGGGTACGGATGTTTTGGTTCTATTCATTTTAACTAATGATTATGTCAAAGCATTGTCCTCAATAAGCCTGAAATGAAACTTGGTCTGGTTTGGTTTGGTTTCAGTAATGTATTGAACTTTCGCCTTTTTATCTTTTTTAAGATAAATTGCCGAACGCAAAAGATATCATCAAAAGTGTAAATTGGCACACGCTACGATCGTGGTCCCCCCCCCCCCCCCCCCCCCCACCGTTTGGCCTGTAGTTGCCATTGTCCTCCAGGTCATTTTGGCCTCAACAAGACAACTCCAAATAACTAATCTTCCTCTTGCTACCAATTGAAAAATAGATTTGAAGGCTGGAGAAATCTAAAACTCTGATACAAAAGGTGGAAAATATTGCATTGATTTGTGCATCTGAAAAAGCATGCCACTAAGACTTTCTGAGTTTGCTGCGACTCCAAGAAAGCCTTAGTAGGCTCATCTTCTAACCGCAAAGTCTCAGATAATTCCCAGCCATGCGTGCCAAAACCTCCCTTGGAAGAGAATATAGTCGTGGCGTTGCTTAGAGGCTGCTTGGCTTACCCTTTTTTTATTGGCCTTATAAGTTTTTCTACTTATAAGTTGTGTAAAATTTAAAAGTTAATTAGCATTTAAATTGATAATATATTTGGATAAATGTGTTTTAAACTATTATTTATATAATTATATATTTAGTTTGAAAAGTTTGATAGAACTTAACAAAAATATTAAAATGAACATGTTACTAAATAATATAAATAAAATTTATAAAAATATTAATTTTTAATAAAAATAAATTATAAATTAATATCTAATTGATAAAATTTTTATCATTACATGTTGATAAATTATATACAATTATTTAAAAATATATTAATATAATATTTTAGTTTAATTAATAAAAATATTAAATATATATGTTGAGACATTAAAATATATAAATATATATGTTAAATATATAAACCTATTGTTAAATATATATATATAGTTATATATATTGAAGGAATACATGTATGGTGGTGCAGGTAAAATAAATTTTTTTATGTATATCAGACATACACTGCGGAAGCAATAAATACATACACCATACACAACTTGGGCATTTAAGCAAATCTACCTCAAGTTGTGGTGGTTCTAGTCCGTTTACACCTAGTGTTCTATTCGGTATCATTTTGTGCACCTCTTCCTTTGCTAGCTTGAGGATTCCATGCCATCAGCATCCGTGTGTCAATGCTACACGTGATAATCACACACTTGTAATTTTTTAAAATAAAAGCAGAAAAAGACAAAAGAAGTAGAGGAAGCACAGAAAATGCCAAGCAATTTATGTCTCTTCAAATTGCCTCTTACACATCCCAATTGAAGCTGCCCCGATCACCTACCCCACCTCCTCAATTTGTTGCCACATGGACTGCACCAAGAGAGGTCGAGGCAACATCGAGAGTCGACTCCAGTCCACTAGTCAGTCGGTCGACTCCTAGACATGAGGTTGTCGACTCTCAGTGCTCTAGCATTCTAATAATTAATGCACTGTTGTCATTAACACTTAATGACATATCTAAGACACAATTGATGCATAATGCCGATATCAAATACAACACTATATGGTGTATGATTTTCTAGGTTCATTGTTTGTTAGCAAACAGATAACATCAAAACTCATTTGGCACCGGTTAACACCTTGACTTATCACAAGAATCTCTCCATATCTTGGTGATAATTAAAGAATTCCTAAGAAGTGCCTAGTAACGGTTCGGGACAATATAGAAGACAGTGGAGTCTCACTTCAAGTGAACCTATTATAGTTGACGATTATCATGCAATATAATACTTTTGTCACCTAACGTCCTGATTGAGCAAAAGTCATGAAATGATAAACTCACAAACTCATTAACTATGTGTCGAATCTTATCAATATAACTAGATTACACATTAGAAAACACATTTCCTAATAATCAATCTACACTAACTAGGAATTGTTTTGTCACACCAATAGTAGACCACATAGAACGTTCACCTCATCTTAATAACAAGGGTGATAGATCTTATCCTTGAACACCTGCCTGCATATATAGTAACAACACGAAACTACATTGATGAACATTTTCACCTTGCAATTGGATGGTTCGACCCATTAGCAAATCCCACATACCAATACACAAGACAACCGCATCAGTTCAACTCTAAGGATCAGCTATGCTATCGCAATTGGACGACATGACCATTATCCATAATGCCATGTGGTTAGTCATCTACATCATATTCAGTGTATTGTTCTCCAACAACCACCCATAAGTTTACTAGAGACATCCCTATGTTATATGGCATATGATTCACCACCCTTACCATCAGTAACTCATATTGATCAAGGTAGTAAACTCTGTGCTAGTCCATACTTGACTAATTAGAGTCCCCATCTGATTAATCTAAGGACCAATAATTATTTAAGAAATCCTATCACCAGATAATCTTGTTACACATTCTTAACAGTTAAGAATATGACTCTTAAACAAGAGATCGAGTGACTCATTCATATAGCAAGCTGGAGAGTTTATAAATGAAAATAAACTTGTCTTTTATTAATATATACAAATATAAAACAAATGTATTTATTATAAACCCACTAGATATCATTTAAATCTAGCATTAGGTCATACTACACTAACATATATATATATATATACACAGAGAGAAGGAAGGGCAGGGGATGGAGTGACAGCAACAGCGACAAAAGAGGAAATCGAGGTGACAACAATAGCGATGGTGTTGGGCTGGAGAAGGAGGCGGTTGATCTGGAAGCAGGAGATGGTAGAGAAGGAGATTAAGGCGACGACTGATCTGGAAGCTACAATGGGAAATGGATGAGAGAATGTAATGCTTTAAGGATAGAGAGTTGGAAATATTTGAGTTTTTTTAGGGCAAAATGTTTAACTTAGTGAACAAAATAAGCTGGTAATAGCATTTTTGAAAATTTTAAGAGTTTTTGTAAAATGTTGTTGAAACAATATTTAAGATTGACATTATTTAAACTCTTTAATTTTTAACAAACATATAACTAAATAGGCTTGATCACCTGCCCGCGTTGAGCATTTCTTATCTTGTCTGACGTGGACGTGGCATTGCCACATCAGGCAACAACCACCATTTCACCCACCCCCAGTATATGCCCCCCTAGTAAATCATGTTACCCCTTCCCCCCAAATTAAACAATGTTAGGTGCGCCCCTCCTCACCCAAACCCCCCTAACCCCCCAATTACCCCCACATACATACATAGATAGTTTTATAATTTTTTTAAATATTACTACAATATCTTTTAATGTTATACATTTATTTATTGAGCAATGTTGTAAATAAATTACAACTTAAGAATATTTTATAAAGGATGAGCTTGATTTGTTGCCCGGTGTAGACATGAACATCGACTTAAAACAAACGAACCATCATGGAAAGTAATTGTTGAAATTCACATGAGAAATATCATAGTTGTTATCAGCAATACTCGTGAACCTATCATTTTGCGATCCACCAAAAGAATGCTGGAGGTGATGTGAGTCATTCAACCCATCCAACCTGAAAAGATTGGAAGAAATAGTAATATGAGACGAGCAATACAACTTGTAAATTGAGTTAAATCAATTCAGAGAAATAATCTGAAAAATACATTACCTATTACGCAACGTTGGGAAAGTCCTCTTATCGTGGCCACTAATGTTACAATTGCGGCATGTTCTAATAGATTGGGACGACATTACCTTTTCTTTTGATAACTTTAATTGCTTCCCACACCCTTTCGTTCTAATGACATTCAGATCACATACTACTTGGGTTTCCTCGCAACTTTTGCTCTTATTCATGTTCATCCCAATATTTTCTCCTTTGTCAATATCTTTAAATTTAATATGTAAACGTTTGAATCCATCCAATAGAAAAGTGTTGTGAGCATTTGTTAAATATGCATCATCGACTAACAACAAAGTCTTGTGTGATAATAACCCATGCCCAATCAAATGTTTGTGTACGAGCCCAACCTTTGCATTCTTTGTCCACATCCTTAAAATATATTTCTTTGGTAACACCAACATTTATTTTTTCTTTAAATAGCATAGCATGTGTAGGCATGGATAACCATTGAATTGAAACATTTGACAACTACATGATATAGAATCATACTTTGGGTAATAAGTTAACTCTTGATGCCTATCAAAATTCTTCCCTTGCTCAAAACGTTCCACGCTGTACACTAGCATTTACGAAGCTCGATCTCTTTAAACAAATGTAGAAGTTGTTTTGCTCAACTTCCTTTTGGAACAACACAAATATATGCTTTGTGTATATCTGTACCATTTGTTGCTCTTGATAGAGTTATAACCTGGGAGCCAACCATAAGAGTTGTGAGTTGGCTACATCTGATATTAATCTCGAACATATTTTGATTAATAACTGTATTTTTCTTTTAATACTTGACAATAAATTCATCTTTATATTTTCTTATTTAGATGAATCCCAAAGAGTGTAGCAATGTAAATCGGGTTATGAAGAGATCATAGTAATGAGATTGAATGATTGATATTTCATTCTTAAACTATTCATGATCATAAGATTATAGAGTGTGGCCTCTATAGTACCGTCAAGATCGGTATACACTATGCATGCTCATAAGAAGTGTGGTTGATTTCATTGACTACTTGTGTGCCGACTCTAATGCAAGTGTGTAAGTGCTCATTGGCAAATGAGTTTACTAAATGAATTAATTGTTAGTTCTAAATGATGACAAATATATCCCAAAAGGGGGTGAATTGGGATTAGGGTAAATTTTTCGATAGATTAAAGACCTATTAATGACAGAACACAATATTTTGAAATATCAAGGAATATATTTCGAAATCAACCTTTCTGTTAAGTATGTTTCGAAATCTAAGAGAATATGTTTCAAAACTAACATTTCTGTTAAGTATGTTTCGAAACCTAAGAGAGTATATTTTGAAACTTTCCTCTTTGTTTTACCTATTTTGAAACTTTTAGCTTTTGAAAATGTTTCTTGTGAAACCATGAACAATGAGAATAAGCAAGTAAAATAGTAAAGCAATTTGCACACGAGATTTATGGTGGTTCGGCACCCGCCTACTCCACTACCTTCAAGCTTACTCACTTGAAGGATTTTCAAACACAATCACTTTCACTAGTGATCAACCACACCAAGAGTTTTATCACAGTTCACCCTAAAACCTTACATAATGAGTTTTTACGGGCTCAACTAAAACCTTACAACAAGATAAATAAAACTTATCTTTTACAACCCAACAGTTTGAATGTAATAAAGTACCTTACCAAATAGTTGTTACAAACCTATTGGTATGAAGTGAGGAGAACTTGAAAGGATGAGAGCGTCGGTTTTAGTTTGCTTCTCATTTTCACACCACAATGCACACAAAGGATTAATTGAGAGGATCTTCTTTGAGAGCTTGTTGAAATAGTTTCATTCACTTGTGCTTGTGTATGTACCAATATCTCTTGTAGATGTGTATACTTGTGTATGTTTGTAAGAGGTACTTCTTGTTTTCAAAGACCTGATATATATATCAACAAATGGAATTTTGGCTAATTATAACCATTAGATACAAGATGTTAAAGTAGGTTTCGAAACACACTTTTTAGGTTTCGAAACAACACACTTTTACATAGAGGTTTCGAAACATCCAGCTTTTACTGCTGGTTATACACTTAGAGACAGAATAAGTAAGAGATAATTGCTTTTAAAATAAAATGATTTTGTTTTATTCTCCACTTACAAAGTATTTGAAATTAAAACATCAGGGTATGGAGATTAATTGTAAATGTAACTTTTAAAATAGCTTTTGAAATAAAATGCAAAAGCATGTCAGTTTTTCAAATATTTTGCTGACAGAGTCAAATGTTTCGAAACATAATATGAAGGTTTCGAAACATACTTCAAAAACATATTTCAAAATATGTTAAACATAGTTTTTAAATGCTCTACTGACATAAATGACAGAGGTTTCGAAACATACTATATAGGTTTCAAAACATATGCTTAGATTTCAAACAAGTTTTGAAATATAGCATATAAACTTAGCAAATATTGAAACCTTATTAAAATAAATTTCAAAACATGTATAAAAACATGACAGAATGATGTTTCGAAATATGAAAAGTTAGTTTCGAAACATGATGCATGAATTTTGGATTTTTCAAATATTTGAACATTCGCACCAAAACACTAATCATACTTGTTTCGAAATATGAGATTCTCATAAAGATTTTTCATTCTAAGATTAGTTTTTCATCAAACACATTTTTTCATAAATCAAAAAATATGATACAACATTAATTTGAGAACATCCTTATGGTAATTCTTATTATTGGTCCCTTAGGGTATGGTCACTCAAGAGGATGGTGAATTGAGTGATTAAATTTTTTCTCAATTTTAATAAATATTCTTGATTAATGAT
Source organism: Diospyros lotus (assembly GCF_014633365.1). NCBI lineage: Eukaryota > Viridiplantae > Streptophyta > Magnoliopsida > Ericales > Ebenaceae > Diospyros > Diospyros lotus. The sequence continues at coordinate 14,443,053 of NC_068341.1, read as the reverse complement.
TTTATTGAAAATATATATTTGATAAATATAATAAATTATATTTGAGATTAATAATAAATATAAGCCACAAAATATAACAAAAATAAATACAATGAGGCACAACACAATTTATAGTGGTTCGGTGTCTTCACACACATCTAGTCCACTCTCCCAAGGTCTAACCACCCTTGGGGTTCTACTAAAATAATTTACTAAGGTTTCTACACTAACTTACCTTAAAAACTAGATACACACTTAAATTACAACGGAGTCTAGGCAACCACTACACCAACGTTTCCTTCCTAACTTACCTTGAAAACTAGATTTACCTATATTTTAATGGTTCTAGGAAACCTATACAATCCACAATAGTAATTTAAATGTTACAAATAATTTGTCAACACTTGGACACAAATAAACAATTAAGAAAAAAATTATACAAGACAATAATATTTAAATAAATAAATAAATTTGTAACTTCAAATGGAGAAGTTCAGATTTATCGTAGAAGACTTGAAGAACTTTTCTCCTCTTACCTTGTGACTCTTCGGTGGATGTACAATAATATTTCGAGAGTCTCATATTGCTTGAGAGCTTTCGGGTGCTTTGGATATGCAATGAAAGCAGTTGGATACTCAAAAAATGAGTTTAGGGGGTATTTATAGCCATTTTGTGCACTTTCCAATAATCAAACATCTTACCATTATAGTAGAAAAACTTAGTATAATTTAAAATTAATATATGCACTCAAATACTCAAGAAGGCTTGTAAATCAGCTGGCAAGGGAAAATTTTGGCTAGCTTGAGGTTGTGGGATCAAATCATGGGAGATGCACCTAGATGTTAAAATCCTTTTTGAATTAAATATGTTATAAAAATATTATATAAATTAATCTAAAATATACTTAAAAAATATTTTTAAAAGAAAAAAATATTTTTGATAATACATATGATAAAAAAAATATTTAATAAATTAATCTTAAAAATAGTTTTAAAAAATAGTTTTAATTGAAAATAATATTTTTAATAATGCATATGCTATGAAAATATTTTATAAATTAATTTAAAACATATTTTAAAATATTTTTAATAGAAAATAATATCTTTGGTAATACATATGTTATGAAAAAATATTTTTTAAATTAATAAAAAATAATTTGGTACTATAATTAATATATTTAAGAAAAATACTCTTTTGTTAATAACCAAAAATACTATAATTTGTATATTAAAAATTCTCTTTTTTTTAATCATCAAAACTTAATTAATATGAGCAAGTTGACTCAACATTTTTCCCTTTTGATGATGACAAAAATATGATTTATGAGATGATTAATTTGATAAAATATTTTTGAACTTCCCCTTAATTTTATACCATAAAATCCCCATTTCAAAAATACTAATAGCATGAAAGTGTTTTGGATATAGCTTAGTAGATAAAAAAAAAAAAAAATTTAAAAGTTTCAAGGAGCAAACCTGATTATCAAATAGGATTGTCTTGATTGCACCTACTTGTCTTGAATGCTCAGACTGATTTCATATATCTCAGATATACAATTTTCTCACATATAAAATCTTTCAATCATAAAAATTTATCATACATTTTTCTCCCCCATGCAAAAATATTACATCTTAAAATTACAACTTACACTCATACATAAAATCTCATTCTTATAACATCTCATTTTTCTCCCCCTTTTTGTCATAATAAAAAAGACATTGTTAGTGAAGAGAATACATATTTAAACAATATAGTGCATGAGAGACATTTACCAAGCATAATCCATATAAACAATATGATGAAAATATGAAAGATCATTTTAACTAAAATGACAAATAAACAATGATTATAGCTCACCTGTCAGAGAATTACGTGTTAACCATTCCAACCAAAGATCCAAAGTTACACGACATCTAAGAAAGTAATTATAGAATATTCAAGTGGTACAACTTCATTACTGAATCTACGAAGCAATAATCTAATTCACCCACGTTGATAGCTTTGAATTTTACCGATGATCAGTGCTGATGATGGTTACTGAACATAACAAATCCAAGTTCATCGATATCATCTGTGAATGACCACTAGTTGCTGCTAGTTTTGACTGGGTAAAGAAACGACACATTTTCTTCTTGGATGACTGGGTTTTCAAAATTTCAAATAGGGTTTGGATCATCCCCGAGAAAAGATCCATTGTCATAATATGGGTTTAAATTGATTTCTGGGTGAAACCAATTTTAAACATTGAGACGGTTTGCATAAGAGTTTGCAAATAGTAGTTCCTCAAATGAAGCTAGATGAAATTAAAGATCGATGACCTATTGTTGGAGGGCAAAAATGTAGGAGACAGCCATAAATAGAATCTTGAAGCCTAACTTGAGTTTCATACAAGAGTGTAGCGACAGCCCCATAACGATCACTTACCGGAAGCTAGACCAAGAGCTTTGAGGTATTACTGACATAAAAAACCATGTGGATAGTTGCAAAATCAGTAGGTCATTCTTCATGGCAGAAGTAAGGGGGCAAAGACGCACAATTGAGTACATTTTCTTCTCAAGACTTTGTAGACACCACACGGAGAATCGGGTCCTGACATGATCTTTTAGTTTTTATATTTTTATTATATTTTATTTATTTTTTTTTTTTTATTTTTTTTTTGCTGGTGAGCAGGCTGTAGACGAATGGCTATGGGCAACGAACAATTGTGGGCGACTGGGTAGATTTGGTCGGATCTGAGTAGATCTGACTAGATGAACAGACGAGCAGATGGACGAAAGGCTGGAGGTGATGAAAGGCTAAAACGGCGGATGAAATACTGAAGCAACGGGTTGAAGACGAGACGGACGGCTATGGGCAACAAATTTGAAGGGCGAATTTGGGTAGATCTGCCCACAATAGGAAGGAATGTGGGAAGCTCATAGGGAAAATCAAATAGACGAACAGACGGATAACTTTGAATAAGGTCGAATTTCAAAACAAATAGATGTCTGATCGACAGAGGATTAGATATAAGATAAAGCAAACAGACGTCCGATCGGGACACTAACAAAGCAAACAGACAAAGGAACAACGAATAACTAGAAAAAAAAATAGAAACTCACCATAGATTCGATCGGCGAGATGACAGAGAGGCGTTGAAAATATTTGTTATGGTAAGAAAATGAAGACACGATAACACACACCGAAATGGAAAGAAAAAAATATTTACCTAAGCCCGAAGAAGGAGATTGAAGATGGAACGGCGCGAGAAGAATAAAGGTGATGACGGCGGCGGCAATCAGTGAAGACAACGCCGGCAATGAGAGAGGGAACGGAATAGTGAGAGAGAAAAAGGGTGTTCGGGTGAAAGTAAAGTGAGAGAATGGCAGCGACAACCGGCGAGCTGATACCAAAGAAAACAAAGAGAGTTTTGAAGGAGGGATGCAGACAGTAAGCGAAGAAAGGTCGACCTTACCTAAGTCAGCCTTTTTATTTTTTATTTTTAATTTTTTATTATATTATTATTATTATTATTATTATTATTATTATTATTTAAGAATAGAAACGAAATTTGCTAAAGAGATTTTCCCATGTGAATGATGAAGTCACAACTGGGGAAGTCGTTAGTCAACTATAGGAGTTGTGGACTTAGCATTTGTACACATAGTGTTAGTTATTAGAGGTTTGACATTTTACCATACTTCTAGACCATAACAGGGAATTATGATAGAGGGACTGAATAACACTGAAACTCATCGCGAAAAGGTTCATCTGAAGTGCCGTTTGCATTTCATTATGATATGGGGGCCATGATACGATACTAGACATCAATCTTGGTCTAAGGGCAAGAGAATTTTTTTTGTCATGAGATGACATAAATTATGGATCAAAATCAAAGAGTTTGATTATGAGAAGGATTCTATAAATTGTCCTTTACTATTTTCATAGTGAACATATAAGGTTACACACAAACAAAGAGAAGTTTCATAGCAAAATTCAGTAGGATCGAAAAATGGTTTTCGGCCCGAATGAATTCGTGGGTTCTTGGGCCAAGTTAGCACTCATGAAAAAGTCCATAGGATGTCAACAAAATGAGCAAAAAGGAAAATTGTGTGAAAAATAGCAAGCGGTTACGCTAGGCACGACCCAAGGCCCACGTGTGTGCGGCAAGGTGTACACGTGCCAAGCAAGTGCGACCAACCCACCCATGGGTTAGGCCGCGGCCTAGCGCATATAGAATGTGTTGGGGCTTCTTAAATTCCTAGTTTGACTAAGGTTGGAGTTGATACTCCATTTTTTGGCTCATCCCCATTCTTTTCTAGAAAGAGAAAATGGTGTTTTGAGAAAAACCAAGAAAAATTCTAAGAGTTGGATAAGATCTTGCATGGTTGATGCAAGGAGATCGAAGGGGTATGCTTATGAACATTGATTGAAGCTTTTCTTTGGTGTGGATCGCTTATAGAGGGTGTAATACCTCATGGCACAAGGATTCATCTTTTCTTGTGTCAAATAACCAAAAGGTTTGATTTTTCGTTATATGTACTTTCTTCTTGAAGAGATTATATATTTGCAAACTAGATCCGATCTTTTAGGATTTCAAGATTAGCCAAAGAGTGGTTGATCCAAAAAAATTTAAAATTTTTGCTGCATTTGGATCTATGAAATCCAAATGCAGTGATGAGCTAACACCCTATTGAAACGTGTGATAAATTCCATCAATAAGTTATTTCTGTTGACATATCTTTTTTAAAAATAAGTGACTACTCTCAACCTTTTAGTTGCTAGACATTCCTACACTGAATACATGTTTGACATATACTGGTAGCCATCAATTGCGTATTTCATACATGTTGATCAACCATTCATTACTGCCCAAATTGGTGGTCTCCATTATCTCAATCCATCATTGTTCAAACTCCTTAGGAAATTCAGACTGTTTAATGATATTAACCAGCCTGTGATACTACTCCTTATACAACATGGAGTTGATTTTTTCATAAACTTGTTCAAAATATGTCACAGGAAAAATCGATGCAAAGTAAATGGCAACACCATCAATATAACATTTGAAATTGTAGCATCTTGATTAGTGATTATAACAGCATGGGTCTGATATTTTACTCTTAGTAATAAAATGGTTTTGATAATGACTATATGAAAATCAATCTCTACAATATGGATTACATAAATGAGAAAATAACTTTTATAATATGAAGCAAGGCATGGATTATGTAAATGAGAAAATAGCTTTTAATATGTGAATTGTGAAGTAAGGTATGGATTATATGAATGAGAAAACAAATTTGTAATACATGAATTTTGAAGCAAGATATGAAATCCTATAGAAGAAATATTGAGTTTGGTTGAGTGATATTTATTTTAAAAATATACTTTTGATAATCTCAACTTGCCTTCAAAAAAATCAAAATGAGGATTTGTTAAAGTTTTCTATGTTTTCAAAAGGATAGTCGACTATGTGTTTCATTCTGTTGACTATGCCTTAGAATAGTCGATTATGTTGTTAAGGATAGTCGACTATGTATAAGGATAGTTGACTATGCTGGTTTGATCTGTCGACTGTGTGAGGCATCTGCCGACTATCAAGTAAGGATAGTCGACTATGGCTTTTCATCTGTCGACTATTTTTGTTCTGTAAATTCAAAATTTTCTTCACATTTTCACATCTGTCGACTATTCACTTGCATCTGTCGACTATGAGATTTTTGTATTAAAAGATAGTCGACTATCTCTTTCTGTCTGTCGACTATGCTTAGCTTTATTTGATAAAATAGTCGACTAACCCATTTTCTCTGTCGACTATGTGTTTCACAGAAACTTATAACGGCTAGTTTTTGGCGCATTAAATGCTCGCCCAACCACCCACAACGGTCCAAAATTCAAACTTACCCACTATCAACTATATATAGGTGGTTGAAGATGCATTGAAGGCTGCTGAAAACACATTGAATATCTTGAACGATCGTGCCTTCACTGTTACATCGAGCTTTAACTTTTCTCTCTGTATTTTCATTTAAGAGGCTTTGATATTTTACTGTTATATTACTTTTAAGCCTCGATCTTACATTTAAAAGAGAGAGCTTGTAACTAAGAGTTGTACTCTTAGAATCTCCATTTCATTCTCTGTATTTTTCTTAGCGATAGCTAGAGGGCCCACTAAGTTGGGAGGTTGTAAGTTCCCTAGTCAAGGACTAGAGGACCTGCTCGTATTGAGTAGGGGGTTTGAGAGTAAAGATTGGTTTTAAAATCCTTAGTTGATAGCTAAGGTAGTGGACTAAGCTTGGAAAGCTGAACCACTATAAATACGTGTCTTCATTGCTTTCCATATTTTTTCTTGCTTCCTTTGCATTTCTGTTTCTACTGACCTTGAATGTTCATTGATAAAATTCCATATTTACTCTTCACCATTTGAAAGTATCTTTGCTTCTCAAAAGAATTTTTTTTAATTATACCAATTCACCCCCCCTCTTGGTGTGTGTCATATAAGTTCAATTCTATCAGGGTCGCTTAGTTTAGCATGGATTTTAGGAACTTCAAGAACAACCAAACAAATGATTCGGTCGTTTCATCACTCAATAATTCGCAGCTAAAGATAATGGTCTGGCCATAGTGATTTACACCAACAAATAGGGCAAAAATCATCGAGTACTTGTTCGTGTTGTAAGTTGTATCGAACACCATGACATCGCCAAAGAAGGCATGTGATTTTCTTGACTCAGAATCAGCCCAAAAACAACGACGCGTCCTATTGTCCGAGTTTGTATCGTAATTAAAGAAAAAGTTCATATTTTTCTCTTTTTCAAATGTGAAATGCTTGATTAGCGTTTCAACATCATGACCCATTTGTTGTTAACGTAAATCCCTTTCACAGTTCCTAATATCTCTCTCAGTACAACCCATTGATGATGGACCGCTCAACTCTATCTCCATGAGTCACAATTGTTGACATGTTGGTATATTGGCTTTCGAAAATTGTTGTGCAAGTGCCTTCCTTATGATTGAAACATTTCGGTGTGATCTTAACAAATGTACTTTGCTGGAAGTAGTTAGACCATGGTTATGTTCCTTCACAAATTGTCTAACCACCCAACTATTGCCAATCCGTTGCTTCACCACCAACAATCTAGCATTTCACCTAATTCGTGTATGTTCACGGTTTCTTTTGGCAACCCATGGCACAGCATTTTTATGATCCATTTGATAGGTTTCATCTGTTTTTCCCTCCTTGGAGCAAACAAATAACTTTCATATGGTTTCACCTGTTTCCTTATTCTTTTTATTGTTCGTGATTTAAGTGTTAAAACCCACTTCTCGTGCATATACAATGTAAAAAGTGTATGCATTCTCATGTGATTCAAATACCTAACCAAATTTTAGAATTCGACCAATAGAAACTTGAGGAAGATACACATTATCAAAATTTTGCGATTTCATCCCTACAAAAAACAGTTACGCTCTAGTTAAAAATAACACATTAGGGCAACACAAGACATATCAATAAATTAACCACAAAGTAGGGTTTCAGTAAAACTAGTAAATGACAATGCTTATTAGGCAAAATGAGAAAGGTAAAATTTATAAAAACTTTTATTATGTGCTAGTTAATTAATGATTTTTCTAGACTGGTGAAAATTAATACTCCAAAACTAATGAAAATTAAATGTAAACAAGCGTCATTTAAGCAAAAATATGAACGAAAACAAGATAAAAAAATATGAACAATATATTGGAGGTGGTGTTAGAGTGAAATATATTAGGACAAAAAGAGATGAAAAATAAACCAACAAAATCAATAAAAATGGTAAAGTGAGAAATCTTGAAGGGGTGAGATTTAAATAGAGGGAAGTTCTATGATTTAATTGAGAATTAAGAAAGATAGGGTTCAAATGCGAGGGGATCAAGTGGGGGTTTTAATTGGGGCCTCGGATAATGAGATTTAATTGGAAGAGGGTGGTGACTTGATGGGATTTAATTTTTCTTTTTGGGGGGAAGGGGAAGAGGAATGAGGGTTTGTACATGATTTATTGGGGGTTGTACTGGGGTAGGTGAAGTGGCTACTATTACCGTGATAATACCACGTTCATACGGGACAAGATAAAAAATATTTGACACAAATAAAAAATTAAACTTGACACAAGTAAAAAATATCTAACACAATATATAAAATGAATAAATAACTTATAAATGATCGAATCACTAAACAAAACACTCCATTACGGGATCCCATTTAGACGCTAACCACTTTCCCTCAAAATAAACAGGAAGATTAAAGATGCAATCATGCTAAAAGCCGTTAGCATGGGATCGATTTTTGGGGAAACAATTTTTTCTGGAGATGGTTCTTGTTAAGTGTTAGTGAACGCAGCCTCAAACTCTGATTATTTGGGCATATCTCTTGATTTACCTCTCTCATGATAATCTAGGAGTGGGTTCGACGAGGGGCGCGAGTGATGGGGCGTAATAAAAAAAAAAGATTAAAAGAAAAATATTGGTTTGGAATCTACTTGCTTTTATTTAGTGAATTTTTTTTAAATTTTAATATTTAATATTTAAAATTAAGAAATATTAAACTAATTAAAAAAATCAAAAAGTGGAAGTGGCATTGCAAGTGCACGTTTGATTTGACGGATGGCCGGGGCCCACCTTTTCAATTATTCCGGCAGGCAAGCAGGCACCCAAATTCAAATTCTAACACACAGTTAGATAGGCGTGGGGTCACCTCAAAATTCAAACTTAATGCAACAGTCTTCTTACCCTTAAATTCTAGCTAGTTTCTGGTTCTGGACCACCTCACCTCACCTAATCATCCCATCCCTACTTTCTAAGATTAAAAATTATTACCCATAAATCTATCCCTATTATTTAAATAAACCCTTGATTAGTGTTCTAAGTTTCCCCAAATATTCTTAATATATTCATTTAAATAAACATAACATCTCAAAAATTAGAAATATTGTATTGAATCTATAAGTTTAAGATGAGTGTGGTAACAATCTTTAAGTGAGTTTTTTTTTTCCTTTAATTTTACTAAAGTGAAATTAATTAATATTTCGTTTCAAAATATCAAAAATGATAATATCGTGTTCAAATATATTATTTTATAACAAAATTCTTATTGAAAAAAATAAACAATATTTAAACTCATAAAAATTAAAAATTAACAAAAAAACTATATTTTAACTTAAATATTACCTAAAAAACCTAAACTTAAACAATTAAATATATTTATATATTTGTAAATGCATGTAAGATGAAGGTGAGGTGGGGCTATGCTACGACAGAGTTCAGTTCAAATAGAGAACATAGAAGTTTGAAAAAAAGCAAGCGGAGAGAAAAAGTCAAACAGGGCGAGTGGGTTCCGGCTACAACGGTCGATTCTCTCGTCTCGCCCACGTTGTCCCTCCCCCTCCCCCTCACCCTCAACCCACGACGCCGCCGCCGCATTGCTCCAATCTCGGCAACCGCACCGCACCCACTAAACACCCAAACATACATTATGCTCCAATTCTTTCTAAAATTATAATAAATTATCTCCAACCCCACCGGCACCCACCCACAAAAATAGTTATAAAAGTAGGAATAACCAATTTATCGTTTTTGAGAGAGAGAGAGAGAGAGCTTTTGGAGTAAGTGTTTATTTGGCAGCTCAAGCAGAGAGAAAGCGAGTTTCTTCCGGGTACTCACGCAAGCCTTTTCGTCTGTCCCGAAACAGCTCCAATCTGCTCTTCTTTTTACCTCTCTGAAGTGTGATCATCGATCAGTACGCGACCTTTTTCTGCTTCTTGATACAAGAGTTTCATTTTGTGTGTGTGTGTGTGTGTGTGTGTGTTTACTTACTCGATGTTAGTTGATACAGATAACCCTTTGAAAGATGTTAGCCCAAGGACTTGACAGCAACACCCTCCAATGGGTCAAAGAGGTCACTTTCTTTTATGTACTTGGCAACATATGCGTGTCTGTGTGAATTTGTGATATGGGTATTGGTTCATTTGCTTCTTGAAGACTAAACCGTAGAATGAGTGTTTGTTGATGTGTAGCACTTGATTTTAGTAAAAGTTGTCGCCGATCTTTACTGTGAAGATTGTGGTTTATTTTCCTGCATTTTTTAAGGTTCAAATTGTGGCAATTCTAAAAAGTCAATTCTTCAATGTACAGTGGAGTGGGTGTTTCTTGATTTATGGCATTTCATGAACATTATAACTATAATGGAAATTCAGGGTTCTATTGCTCAGAAGAAGGAAATTCATTATTCTGTCCCGAAGCTAGGACCTCAAGTAGATCGTGTTTCTGGTATCCGAAGTGGAAGGGGTCGAGGTGTTGGGCTGCCTCCACCATCAAAATTCCGAAGCGGGCACTTATCTGGTGTTATTCCTATTTCGAGGGCTATAGCTGGAGATATAGATGGTTGCGGGTCTGGTTCTGATGATAGTCTAACAACAGACTCAGAGGAGGAGGTCTACGTGAATAGACACTCACTTGATTCATTACCACAAGATGACGGAGTTTCTAGTAATCTTGCTGCTAAGAGATACTACAATTCTGTGCAAGGGCAACCCCAATATGCCAGTGATTCACTTTACTCGGGTGATGTTAGCTCGTCGAGGGAAACAATAGGCACAGGGCACGGAAATGTGGCAGAGAGATTGATGAGGGGAGCCAATAGATATCCAGTTAGAAGGAATGATTATACTGAGGATGATTCCTCTGGTTCTGGGGAGAGCTCTGAGTTCTCAAGCGAGCAAAATGGAGCAATGACTCGTAGCTCAATGAATGAGTCAGAAGAGTACGCTTCAAATGTTCCTTCTCGAGCTAATGTGGAGAGGGTTCAAGAAAAGGTCTGTTCTACTTAAGTCCTGTTTAATTTGTCTTTATGTTGTAAACTGATCTCTCTCGTGCATGCACTCTAAGTCACAACATCTTGTTATTCAGTTATCAACCAGCACTTGTTTTCTTAGATAATGTGATGACCAAAATAATAATGTTAAATTTTCTTTTATGTTGTTGTTCTGCCAGGGTTGTCAGTTTGTTGTGGTGATTATGGTACTTTAGGCATTGATGTTTATACATTATGGAAATGCTTAAAATTTTCTTTATGCCTGAGCATGTGTGGTACTTTCTAAACTTCCATTCTGATGACCATGTACTGTACAACCCTGTCAGATTTTGGAGATGATATTATCCGATAATTGAAAACATTTGGATGGACAAAATTGTAAACTTCTCCCTCTTCCAGTTTTCTGTCATTTGGCCAAGAGTGGATTCCTAATTTAGATACTTGTTTGCAAAATTTGCAGTAATTTTACATCTGGAAGGTAATTAGTGTCTCAAGAATTGTTTATGAGAAGCATGGTAGAACAATGCATGAGAAATTTAAAGGGCATATTGTATTTTTTAGGTCCTTTTATGGGCCTAGAATTAGAACTTAATAAATTTTAGGTTCATGTTTATGTATAAACCATTCCATTCCTGATGTTCTGGATCTGATTGCACTTGAAAGGATAATCAGTGCTGGAACTTCTACCTGTTTTTTTTGTCCCCTGGATTGTTGCAATTGAGCCAATCAGAAGTTATGAGCACTGGTTTGATAATTTTAAATATTCCAATTTCCAACTTTTGAGTCTTGATGAATTGCCTGTTAACTAGTTATGTCTTTCATTACGTATCATTTTCTGGAGTATCAGCTTAAAGCAGTGAATTATCATTTAGAATGTAACTATATCATTTTGCTACTGCAGCTGAAAATGTAATATCTTTATCTCATCTATGAATTACCTCTTAGAATGTGGGTGGAACAACAGGTGTCGAACAGTCTGCAAACTCCACCTCCCTCTTTCATATTCATTATCCTTAAGAATATGCTCCGTCCAAATATTTATAAGAGATGCATGATTTAGTTGTTTTTCAAGGGTTGTCACCCATTTTTTTTTTATATTCTTGCAAATTAACTCTCCTAATTGTAAAGTTAATTTAGTTATTTTTAATGTCTAATTGGAAAATCACTTCATTCAAAATTTTATCAATAACTCCTAAAATTTAAAGAAAAATATTCCTCAAGAGTTAAATTTGTAAAATTTGACTTAGTTGTCCTTAAATTTAAGTGTATAATTTGTAATTTCATGGCATACTTTTTTATCCAAACAATTATATAAAGATATAAGTTCTATTGATTTTTATGCTTCGAAGATCTCTAAAAAGAAAACTTACACTCCGCCCCACAGAAAAAATAGCTGTTTGTGTGTGAGCCTTGGCGTTTGATGTCCACGTGTCTGTGAAGGGTCTTCATGCATCATAATAGTTTTCCTGAAGAAGCACAAGTTATCTTTCCAGGTCTTATTTCTACTCAAAGCCTCAAGGTTTCAATGTTTATGCCTTATATCCATGATAATATGATTTCATTATTTATGTCATATATCCATGATAATATAACTGTTTTTTTCCTTTTGCTGAAGAATGTTAAATATCATCTTTGCCATTGATTATTCTTCAGCCTCTGTATTCATGTTATTCCCTCAAAAGTAGATGGCACTCTGTCAAAGCAAATTACTATTTTGCAGGATTCCCATGTCCAAAACGTGCGCAATGAAAAACATTTTGATGATATTCCCAGTGCGCCCCAACTGTTAGGTTCTGCTGAAGAAAGCAAAGATGACAATGAACAACTTCCAACTCCTAAAGCACAGTACAGAGCTGATGTAGAAGATTCACATGATTTTTCAGCTAAAGATGGCTCTAGTACTTTGAAGAGCACTTCTCCTCATGTTAAATTAGATGATAATAGTATTGGGCAGAAGATGCCGGACAAGTACGTGAGGTATGTAATATATGGTTTTCCTCTGTTTTCCTTTTCTTTCTGATAAGGAACCTCTTCAAGAAAGGGCCACAATGGTCCCTGCCTCGAAGAGTAATGTTTTGCAGAACCTTAATAATACTTGCAGGCCACATTTGTTTATTTATGTAATTTGTGCAAGTATGTTATCTTTGTATCACAGGAGTGCTACTGGTATAGAAAGTGGTGCCCCTTCTGTCCCTGCCCGCCTTCCAACATTTCATGCAAGGTATTTCTTATTGACTTGGATGGAGATAAGCTGGAATGTGTTAGCATTTTCCTTAACACATTGTTGACTAATTAGCTCTTTAATCAAATTCAGCACTCAAGGGCTGTGGCATTCTGTGATTGCATATGATGCTTGTGTTCGACTCTGTCTACATGCTTGGGCAAAGCAGTGCATGGAAGCTCCCATGTTTTTGGAAAATGAATGTGCTTTATTGCGGAATGCATTTGGGTGAGTTTTTATTTTATTTTTTAAACAAGTACTATTGTCTTGGTGGATGAAACAAGAAGAGGCATGAATACGAAGCTTGAGTTATGAAGGGATACCATAGACTCAAAAATGTTTCAAGTTGAGGATGTCAAAAATTGAATATATGGAACCTAAGTTTAGCAAAAATAGATGTGTGGTTAATATTATGGTGACACTGGAGATCAAGTGATTCCAAGAATATGTCAATTCAAATTTCTCATATTAATTGTTCAAAAAGATGGAAATTATTGATATTACTCACAAAATCAAGGCAAGATAGTTAAAATGAAACACTTCCAGCTTCTTATGTGATTGCAAAAACCTTTTACAGTTAAAAGAAAAGTACTATAAGATTATCTTTGTTGTATGACATGAAATGCTGGGTAGTTAAATACCAATATGTACAAAGTGTGAGCATATATGAGTTAAAAGATGTTATCATGAATGTGCCGCCATATAAGCAAGATAAATTTGGAAATGAGGTTATTCGTATATATGAGGTTGGGGTGGCTTTATAGAAGATAAGATGCACATGATGCATTTAAGATGTTTGGACATGTGAGATGAGGACTTGTATCACACTTTTGAGAAGGGTGAATAGGAAGTAGAGGAAGAACAAAGAAAACTGGGTGAAAAACTTTTTAGATATGGCATGGGATATAATGGCCTTCTAGAAGATATGGTTATAGATAGAGATAATTGGTGAGTTACAATTATGTAGCCAACCCCAACTAGCTGAATTAAAGGTTGGTGGCGGTGGTGTTTATTGTTGCAGTACTCTTATTTGTTTTTTTTTTTTTTTGGCTAAAATCTTTGGAAGTATACTTGTTACAAAGCATTATTGCAAACTAAAAGGAAAGCATAGAGGTATGTGAAATGTTAGTTCTTGCAGTAAGAGGACTAATGTTTGGAGTCATTTAATGGAAAGTCGGAGTGAAAAGATACACACTTTCTTAGGCTGATAAGAGAGAGCAACAAATCTACAGGGATTTGTGGAATATATTTTAGATTTTGATATTGCGTCTCTTCCGGAGGAAAAGTGCGTCTGATTAATACTGCCAGAGTATAATTTTCTCGCCTACTTCAATTATGAAGAGTTAAACACTAAAACATCTTTTAGCATTATAGAATAAAATATAGTGCTTGAATAATTTTGATTCATGCCTTACGAGTCTTGAAAACATTGAACAGTCACGACTGCTTGGCTGTTTAGTCAAAAATGTAAGGTGTCCATATTTGTGAAAATGTATTTTAACTTATTTCTTTCACTTTTCTGCTTTTGCACTATAGTTTGCAGCAAGTGCTATTACAATCAGAGGAGGAAATAATGGAAAAGCACTTTCCTGAGCAAGGCAGTGAAGGAACTGCCATGAAATCTAAGAAAATGGTTGGAAAAATTAAGGTGCAAGGTAGTTTATCGCTTCCAACCTTTGGACTCTTTCTCACTGGTTGAGAACTGTAATGAACTGTGCTGAAGCTCTGTTGTTCTGCAGTCCGTAAGGTGAAAATGGATCTGGACCCGCCCACAGGCTGCACGTGTCCATCCCTTCCAACACCAAAGATAAAGCTAGAGTCTCTCCGTAATCAGGGCTTCAGCTTAAAGTCACCATTCTCTATTGGGTGGCAAGCCCTTCGTGGAATTTGTCTTGTTCCTCATGTACGTTCAAATCGTTCTTCTTCACGCCAGAGTTTGGCATATGTGCAAGCCAGAACGGAGTATGTCAAACAGGTGTCAGGACTCTTCAAAATTGGTGTCTCAACTCTACGCAACAGTTCATCTTCTTATGAAGTTGTGCAAGGTATTTGATGCTGTGCTCCATTAGAAGTTACACAATTCTTATTATGTTGGCCATAGAGCTAGTCATCCAACCCTTTTTTGGCTGAGTTTGGGGCTCATTTGAGTAGAACAAACAGGCCAAATTATAAATTTATGTAATTTGAACATCGATGTTGGAGCTTGCTTTTCTATGGTATGGATATTGTTGGTGCTCATATGATGGGCAATTTCTAGACATTTGCAGGAATATGGTGCCTGTTTTATAGTCAGAGACTTATTATTTTATATCTTGTTTTGTTAAGCAAATAGGACAGAAATGTTAACGAAATGTTCTGGTGTCATCAGAAACGTACTCTTGTTTGTTACGATTGAAAAGTTCAAGTGAAGAAGATGCTATAAGAATGCACCCGGGATCTGGTGAAACCCATGTATTGTATGTACCTCTGCTGTTCTGTATCTTTTTCTAATTTGTTAATTTGTTTGGAAAGGTATTGATGACTTTACAGCTTTCCAGATGGCCTAGGAGATGATCTAATTGTTGAAGTCCAGGATTCTCAAGGAAAACAATATGGCCGTGTCCTTGCTCAGTTGGCTACTATTGCTGAAGATACAGTAAATTTCTTCAAATTCCCAATTTTTGTTTTAGAACTATCTTTTAGGCTGTGTCCAAAGATGAGCCTGATGCACTGGAGATGCCTTTAGTTGCAGAACTAGGTGAAGAATTTATTATATTACAAGGCTCAGATTTTAAGTTTGTTGCAGGGTGACAAGCTACGGTGGTGGTCTATTTATCGTGAGCCAGAGCATGAGCTTGTTGGCAGACTGCAACTTTACATAAATTACTCAACAAGTTTTGATGAAAATAATCATCTTAAGGTGAGCTGCTACTCATTCTATTATAGCTCCTGATCAGATTGTCAGTAAACTTTCTCAAACGCTGGATTTAACTTACTAAAATGCAATGCTTATAGTACTTAGATTTGATTTCTAGTTTTGGTTTTCATTTCAAGTGACTCTGAAAAATGAACCCTATGCACACATTAAATAGAGTTAGGGGTTTACCGTGGTCAGGATGCCTGACTCAGAACTGATCTGCACAAGTTCTTAAAAATGAGAACTGAGAACAAAACCTTAAGAAGGCTAATTACACAAATGACTTTAGTTTGACTTGGTTCTGAACTTTAGAATTAACTTAATATCGGGGGTCATTTATATTGAAACTGTTCCAGGAAAATATTTTTCTCTAGACTGATGTGGATTGTTGGTCGAGAGTAAAGGCTAAACAGAAATGGCTCCAGTTGCCTTCAAATCTACATTACAGCCATCCTGCTCTCTATTATCCACAGATGACATGGTAAACATTGATGTCATGACTACCAGCCCCTTTTCACCAGCCATAATTGCAATGACCATGCCCATTGTTGGGACTAGACAGACCATAGTGGCATGTCTTGTGAGATTGGTTCGTGGTAGTAGTGTGGAAGAATGGAAGAGAGAATGTTATTCTCCAGGTAAAGAGCAGAAAATGGAGAGTGGATCGAGTGAGTCCCAAATAAGGTCTGCGGCAATTCATTGGTTTACCAAACCTTTTTATATATATTGTATTTGGTTCAAAAAAGAGAGAGAGAAATAGAGAGAGAGAGACCTGAAAAATTAGAACTAACGAACCAAATTAAACAAAAAAGGGCAAAAATATGGACCAGTGTCAATATCTCACTGAAAGTTTCCCTGAGGTATACACAGATTGTATAGTTGCAGGTCCTCGTTTTATACAAATAACAATTTATGACTTTCTTTTGGTAGGGTGGCTCTATTGCAGAAACAGTAGCATATGACCTCGTATTAGAAGTTGCAATGAAACTTCAGCATTTTCAACAGAGAAATTTATTTCTCAGTGGCCCATGGAAATGGTTACTAACTGAATTTGCATCCTATTATGGGGTTTCAGATGCATACACCAGGCTAAGG
The DNA here is from genome assembly GCF_014633365.1 of Diospyros lotus. Classification (NCBI taxonomy): domain Eukaryota; kingdom Viridiplantae; phylum Streptophyta; class Magnoliopsida; order Ericales; family Ebenaceae; genus Diospyros; species Diospyros lotus. Next base: position 14,426,031 of record NC_068341.1, on the reverse strand, counting down.
TATTGGATAGTTGCTGTTTTCTCCCAAAATGATTAAGCTGTGCAATACATCATTGTCCATTTACTTATCTGTTCCTTGTTGAGTCACCTTTTTCATTAATATCCCTTTGATTCTTCTCTGTAGATACCTCTCTTATGTCATGGATGTGGCTACACCAACTGCAGATTGTCTCACGCTGGTATATGAGCAGTTATATCCAGTAGTAATGGAAGGCCACAATCGAAGCAAATTGAGTCATCAAGAGGTACAACTAAATAAATAAGGAACATGATATAGTCTGAACTTCAGCTTTTGATTATTTGAATACTCAGTACAGAGATATTGATTCTCTCTCTCTCTCTCTCTCTCTCGGCTTTGATTCGTCTCCTTCTTCTCCCTTCCTTTTTGGCTAACGATTCTTCTTCCTTCTTCTCTTTCTTCTCCAATTCTTCTATTGTTTGACATCAAATTGGTATCAAAGTAATCTTTTGATTGTTCCACATCTCTAGACTTCCAATTTGAAACCATTATTGGTTCTCAATTTTACAACGTACTGCTGCTGCTGGAGCTTATGATAGCATTCCATTACTGCTACCATTATTAATACTAACTATATTGGTCATGTTACATCTCCTGGCTTGGTTTGCCTGTGAAAGAACAAAAGAAAAATATATCTTCATGTTCTGACTTGCTTTGGTTTTATTGAATCTTCTTGTTGCTTATTCTTCTTTTCTTTGGTATCTGCTTCTAGAACCGAATCTTAGGAGAAATTGAGGATCAAATCAATCAGATTCTTGCTCTGGTTTTTGAAAACTACAAATCTTTGGATGAGTTGGCACCATCTGGAATTATGGACGTTTTTAGACCTGCAACTGGAGTTATAGCACCTGTATTGAAGCCCGCTGTGAAGCTCTTTACCCTTCTGCATGATATTTTGTCTCCTGAGGCACGGAATAAACTGTATGGCTATTTTCAGGTTTGTAAAACTGATTTCTGTACGGTAATTCCTGTTTTAATTTCTGCATTTCTTTATCTTAGCAAGAAGTTATGCATTTCCAGGCTGCTGCCAAAAAGAGATCAAAAAGGCACTTGACTGAGACAGACGAGTTTGTCACCAGCAATACTGAAGGTGTTTTGATGGACGCTACTACCACTGCCACTGCTTATCAAAAAATGAAATCCCTTTGTTTGAACATCAGAAATGAAATTTTCACTGATATAGAGATCTACAATCAACATATACTTCCTAGGTAAATTTTCTTCATCCAGACACCTGCATATTATTTGAAAAAAACCAAGTTCATTTTTGTAGCACTTCTTTCACTTTATGTGAAAATTCATCAGCTTCATTCATATTTGTTTACAAGAATTAATTTATTTCAATAAAGCAAGATAATACGTGCTTATCTGAATTAAGAGCTAATTACTGCTTTAATTGTATTATAACACCTTGAGGACTAATCCTGTAATCCATGCTAATTGACAAATATCCTGTAATCATATTGATAAAATGCTACACAAAAGATTAGACTATTACTTTACATCCTAACTAATTCTGTTTTTCATAGTTTTGAGTCACTTTTTATCCTTTCCTGCCAACAAATTAACTTTATAATTACATATTGTGCGTAAAATTGTTGCTGGGAATAGGATCTAACTTTTTGACTCAGTTTTCATTGCATCACACTTAGGATTTTGAAACAAATTTGCATTTTACTAGGAGATGTTTAATCTTTTTAATTTATTTATAAATTAAAAACAATTTTATTTAAAATCCCCCCCCCCCCCCTCCCCCGCCCCGCCGCCGGGAACAAGTTGTAGATCTGTTCTGTATTAGCTATTTTGGAGACCCTAGGCTATATTCAAGATGTGGCAACATTCTGTTAGTGTTGTTCATGCAGTGAAAACTTCTGGACCTCTAAAATTGATGATTTTCACTCCTTTAGAACATGTACTACTTATAGTCTTAAATGTGCTTGGATTTTACTAAGCATAATTAACATCACTACAGCATGCAGCATTGCAATCCCCATCTAAGGAAAAAATCAGTTTTTTTTTTTTTTTTCTATTTTTGGTATGCCTCTTAAAATGAATATAGCATATAAAAGGGTGCATCGATCATATTTTGATACAAAAAATCAAAAAACATAAGTAGAAAAGAGGAACTTTCTTGACAGCATGGGATAGTTGTACTGTAGTATAGATGTTCCTTTTAGTGGCTTTCTCTGGTTTAATTTTCTTCTCATGTGTTCCCTTGTTCTTCAGTTTCATAGATCTTCCCAATCTTTCCTCTGCCATATACAGCACGGAACTTTGTACTAGGTTGCGTGCCTTTCTCATTGCATGCCCTCCAACAAGCCCTTCACCCCCGGTGGCTGAACTCGTTATTGCAACTGCAGATTTCCAGAGAGATCTTGCGAGCTGGAATATTAAGTAATAAAGCTGTCATGATTTTTTTCGGTTGATGCAAATGCCATCACATTCCTTATCACTGAACACTATTTACACTTCATTCTGCCTCAGCCCTGTTAAAGGTGGAGTGGATGCAAAAGAATTGTACCATCTGTATATTATGCTCTGGATTCAAGATAAGCGCCTTTCGTTGCTTGAGTCATGCAAATTAGACAAGGTACACATGCATGCTGTACAATGAAAATTTCTGATTTGATCGATGCTTACTTCACAAATTTCATACTTTCATGCATCGACACTTCGAAGAAGGCTTTGAAATTAGTAGGGTTGCTTTATCTTTGTTTGTGGTTTGCTTCCCTGCCCTGATGCACCGTAGGATCTCATTTACTTGCAGATTAAATGGTCTGGAGTCCAGACGCAACACTCAACAACGCCTTTTGTCGATGAGATGTATGACCGGCTCAAAGAAACGCTGAATGCCTACGAAGTCATCATCTGCCGGTGGCCAGAATACATTTTGGTTTTGGAGAAGGTATGTTTGGGCTTCCTTTTCCTTCTCCATTCCTCAAACCTCTTTTTCATAACTTCTTCTCAATTTCTCTGCGTCCTGCTTTTGAAGCTAGCATCTTAACTAGTTGTTGCTTAATAGGAAGTGAACTTTGAGATCAATCAAATAAAATTTTCTGGTCCTTTTGCCCAGCAATCTTCTAGTTTTCCATTATATTCCCGTATGGAAGATGTACAACTTCATGGGTATCGTGTGCGATTTCTTTCTTTTTCCTTTTTGCACAATTTTATACGGATTATAACTTGAAATTTGTATGTTTTTTGGATTATGTATCTACAAAAAGGCCATTGCTGACGTAGAAAAGGCTATTCTGGAGGCTTTAGACAAGCAGTATGGAGATGTCTTATCTCCATTAAAGGAAAACATGACGCCCAAAAAATTTGGACTCAAATATGTTCAGAAGCTTGCGAAGCGATCTGTTAGCCCCTACCTAGTCCCTGATGAGGTGAGGTTGCTGCTTGTCAAATTCCAATTTTCCTCCAATGTCGGATTGCTAGTGTTCAATTGTTCTATGGGGTATCATTCTGTTTTCAGCTGGGAATTCATTTGAATTCGATGAAGAGAATGCTCGACATCTTGCGCCCCCAGATACAACATCAGTTGAAGTCATGGAGCTCTTGCATGCCCAGTGGGGGCAACACAGCCCCTGGGGAGTGCCTTAGTGAGGTGACTGTGGTGCTTAGAACAAAGTTCAGAAATTACCTTCAGGCAGTTGTGGAGAAGCTCGCAGAAAATGTAAGTGCCACTGCACAAGTTAAAATGCATAATCTTCACCTCATAGGAGAATGAGCCCAGAAAGCAATGCTAAAATTGCTCTCATGGGTTCAAGTTATCGTGACAGTCTCTCAAAAAAGAAAGAAAGAAAAGAAAAGACTTAAGTACAAGCAACAAGCAATCATTCCCCAAGCCTCATAAAATAGGGAGCGCTAATTACACTATTCTTTTTAAGCACTGATTTGCAAAGTGCATGCAGTGTCTTGTCTGTCTCCTCTTTCAGTTCAAATCAATCAATCCATTTTTAGGTGCTTTCCTCCTTTCTTAACAGACGAGGCTACAGAACGCTACAAAATTAAAGAAGATTCTCCAGGATTCCAAAGCAACCGTGGCAGAATCAGATATAAGAACTCGAATGCAACCGCTGAAAGAGCAGCTGATAAGTAGTATAAATCACCTCCATACTGTGTTTGAGGGCCATGTTTTCATCTTAATGTGCCGGGGCTACTGGGACAGGATGGGACAGGTTATAGATAGTTTCAACTCAACTGATTTTCGGTTTAACCCGCAAATTAATGCTCTGCCATCATAGAATTGTTGTTACTTTGCCACAGGATGTTCTGAGCTTCTTGGAGAACAGGAAAGAGAATAGATCATGGTACAAAGGTTCAAGAATTGCTGTTTCTGTAAGTACATAAGCTTGTTGATTTTAGCCATCTGGAACTTTCTGATACATTAATCAACGATGAAACTGAACACTTGCTGACAATTTATTCACAGGTTCTAGATGACACTTTTGCATCACAGATGCAACAGCTGCTGGGGAATGCCCTCCAAGAAAAAGACCTGCAGCCCCCCAAAACTATCATGGAAGTCCGGTCTATGCTTTGCAAAGATGCTCAAAATCACAAGGGAAACACATACTACTATTAGATCTCTATTTATTATTTATTCATTTATGTATATATATATATATAGTGGGGTTTGAGTGTAACCCTGCCTGGTTGTTCTAGGGCTGCCCCGCTCTCCTTGGGTGGTTTTTAATCCCATTATGGATCCTTCTTTTGACAAATATAAAGTAGTTATAAACATTGGTCTTTGAAATTCAAATTAATAGAAGCATGACATGTAAGATGGCCAATTAGATGCTCCATTAAGATGGCCCGTCACATGACATGTAACTTCTGACAGAGAAGCTTTAACTAAAGAATATTTACAAGATCAAATTATGCCAAAGCAATCAATGAAGCTGCGTAGCACAAAAAGAATGGCAATTATGTTACAGAATTACATGGAACACCTGCAGCTTCAGTACCTCGCACAAGCAACATCCATGGCTTTTTACTGAGCCGGTTAGAAAAGCTTTGAGATAACATGACAGGAGGTACAAAAGGCAGCGGTGGCAGCCCTGAGGATGGCAGGGTTTTGATAAATCCTGCTTGGATAAATACAATGAACAAGTTAGAGCTTCACATAAGAGGCCACAAACCTTGATAGATCTAGATGTCAAATAAAGCGATAGTTGTCCAGATCAAGTATTCAGGTAGTTCAAGCAATAGTAATCAAATAAAGCAATAGATCTAGGTGCTAGTCACTCGCAACAATGCTTAGCAATTTTCCTTAGTTGGCTTTTGTACACATCAACTCGCAACAATGCTTACTTAGCAATCCAGGTAGTTCAAGGATTTAAGCAACTTATTTATACCACCAGATATGAGAATGTTTCCAAGGAAAAAACACCCATGTCTCTTATGGTTTTTCATAGGCTGGTAATTAACCAGTTTCAAAAAGGATCTATTAAGCAGCATCCAACCAGATAGCTGAAATCCATAAAATAGTTACAGTTTAAGGCACGTGCCCTATACAAACCCTGAATTGAGCAAACACAACACTTTTTCCTTCCAATATTTCTGGAAAACCAGGAAGGCAGTTGAATTATACCGCTTGCCACATTGCCAAGTTGAGTTATACTAGACTTGCTACCCAGGTTTGCTTAAATTCAAGCATCATCAATACGAGCAGACAACAAACAAAATTAGATACAAGAAAAGTTGGGATAAGTCACTCTGTATATTTGCTCATATTGGAGGCAAAAACATCAGACTAGGTAATGGTAGAAATTATATCAAAATATCAGAAGACAATCAATAACCTACCCAACAGCTGTTGCTCCCCAAGATGCTACGTTGTATATGACTTTGCTTCCATCCCATGCCTTCCGAAGCTTGCCCTTTTTCTTCTTTGTGGAGAATGTCTTGCTCAGGGCTGGAAGACTTATAGAATCAGATTTTGCACCCCCAGAGTCCAACATCCAAACCCAATAAAGACAAAAAGTAGATGGAAGTAACAATTGCCAATTATGTATGATATTCTTTCATTTTTACATTTCTATTATTCACATTAGCAGTAAGCAAACTCACCATCCTGGAGTTGATTAGGGGTCAAATCCTGCAAACAAGATGCAACATATCAATTCAAATATGAAATCCTCAAAATATGGGACGTAATTTTCAAAAAAACTTCCTTCCAGAAAACCAGATAACCCACATTTTACATTGGTTCTACAGAATTTGCCAAAGTTTGTACAGCCAACATAAAATGTGGCATATGATGAACATGCCTCAATCATTCAATTGGGTAAGAGAACTGCCAACTTTTTCTCCCCTACATAAAATATGATATATGATAATTTGGCATACAAGAAGATATCAAGTTCTCAAATACAAATTCTATGTAGTGCCTATACAATAGATATAACTGCTGATGTACAAATGGATACAAGACATTATGTATCTCCAAAGGAATAATGGAAATCCCATTACCTTTGTTTGTTTAAGGGACAATAAATGCGCAGCCATGAAGCACGCAATACCCTCCACTATATCTTCTTGCCTAACTAAAACATATTCTTCATGCTCATCAATACTTCCATATTCCAATATATCATTATCACTGACCACATCCCAGGAACTCCCTTCTTCTGCTATAACAAATGGATTACATTAGCAACTAGGAAAACCTCAACTAATTTGAAAGGAAAAGAATGCTGTTGGGAGCACAAAGATATTTCATGTCCATGATTATACCAAAGACTTAGCTCATAACAGCTTTTAGAAGCATACCGGCCATATTCCGCGGAATTGATGCCTGGACACTCTCTAGCTTTTCTAGGAAATCAGGGCATTCAACTCTAGACTTAAGTAGAGTGCACAACTGCAGGACATTGGAAAACAAGGCACAAAATTTTCAGGGATTAGGTTGATAAGTTCAAAAACAAACTACCATCTCGTGATAGAATCATTCATATTCACTTGAGTCAATGCAAACGTAGTGCAACCAAAGTGAGCACCAAGAGAAATTTTTAAATAACGTAGCAAGATAGAAAGGAAAATCAACGTGTCTTCTGCACTTCAAAACTACAGAAACTAAGGAATCTTAATATTATTACAGCATCATACTACTAATTAGTTTGACATGCAACTTTCAAACACAATATGTAGCCCAACAAGGAACCTTATGGATTATATACATTGCGCTATGAGCTCAAGCCCAATAATTATTGCAGAACATTACAACCAAAACAAATAATCAATTTCCCAATCCTGAAAATTGTCCAAAGCTCAGAGACCAGAATACTTCAATAGTCATAGAGGAAAGAGAGAAGCATTTAGCCACTACAAATCTCCTTATTGACAACCAACATAGAAAGGTGTGGAAACTGCTCACAAGAAGGCCTATGACCACACCAACTGTCCACTATGACCTAACTATCAAATTAATGCCCCATTTGGAAATCAGCACACTATGAAAACTCGTGTCAACCCCTCATAATAACCTTCCATGAATCAATTCCCTCCACTCACACCCAAACTTACAAGATATTCACTTTCCTCCACGGCCTTTCCAGCTCACTAACAAGCCTCCACAACTACCTATCAAAGGCAAACCTTGGTTAAAAAGGCTCAACTTCCTAATGCAAAAACCAAACACCCCCCCCCCCCCAACCAAAAAAAAAAAAAAAGCAGCACCACCTTGGTACAGAAACCTATTCCACTCAACCAAGTAATGCTTATACCCACTCACTACCAACCACATTCCAAGGGCCTGTTTGGACATGAGGTGAGAAGGAAGAAAAGTACTTTTTTCAGTAAAAGTGCTTTTATGAGTTTTTTGTGGTGCTTGGCCTGTTGTGACAATTTCCGTCCACACTCACACTCAAATTTCCCTCAAGACGGATACAATCTCTCACACACGGATAGGACAGAAACTAGGATACAAGAAAACAATACAAAAGCAAAGCACTCACACACAAGACAAGAGATTTATCCTGCTTCGGAACTCCTAATGGAGAACCTACATCCAGACTGGGATAATTTCGTTCTTCACTATCTTGAAACCGGAAAACCAAGATTAAATGCACTATTACACTCACAGCCCTATTACCAAGCTGCCCTACCCGGAGATTACAAAGCAATGAACACTTTCCTCTCTCGCACATACATAGCACATACTCTTTCTCAAGATAGAATGAAAACTGATTAGAAGAAAATGAGACACCCGAACCGTCTATTAATAGACTATAAAGGGCAGGAATTACAAGGAGACTAACTTCGGTAGCCGCCTTATACATGTGGTGGTTACCTTTACAATCCCTAACTACCAGTCTTATAGAAGCTTTAATCTAATTCTTTCTCTTCGACCTTCCTCTCCCATGACCATATGTCTAATCCTTAGGCAAATACTTCAACATGACCAAAATTACAAAAGTGATTTTACTTATAATAGAAGCTATTTTTATGTTGTGAAGCAGAAGCATGAATTTGGAGGTTCTGCTGTGAACAAAAAGCAGAAGCAAAAAATAAAATTATGTTAAGACAAAATTATCCCCTATCAACATCTAAAATTGCAAAAATTGCATTTATAAAATAGTATTAACTACATAAACACATTTGTTAGTACACTTTTTAGGATTTTATTGTTAAAAGCACTTTTTTTTTAATTCGTTAACCAAACACATATAGCAAAACTAGAAGTGTTTCTCAGATTGTCAAGCCAAACACTAAAATGTTTTTCCTTAAAAGTGGTTTTACAGAATTGATTCTAACAATAAAAGAATTTCACACACTACCAAACAGGCACTAAATAGCCTCAGGAGATTGGATGGGAAGGGTTTCCATCCAATTCCATTATTAATATTCCTCCTAGACCATGAAACCTCATTCCATATCGCTCCCCCAAAAGTGTTTGGGAGAGATTTAGTAATAGAGTGAAATGGAATGAATTATAAATGAGTTGAATGGAAATAAAGAAAATGGAATGAAAGATTCTCTCTCCTTGTTTGGGAGAGAATGAGATGAAAAGTAATGGAAACATTTCCATCCATCCAATTTCTTTTCTATTAAACCTCCTTTCCATCCAATCTCCTCTGATTTGGGGGAGACTAGAAGTGCTCAAATGAAGAAGATTGGATGGAAACCTTTTTCCATCCAATCTCTTTCAATTGGGAGTTTTGGGAGAGTGAGAAGTAATGGAATTGGATGGAATGGTGAATGATGCAAAGAGTTTTGGGGGCTTTATTAGTAATGAAATAGAAAGGGGCTGGATGGAAAAGGTTTCTGTCCAATCTCCTTCATTTGAGCACTTTTTAGTCTCCCCCAAATTGGAGGAGACTGGATCGAAAGGAGATTTATTAAAAAGGAAATTGGCTGAATGGAAAGGTTTCCATTACTTTTCGATCTGATCCTCTCCAAAACAAGGAGAAAGAATCTTTCTTTATTTCAATTCCACTCATTTATAATTTATTCCATTCCATTCCTTTACATGTCTCTCCCAAACACAACCTTAGCTTTGAAAGAAGAGAGTAAAGGAAATCCCATGTACATGATAGAAAGATTCCCTGCCTTACAACCAATTTTGAGAGGCTAAAAATCTATCTCATCTACCACCTCCCCAATCCAGTAATCTCATTTTTTATTCAAAGTGACACAGAGACTCAGAAATGCTAAAAAAACATAGAAAAGCACACCTCAAAACTCTCTCTCCGCTAAACAATAAGTGCCATAGATGGAAACAATACCAAACACAAATGGAAAAACAAAAGCTATCTGCAACCTCAAACCTTTCACCCATCCGGAACCTTCTAATCCCTTAGTAGTCCCATTAACCAGAACTGAAAGCCTCAGCATGGAAATACAATATCAAATCCAACTTATTCACTTAGAACCAAAATTCATCTTATCCAAAATAAAAAATAAGAAAACCCTAATTCACCTGACTTTTATTGTTTAGTTTGCAAATAAGAAACTCAAAACCACTTTTCAACCTCGTATCCTGACACACTCATTAGCCACAGGAAGCGAGCCTAGAATCTAACCACACACAAAGGCATTCTATGAATCCGAAGCTACACCGTCGATAACAACTTTAAGTAATGCAATAAAGATTGTATCTAGCAACTACTCACATTTTTTTTTACATCCTTCTTCTCGGCATATTCACGGTTCTAGCAGTTAATCAAAACAGCGTATGCTTGTGACTCAAAACACAATTCATTTTTTCTTCACCGTGAAAAAATCCAAACAGAACCGAAATCAACCATTCCAAACAAACACGTCACGAACAGAGAATAAAAAATCCAGCAGAATGCAAACCCTAAATCCCAAAATTCCTAATACTAACTCGCAATCCCTCACCTCGTCCTCGTCGCGCAGCGGCAACGAACCTCCCCCATCCTCTTCGTCCTCCTCGGAGGTAGCACCATCGCTGTCGTCGTCGTCGTCACCGCCGCCGCCATCGGTGGTGCTGAGCAATTCGAGAGCCCTCTGGCACTGCTCAAGCACCGCCTCCAAGGTCTTCCTCTTCACGCGTGCATCCTTCTTCGACTGTGCCCTCCCCATTCGACCTCCGATGGCGACATCCATAACCCCGAGAACCTGCAATTATGTCTCCGGAGGAAGACGGAGACAGCGACGGGGTAGGGTTTTTTTCAATCGACGTGCGAGAGAGGATACTTGTGAGGCCAATTTGCTGCTTCTGTTGTTTCGTAGACGGGGAGATGTCTTAAGACTCTTGACTCAACAAGCTATGCCTGGCTGCGTGGAAATATATATAAATATAAAATACAGCAAAAAGTTATAAAACAACTTCATATATATATATATATATCACTTATTTGAATTCCAAATTTTTATTTATTTTATTTTATGTTTTTATAAATCACGTATAATACCAAATCTAAGTATTTCTCATAATTTTCTAATCTCATTCTACCTCTTTTGCTAATTACTTATTTTATTTCATAAACTCTTCAAACCATTTTCGTCACACCTCCCTTATTTTACCTTTAATAAGAATTATTTTAACTTTATCATAAATAATTTCATACTTTATTTTTTTATATATAAATCCCCATGTCTACTTGATACTCTTATTTCAATTATCACATAAAACATCACAAGCACTTTTTTTATTATAACTATCATTTATTAATTTTATATATAGCTTTCTCGTTAATCTTTTATCTTTTCAAATAATTTATTTAATATGTCCAGATTAATTTTCTTTGGTATGATTTAATCTTACAAAATTGACCATAATATAGTTGACACTATTTTTTTTTTTTTTTTACTAAATTGGCATTCTATATGTTAAGTTTTCATTCTACCTAATTTTAAACTTTTAGCTTGTAAAGTGTTTTTCCGTGTATTGAACTTAATATTTATACTTTTTTTTATATCATCCACTAATATTATATCATGAAAAATCCTTGAGAGCCCGACAGACTTACAGAATAAGAGTTAAAAAATTAAAATACCTTTCTCACATTGCATTGCACTTTTTTCAATGCAATGTAAATAAGGGCATTTTAGCCTTTTAACTCTTATTCTATAAACATGTCTGGCCCTGTAGAATAACTGTTATATTATTTACAAATAGTATGTATCATGGCACCTTTACCTTAATGTGTTTAATGAACTCACCTATCACTAAGTCAAATAAGCAACAATTTAAAAGAATTTTGAAACCATCAATTATCTTAGATCCTCATTAAGAATTTTGAAACCATCTATTAAGAAATTTTAGTTTTTAGAGCTCAACTATAACCCATACATAACTTTTACAGGTTCAACTATAATTTTCATTTTTCACGAGCTAAATAAAAACCTCAACTTTTATAAGAGTAGATATAACATTTACATTAGTCTTTTTTACAACTAGGCCCGAACACAATCATTGCTTTTCAAGTGATAAGGTGTAATCTCTTACAAATTTCACAAAATTTGTGAAAATATTTATTAAGAAAAAAATATAAGATAATATAATTATTTCAAACATTATCTTAAATAAAAGAAAGTTATTAAAATATGAATGAATAAATTACTCAACTGTCTTATATATAATATATGGTTTCAGAATATATAAATGAAAACATTACCAAATAATTTGTTTGAAGTGAAAAATATGAGTATGAAGGACTAACACTCAAACAGTGAATATTGGCTAGAAAATGAATTCAATTATGTCTAAATTTAAATTGGCTTTACATTGCTTGGGCATTAGTGGCTCAAGCTTACTTAACATTAGCTCTATTGACCAACCAAATATTGATCTCGTACAGCACTTGATCTTTTATAAAAGATTGAAATCTTAAATTTGTCTTGATACCTGTACATATTCACAGTTCTTTTTATTTATTTTACTGATAACAGTTAGATTAGTTAAAAACCATGTGCATATTATATAGATATAACATTTTGCACACAATGCATTAACATATTTTTTATTATTTTATAAGATAACATAATTAGGCTTCATGAAAGAAGGGGATAAAATTTTTACGATCAAAATTGTCATATTTTTCTTCTCTAAGTAACGATTATATTTTTTAAAATATAACACCAGTTACTCGACTAACTTTTAAGAATACTCGGCTAATATAGTGTTTATTTGATAAAATTTTCCAAGTAATTAATTATTTATAAGGCTTACTAGAGTATAATAAAGTCATTACTCGATTAATTCAGGAGTCACAAAGACTAATGCATTTCTCACCCGATTACTAGGCTATGACTAATCAAATACATTTATTTGAGTACAAACAATTGATACTTGATTAACTTTAAGACCATAGACTTAGCCAGATATCAATATTTATTCACTCAACTAACACATATAAATACTCAATTGACATAAACACATTAGTCTATTAACAACAAGTTTTACTCGATTGATTTTAAAGAAAACAAATAGTTGTATAAAGCACTCGACTAACACGTACAATTACTTAAATATTTAAATACATTAGTCAATTGGAAATTAACTTTACTCGATTGAAAAATATGTTCAAAACTTTTGATAAAATAATACTTGGTTTTTATAAGAATTTACTTGAGTACAAAAATACTGATACTTGATTAAAAAAATTGTCTTGACTAAATATAAGATAACAGAGGAATGCACTAAGCACTCAAGTATAAGGACATTAATATTCGATTGGAAAATGATTTTACTAAAACATATAATCGACTGTTTTGAAAAGCATACAAAACATTTGTTAGGATTTATGATTCAAAATGTATTTTTCATATAATTGACATGTGTTGTTTGTTTGTATCTTGATATATGCATTTAGGTTTCATTTTTCTTACATTTAATTGAAGTTTAAATGTGTATATAATCTGCTGATTATTTTGTGGGTCAATTAGCCATTGGGCCAAGATCAGTTTTATGAGCCAAGTTCATGTGGCCCATGCGATTTGCCTCAGCCCAACCCGGTTGCCTACTGCTATATAAAGGCAACTTCATGCCCTAATTTGTACAGATTTGTTATTGCTCTCATTTTGAAACCCTATGTTCGGCGCACTCGAAGTGAGACTCCCTCTCCCTTGTAAATCCTTCTCTTATTCGATTGACTTCGGTTTGTTGGTAAGATCACACGGTAATGTTGTATTGCTTTAAATCTTTGTTGTTGAATCACCCGAGGCGTGAGAGATTTGGTGTAACTGATAGATCAAATTCTTGACACGATCTTGAGATCGGTAGAACATATTCTATACTTGTTCATGTATCTTCTTTTATGATTTCAGTTTATGTATTTGCAATACGTTTTTGTTTTTGTTGAGATCTTGTAATCCAGTTGTAATCGAAAGCTATTTAGTGGATTGACTAGAGGCGGAGCCTCTGCCTTGAGTAGGATTCTTTTGAATCCGAACACGTATCTCGCTGTGTTGTGTTATGTGTGCGTGAGTTGTGTTTTGAAGGTTTCGTTTCTATTTCTATTTTATTGCGCTTGTTCTTGGTTGGTTTGGCCGATTAAATAGGATTAATACATTAACAACATTTACTCAACTAAAAATATATTTACATTTCATAGGTATATAAATACTCAATTTCCTCAAAAGCTTACTCAAGTGTCATTACTCAATTATAAAAGTACCAAACTTGAGTTGGCTTTAAAAAACAAAACTTTGTGAAAACATATTCGAGTATGAACTTATAATAGTCGATTGAATCATTTCAATACTCAATTATTTTGAAAGTATACTGAACAAATACTCGATTAATTATATCAAAAAAAAATTCATACTTAATCGATTTTCAAATAATTTTTCTCACAAACTTTATATTATACTTGAATTATACAAAACATATTTGTCTATTTTGAAATATATATATATACATGAGCATAAAATTCTCCAATTTAAGAGAATTTATAAAATATTTTAAAAATTATCAATAAATCAAGTTTATTAAACATATATTTTTCAAAAAATATTTTATGCATAAATTAAAATATTAATTTTTCAATACAATATGACACCCTTTCTCCTAAAATTGCCCGAGAATAAGTGTTACGGAAAAAATAGATAAAATAAAACTCTTTGATATATTGAAATCTGAGATCATCAATAACTCAACTGAACATAGCTGAATATCACAAGCATACCGTAATAGAATTATGAGTCAAAATAAACTGAAAACATAATCCACTGACTAAGATAATCCCTCAACTAAAATATAAATACTCCTAATTAATAAGATTCAACAAAACTCCCATACATATTTGGTTCTTGAGCAATTCCACGTATATGCACATTACTGACCACTATTGTTAGGCCCCACATATGGTACTCCCCCGCTATGAACTGGAATGATGAAGAGTACAAAATGAGCTACAAAGCTTAACAAATAATAAGTTTGAAAGAATAACTGAAATTGAATCGAAAAATATTGATACTCATAAAATATTGACTATTCTTGTACTAAAGGAAACTAATAATCACTGAAAGATTACATTTACATGATGTAATGCACATAACTGTAAAATAAATGTAGGAATGCAACTTTTGTCTCACTGGCTCACATAATTGTAATACACACACGACTTATTTAAATTATGTAAACATAAAAGTTGTAAGCACATGCTGTGGGCAATATGCCCTTAACCCCCTGGTCATTACTAGGCGAGTAGCTCATAACTGAATTGTAACTGAAACTGATGGGATCCCCGGGGACTAGCCGCCTAGCGCGCATAATATAATGTAATGCTCACATATATGCTAGTACACAATATGAGATGCTCCATATAAAATCATGCTCTATGCTCATACCATAATATATGCACATAATGTCACATAATAATGCTAAACATGTCATATGATCATTATCAACATTATTAGAATATAAAGATTCTATGAGTTATGAGTATGGACATATTAAATTTATCATACTCTGGAATAAGGATTCAATATTTAGAAGTATTGAATATTTTAATTTAAATAAAACTTGCATTAGAATTCACTAGAAAGCACACTTTGATCTCAAAGGAACTATCCAGTTATGAAGGGAGACATCCGGATATGTCGAAGGATCACCTGGATACACTGGAAACACAATACTCAAGCTATTCAGATATTTGGAAGAAGTATTCGGATATGGGGTCCAAAACTCGAGAGAGACATCCAGATGTGAAACAAAATATTCGAATATCAACTTGACTCATACTGAGGAAATATTTATACAAGCTTGCAGCCATGCAAGCAAGAGCTTGTACAACAAAATGCTACATGTTTGTTGTTCAAGTTTTTTTTTTTTTTGTAACTATTCTTATAAGTTGGGAACAAATTTTATGTATTATTACATATTTTTTTATTATAAATTATCTTTAATTATTAATTGAGGTTGGAGATCTTCATTCCATGTTAAGGTGGGAATAAGGTTAAAGACCAGAGTGGTTGAGGATGTCAATAATGAAGCGTAATAAAAAAAAAAAAATTATAGATTTGTGACATATTGGGACATCTGACAGGCTGCAAAGAGCCCAAGTGGGCAACACCTGCCATGCCTATATGTTGCAAATTCTTCCCATTTTTCATTCACAATAAGAAGGGATAATAGGTCCTAGATGAAATATTAGTTATTATCAATATTTATCTCATCTAAAACTTTTTAATTTTTAAATACACCCAAATGCAATGGATGTAATTGAGGATGCTTATATGTTGAGTTAGTTTGAATTTTATATAAATTAATATTTGAACCAATCATTGATTAGGATTGAAATGAACATAAAATCAATACAATCAATAAAGAAAAATAAACCGACTCGATTCAATAAATTTAGATTCGATCAAATTGGATTCTGATTCTATAATTTATATAATCACATTAAAATTTCAAAATTAAAAACTTTGTCACACTCCAATATTATCATCTGTATAAATTGTTTAACCTCAAATTTGAAAAACATAGAAAACACAAGAATAGAAAAGAAAGAAAGAGAGCACACATGTATAGTAACAAACAACAGGGTTTTGACATCTTTTACACATGTTGGGTGAGGCAAATAGAGCCGATTGTCTAATCTTATTTCAAATAAATATAAATTAGGTAAAAATAAAGGAACGTGAATTAAACGAGCTTAATAAAAAAATTGAACCAAATAAAAAAAATCACATTAATTCAATCTATTTAAACCTACAAACACTCTTTTAAATCTAATGTATACCTATTAAAAATTGGGAAAAAAAATCTATTACATATTTATTGTTTGGATAAATGATATATTACCATACCTTACATGTTATATATTTGATTTGAACTTTTATATTATTATTATTATACATTTGGTTAGTAACAAACAAATTGCTTTTAACAATAAGATTACCATATAGGAAATTGACAGAAGTGTTCATATAGTTAATGCCATTTATTAACTATAATGTTTGTAATTTTAAATATTACAGCACAAATCACTCGTATGAAACATGGCTTTTGAAAACTAACGTGGAATAGCAATAAGGTTGTAAGGCAGTCTCCAGACTATCTCTAATCACGAATAAGAGCCATGTTCCACGGTAAGTATTGAAACGTCATAGACACGAGCACGTTGCCAACCAGCAGCTCACGGAGAAAATAGCTATGATGGTATTGGGATGTACGGGGAGAGAATTACGGAGCGGACGCAGATGGATGAATGGTGGTGATGGAACAGTAGGTCGGCTCAAAATGAGGCGCCTTTGCTTGGCCAACGGGTTTCCGTTAGGCCGATCTCTGAGGCAAAACACAACAACACACAAAACAACAAGGCAGACCAACAATCCCCTCTCTCTCCCCCCCCCCCCCCCTCGCTTCTCTCCCATCTCTCCGCAGCATTTCCTATTGCCGTCGACATAGCCATCTCTTTCTGCAGTTTCTTTACTGAGGTACGCATCACTCCGCATTCTCGATTTTCTGTTTCATTACAAACCCTACCTTAATCTTGCTATTCGCCAAGCGTTTCTGCGAACGATCGGATTGAGAAGCCGGATCAATGTGAATGCAGGGAATGCTATTCTGAGCCGGACAATGACCAAAAGCCACACGGACACTTTTCAGGTCCTCATCGTGCTAATTCTGATCACACCCCATTATGCATTTTCTGAATACATTCAAATATAACGGCGTGTATGGATACTGTGCGCTTTTGGGTTCTGTAAATAGTGTATTTTTATGTTTCAGGGAGAGAGCGGGAATCCCCAGCACCCCCAAGGGCCGGCCCGGCCCCCGGACAGCGCGCATACCCGCGGTGGCAATAAGGTGACTGTCGTTTTCTCCAGAGGTTGTAGGACATGAAAAAGTGTCGTGATCACTTGGCTTCATTTTGTTCTATTGTTGCTCGCTAGTGAATTTGGGGATTGATCTGTCTTTCTTCGAGAGATGCAATTGTTGTTTGGCTGCATTATTGAGTTATTTATGATAATATGTTTCCTTGGCTGCTGGATTTACTGTTGGACCGTGATTTCTTGGAACTCATCATCGCCCTTTATTTGCTTGTGAGGGAATAATTTTCAAGTGGTAGCTTGTCTGTCTTATATCGAGGTTTACTATGAATGATGAAAACACAATTTGAAGGCTGTTTCTCATTTTTTTTTTTTATCTGTTTTCATGTTTACTATTTGATTGCAGATCTTGTACTGAGTACTAAGCCCTAATATGCAAAATTATCCATTTTGTGCACTGTTTATAGAAATTGAAAAGCTGCCGTAACCTAAAATTTACACTTTCCTGCAGGTTTTCAAGAGTGGGCCACTATTTTTGTCATCCAAAGGTGTGCTCTACTTCCTCATTGGGCTACTGAACTGCTGATTGAAAATGATAAAGAGTGCTTGGAAGTTGTAATCCTGGCACATAATAATTTCCTCGTTGGTTTATTACATGGTTGATAATACATGCCTTATTTCCTGAAACCTTAACCATTCGCTTTTTATTTAATAAAAAAGGTAAAGCAAGAAGGGCATCTCTAATACATTAGGCCTTTGCCCTTTTTAAAGTAAAGCAAGAGGAGAAGTTTGCTCAATTATAACATGCCAAGCCTTAATCCAATTAGGCAGGGTCAATTACATAGATTCTAGTTTGCTAGTCTTTTATATCTACAGCCATATTTCTAATTACAATCCAATTGCAATTGGAAATGCCCAATTATCTCTTCTGCAAGTTATAATACATTTGTTGCTCCATGTCATATGTTTTCAATATTTGCAACTTGAACGCTGTTCTTCTCTAAAACTGACTATAAGACTCTTTGGGACTTTCTCATAAGCTTTTTCTAAATTTACAAACACTATATGCAGACCTTTTCGTTTGTCACAACACCTTTTGTTTAGATGCTTCATCAAGTATAGAGTTTCTATTATTGACTTACCAGAAACCAAATTAATCTTTCGCATGATTTCTCTTTTTAACCTTCGCTCAAGCATCTACTCCTTCATTCTTTAAAGTCTTATTCATAATAATCACTATTCTATTTCTCAGACAGTCCATGTGCACAAAAGTTATATCCTAAATTAGCCAATGTGTTATCCTTCTCATCAACATATCTCATCTCTTGGAGGCAAATAATATTTGATTGTTCTCATAATCATCACATCCATCACCTCCATATATTTTCCCTACCAAGGTTCCATTGTTCTATTATCCAATCTTGTGCTTTTGACTTGGACTAACTTCTTTATTTGCATTTGTCTGTGAAAATACGAGAAGCCTTGCAAATTTAACACTCCATCCAGGTGTCGATGTAGTGAACCTAGCTCATGTCTTTTGGAAGACCATGGGACTTTATATAGTTCAAAATCTAAAACTAAAACCTTTTTTCTACTGTGCAAACCATGCAAGTACAATTGACTGTTGATTTCTAAGTTTTATATTTTTTTAAGACTTCCTCTAGTAATCTCACATGTTGTAGTAAGTTAATCTATTTATAGTAAGAATAGAAGAATCATATTGACTCTCCTCTCATATCAAATGACAATGTTTTTCTTCTTGTGGAAGAATGGTATAATAAGTTGATTGCTGGGACAATTGCAATTTTTTTTTTTCAACACTAGTCCAAATAATTGAATCAAATATGTCTATCTTAGTCAGTTAATTTTGAGCTTGAACATTTACATGCGACATTTTAGCCAATACTGAGCCAGAACTAGAAGTAGTCAGGTAAGGTGCTATGGCTGAACCTGGTTCTGTCTATGTAATCAATTATATATAGATATTAGGAACAATAGGTTTTTAACCTCCCTCCCCTTTGATTTCAATGCATCTTGGGTCACTCTAGCTTCCACCCTCATCCCCCCTCTCTAAAGGGGTTGGGGCACTGTAGATACTCTGTTTTTTCTTTCAAACCTATCTGTCTAGTACTATTCTTTCATAAGATGTTACAGTGTTAATGATTATACCCATTATGATGTTATTGTGGAAATAATAAGTTGAAGTATGCTAATTATTACTTTTGTGAAGTTACTATTTTGCAATTTTTCTGATGTAGGAATTGGATGGACATCCTGGAAGAAAAGGTGGTTTATTTTAACACGCACCTCATTGGTCTTTTCAAGAAGTGACCCTGTGAGTGCCTTGTGCCAAGCTTGCATTCCATATTTTACACATTGACCTTTTATACATAATCTGTAAAAGATGTCATCTCATAAGTTACTATTGAGTTATTGTTTGAAATTTGTATACCATACTTCTCTTTTATTAAACTAAAATTGTTTAGTGGTTGTACAAGGTCCAGCTTGATCAACTTTTATCAATTCATGGAGGTGGCAATAACTTATTGCCATGGTCATTTATATGCATGACACTAGATTTCTAGCAAATTGAAAATATCAAACTGAAAATGTTTCACGGGTAGGAAATTATTGAGTAGTCCAATGAGCACTATTAAAGATAAAGTTAACCCCTTATCTAACAGTTTAAGCTTTAAGATGGAATGCTAGTTAACAATTTAACATGGTATCATAACAGACAAAGGTCCTGAGTTCTGATCTCGCCATTAATCTAATATTTAAATTGTTGCACGTGTTTGGACCAGATATACAATGAAGTTTGGCCACACATGAGGGGGCATATTGAGAGAAAAATAATAATATAAAGGATAAAGTTAATCATCTACCTAACAACTTAAGCTTTTAGATGGTATGGTAATTAACAATTCAAAAAGCATGCACACACACACAAAGGATTTTTGGAGTGATGAGACCAATTCTCCATATATGTCAGTTTGCATGCATGGTAAAGTGATTTGTATACATGGAGACAAATATAGGAGGAGAACCACTATATGTACAAGGTTTAGGTTAGGGGTGTTAGGTTGGGCCTGTAGACAGTATGCCCTTGAGAATGTACAGAAGCCAAGGTGTTAGCTTCCCAGGTGTGTGAACATTTGCCCAAGGAGTTAAAATGCTTGAATAACAATTTTGGATGGAATGGTATTGGTAATAATGAAGCAGAAGAAAGACCCTTTAGTGAGAAGTTTGCTTAGAGGTGAAATGTATGTAAAAACTTATGGCATTCAATTATTTTTGAAGTGAAAACTGTAATAGTTCCTTATTTATAGAGTTAGAAAGATTATTCCAAAACTGGGGACACAAATAAAATTGATAACTAAGAAAAAGATAGAATTAAACTCTTAGCAATATAAAACCTAACAACTTGCTGGGAATTCTTGTGTTCGAAATAAAAAAGTGTAGGAATTAGGGGCGGATCCAGAAATTTTATGTAGTTGGGGTACAATTTATAATTTAAAATTATTATTTTCAAAATTTATAAATCATAAAACCTAATTTCACATTAAAATATATATTAACTAAATACAACAAAACACCTTTAACTAAATACAACAAAATGCCTTTCTTTAACAAATACATAAAGTTAAGACATCTGATTTATATTTTCAAAAGAAAAGAGAAGGAAAAATACATATATTGAAAGTTTTTCCACTATAATTGTTCTTTACAAGTCTTTGTAGCTATTTTGAATTAAATAAAATTAATTAGAAACAAAATAGAAAATATATTTCACCTTTTTGCTCATTTCAACTCATTTTTAACTAAAGAAAAAAAAGTAATCACAAAAATAGAAACAAATTTTTTTTGGTTACTATGTATATTCCATGCATATCAAATATTCAAATGAGTTCATAAAACACAAACTAATAAAATAGGTTCCAAGGAGATTGAAGAATATATTTGTGTGGTTCAAATGCCTAAATAATTTTTGTTAAAGGATGGAGAAAAAAATTCTTCAATCTTATTCAAATCAATGGGATACATGCTAATATATAAAAAATCTTCCTGCTAAGTTGGGAAGCTCCTAAAAACTAAACAAGAAAGATTCTAAATCTATTTTGGAAACTATACAACTTAGGATACAACTCAAAGATAGAAAGAACAATATATACATTCCTATTCTAGAAAAAAGGAAAGGATGTCAATCCCAATCTCTTGCTCTGATTGATTGACAGAATTTGGCTCTGATTGATTGACATTGATTGTTGACACTCCCCCTCAATATTGTGAGTGGATATCATCCATTTCAATCTTGCATATAAATCTTTGAAACACTGCTGAAGGTAATCCCTTTGTTAGCACATCCACCAATTGATCATTTGAGGAGACATATGGAGTACAAATCAACCCTTTATCCAATTTTTCCTTAATGAAATATTTGTCCACTTCAACATGTTTGGTTCTGTCATGTTAAACTAGATTGTGAGCAATACTTATTGCTGTCTTATTATCACAGTAAAGCCTCATAGGACCTTGCCATTGGACCTTTAGATCATCCAACAAGATTTTTAGCCACAATAATTCACACACTCCTAAGGCCATAGACCAGAACTCAGCTTCTGCACTTGACCGAGCCACTACATTTTGTTTCTTACTCCTCCATGTTACAAGATTGCCTCCTAGAAAAGTGAAATAACCCGAGGTAGATCTTCTATCCACAACAGATCCTGCATAATTAGCATCTGTGTAACCTTCAAGGATCATAGTTCCGCCCTTTCTAAACAAAAGACCTTTACTAGGTGTTCTCTTTAAATAGTGAAGTATCCGATATATTGCCTTCAAATGAGTCTCTCTAGGGTTGTGCATGAACTGACTAATTATTCCCACTGCATAAGCTATGTCTGGTCGAGTATGAACTAGATAAATGAGCTTGCCAACCAGCCTTTGATAGGATCCTTTGTCAACCACACCATCTTCTAGAACTTCTCCCAACCTATGATTTGGCTCTATGGGAGTATCTAATGCCTTGGACCCTAGCATTCCTGTTTCAGTTAGAAGGTCTATGATATATTTCTGTTGGGAAATGAAAATATCTTATGTTAAATGTGCCACTTCTATGCCCAAAAAATACTTCAACCGTCCCAAATCTTTGATTTCAAACTCATTGATTAAGCATTCCCTTAGTCTATGCATGCCTTCCTCATCATTGCCCATAACGACGATATCATCAACATAAACAATAAGTATGGTTACTCTCCCTGTGGCCCAGTGGTGAACAAAGAGAGTATGATCTCCTTGACTTTGCCTATAGCCTTGGCCAAGCATTACCCTTGTGAACCTTCCAAACCATGTCCGCGGTGATTGTTTTAAGCCATATAAGGCTGTATTAAGCTTACGCACCACCTTGTCTTGGTTTGGAGAGTCATAACTAGGCAGTAGATCCATGTAAACCTCTTCTTCAAGATCCCCATGCAGAAATGCATTATTGACATCATACTGATGCTGTTAGAAATTGGGAACACTGGCAGCCTTTCATCACCTAAGAAACCACTCAAACACCTCACAACACACTCACAGCTCACCCGACCAACATATCACAACACAACCATATACTAAAGAATAGAAATTTAACGCAAGAACATAACAAGAAATGAAAACATCAAACCACATAAGGAGACAAAGATTATCCTGGTTCAGGTCGACTTGAATCAGCCCTACATCCAGCCTTCAAACCCGAGCACAACCACTTTATTTGATAGATGATCAGTACAACAACTCCACTCTTTCTCTCTCACAATACAAGCCTCTCCCAAGAATGTACAAAGACTACTTACACACACATATAGCCTTCCACTCTTAAAGCTCTCATGAAAAACAGAAAGAGAACATGCGGCCTCTTAACCCCTACCCCTCACTGCCTTATTTATAGACAACAGTGAAATTTCCTAGGCACATAATTGATATTTACAGTTTGACCCCCAAACTTTGAACTAATTACACTTGAGGCCCAACATCTATCAACTAACCATTTAACCGCATATAAACAACTGCACAAAATCCTATCACTAACTCGAGACAATCTTCAACAGATGCAATTGTCAGCCTAGGTTAGCAGCTAAGGATAGAAGAACTCAGATTGTATTTAACTTAGCAATAGGGGCAAAAGTGTCTAAATAATCTACTCCATACACTTGAGTATACCCTTTAGCTACTAGCCGTGCCTTGTAGCGATCTAAAGATCCATCAGACTTATACTTAATTGTGTATCCCATGTCTGATTCTTCTCTAAGGCTACCATTGTAGCTTCCATAGCATCTCTCCAATGCTTGTTCCCCATTGCCTCATAAAAGTTTTTTGGAATAGGGATGGTATGAAGGTTGGTAAGAAAGACTTTATGAGGGGATGACAATTTGGAATAGGATAGGAACAAATGTAAGGGGTGTAGAGTGCAAGCTCTAGTACCCTTCCTAAGGGCAATAGGCCGATCAAGGTCATTGTTGAAGGGTGCTGGTTCAGGTGTAGGGTTAACAGTTGCAGTAGAGTTATCATTATCAGGTATGAAAGACTTAGCAATGGGGTTACCTGATGATGTGCAAGGTGGGCTGATGGTATTGTTGGTGCTATCAGCCACAAAAGTAGGGTTTGAGGCAGGTGTTGTGACTTGCATAAGCATAGAGGTCGACTGTTTTTTCCTTGAGTATACCTGTAGTGGCCGAGGAGTACTTGGAACATGCTCCTCCAATGTCATGCCTAGTGAATCCTTTGGACCAGTGGCTGGGAGAAAAAAAATGGTAGATCATGACCAATAAGAATAAGAGACTGACTTTGATCTGAAGACTGAGACTTACTAAAATAAGAATCTCCTTCTACAAAGGGCAAAGGTGACATCGCCTGACACATAGTACTTCTTGGTAGGAGGATGATAACACCGATAGCCCTTTCGAGTCGATAAGTATCCAAGAAATATGCACTTTAAAGCTCGAGGATCCAACTTACCCCTACTGACAGTGGGAATATGGACAAATGAGATACACCCAAACACTTTGGGTTTCAACCCTGGACTAGACACATGACAATCAGGAAAGGATTTGGTTAACAGCTGAATTGGGCTGGAAGATCCAAGAATTTGAGAGGGAAGCCTATTGATAAGAAAGGTAGTTGTTAGGGCTGCTTCTCCCTAATAATGTTTAGGAACATTATGGTGGAATAGGAGCACTCGAATAACAAGAAGTAGATGCCCAATTTTTCTCTCGGCCATTCCATTTTGTTGAGGAGTGTAAGGGTAAGATGATTCATGGATAATACCCTTATGTTGGAAAAAAAACAGATAGGGATTAGTTGAAGAAATCCTTGGCATTGTTCGATCTAACCCTTTTAAAACCTATCCCAAACTGTTTTTTAATCATATTGTAGAATGGAGAAAAAATACAAATAACTTCAGTTTTAGTTTTCAAAAGATATAGCCATGTTACTTTAGTGCAATCATCAACAAAAATAACAAACCACCTTGCCCCAGAAATATTAGGAACTGATGAAGGACCCCAAATATCACTGTGAATTAAGGTAAACAGAAAACTAGTCCTTTTATTAGATGAAACAAAAGAAACTCTTTTATGTTTGGCAAACTCACACACGACACAATGGAAACTGTTGACATTTAGACCCTTTGACAATTCTGGAAACATTATTTTAAGAGTAAGAAAAGAAGGATGACCAAATCTGTAATGGTGCAGCCACATTAGATCCTTGTTGGATTGAGCTAAGCGTGACACAAGAGGAATCTGCTCTTGTTTATCCTGTTCACCCGATCCCTCAAGGTAGAACAACCCAGCCCTAGCCTTAGCAAGCCCAATCCTCTTCCTCGTGCCCTGCTCCTGTATCTCACAGTGAGTTGAATAAAAAATAGCACTGCAATTAGTATTCAATATGAGTTTTTGAATGGAGATTAGGTTAGTGAATAGCTTAGAACATGGAGCACATTTTTGAGAGTGAGATGTTTATTAAGAAGAACATCTCCTTGGCATGCAATAGTGGTTAAAGAACCATTTGCTAGGGTGATTTTTTTGGAACTAGGACAAGGGTTATAGGTAACAAAGTGATGAGAGAAAGGGGTCATATGATCTGTAACTCCAGAGTTTAAGATCCAAGAGGTAGAATGATTTTTTTTTTTTTTTTGAAGCATATAGAGCAAAAGAATTAGAAGAGATACTGTGAGAACAAGAGAACAAGCACCCCCTTTTGCAGTCCCTTTTTCGAGAGATTCTAAGTTCTTTAACCTTTCAATTTCTGCCCAGTTAAGGTCTAGGGTGTCTCCTTGTTCAGATCCCTTTTGATCCAGTTGTTGTTGGCTGCTAGCTATGTACACTTGGTCTTGATTCTTTAGTGATCCACCTTTGGAAGGCTTTCCATAGAGCTTCCAACACCTCACTATGGTGTGCCTCGGTTTCTTACAGTAGGTACACCATAGAGTATCTCTATCTATAGCCTTCTTTTCCTCTCTTCCCTTACCTTGACCATGAGTTTTCAAAGAAACCAAGGCTGATGCCTCCACTGAGGTAGTCTCCAACATGACACCCCTTCTTCCTTCTTCTGCATGAACAATAGAGATAACCTCATTTAAAGAAGGCAAATCCTCCTTACCAAGGATTTGCACCCTTACCGCATCGAACTCTATGTTTAGGCCGGCTAGGAGATCATATGTCTGCTCTTTCTCCACAAACTTCTTGTGTAAGGCTGCATCTTCGCTACACTTCATCTTTAAGCACTGGTAATGGTCCAGTTCTTGCCACAAAGTTTGCAGTAAATTTGCATACTCTATGACGGATCTGGTGCCTTGTTTTGTGGCTACCTTTTGTCCTAATTTCGTAGATTTGAGCTCCATCTCGAACCTTGGAGTAGGTAAGCTTGATCGTCTCCCAAATTTCTTTTGCTGTTGTTAAAAATATCACCGTGTCACTAATTTTAGGGGTCATGGAATTCCATAGCCATGAAATTCTCTTCGTCCCATGCTACAAACACCGGATCTCCATCTTTAGGACCGGTCCCTTCCAGATGGCTTAGTTTCCCTTTCCCTTTTAGGAACATATGGATTAATTAGGACCATTTCAAGTAGTTCTTACCGTTTAACCGGTAAGCCACTTGAAGACTTGGTAAGTCTCCTCCTGAGCCTCCACCATTGTTTCCAGCAAACGGAATCTCCGTTGTGCTGGTGCTGCTGAAATCAGCTCCATTGATTTGGGTATTTTGAGAGTTGGACATGGTGTCCGATAATGAAGATTGAAGGCAAAAAAAGAGAACATAACAAAGGTGGAAAAACGATTGCAATTGTCCCAAAGAAGAGACAACTATTGTCTAGGCTCTGATACCATGTTAAAGGATGGAGAAAAAAATTCTTCAATCTTATTCAAATCAATGGGATACATGCTAATATATAAACAATCTTCCTGCTAAGTTAGGAAGCTCCTAAAAACTAAACAAGAAAGATTCTAAATCTATTTTGGAAACTATACAACTTAGGATACAACTCAAAGATAGAAAGTGATGATGGTTTTTGGGACCGACCACCACGTGCCACCTCTGCGACTGGACCTCGGGAATGGAACCTCGGACTTGGGGATGTCGGACCTTGGGTGTAGGACCTGCAAGACAATGGAGGGCCGGGGCTTGGATCCCCCGGGGTGGACTCCGACGCTCAAATCAGTAGAGTAAAGCAAGTAGTAGTGAGTGAGAGAGCTGTAGAGCTTGTATATACCTGACGAGAGTCCTTGTCTTTTATAGGCGAAACCGTTTTGGGGTATCCGAGATGAGCGGGCACGACCCCCGAGAATCCCGGTCAAGTTGGAACGGGTCTTGCGGTTCGGCCCGGATTTCCCGGGCTCCGCTCCGGAGTGTTGACTTGCCACGTGTCGGTCTCTCAGGTGATCCGCGTGGCAGGTGAGACTATCAGTGCGTAGGGGTATTCTAGTAATTTCAGTTGATGCCACATCACTTGCCCCCCACTCCTTGGGCCGAGCTGAAAACCATGCTGGGTCGAGGAGTAGGTTGCCTGACTGTTGATTTTTACCAAGGCGCACGAGAGTGTTTTTAAAATTGAGATTAGTGCTTAAAAACCTCATTTACTACCCTGAAATTATAGGGATGAGTTTTGGTTGGAGGGAAGAATTCGTTTGGAGGGAAACATTGTCATTTTGAATTTTTCTTCCTTTGGGTCCCCTCTATATAAGCCCTAAGGCCCCACCCCACACTTATTATTTCAAGACAAGCATTCATCTCCTTGAGGTTAGTCTTTCCCATCCTCCTTTGCTTTTATTTTTCCTTATTTGTTATTTATTTATTTTTTATCTTTTCTTCTCTTTGGCTTTTTTTTGCTTGTTTTTTTTTTTTTTTTTTTTAAAAAAGGATTGGGTTTTCCCTCGGCCAGGCGCCCCTGCCTGGCCGAGGTCGGCCTGGCCTGGTCTGGTCTGGCCCGACCTCGGCCGCGGCCGAGGTCGGCCGCGCTCGGCCATGGCCGAGTTGGCCGGGCTCGGCCATGGCCGAGCCAGAGCTCGGCCATGCTCGGCCTCGCCAGATCTCGGCGAGGCCGAGCCCCTCGGCCACGGCCGAGCGCTTGGCTCGGCCTGGCCGAGGTCGGCCAGGGCCGAGGGGTTCGGCCCTGGCCGAATCGGCCATGGCCGAGGTCGGCCATGGCCGCCCCCCTCCTGCTCTCCTTCTGCAGATTTTTTTTTTTTAAAAAAGGATTGGGTTTTCCCTCGGCCAGGCGCCCCTGCCTGGCCGAGGTCGGCCTGGCCTGGTCTGGTCTGGCCCGACCTCGGCCGCGCTCGGCCATGGCCGAGCTGGCCGGGCTCGGCCATGGCCGACATGGCCGAGCCAGAGCTCGGCCATGCTCGGCCTCGCCAAATCTCGGCGAGGCCGAGCCCCTCGGCCACGGCCGAGCGCTTGGCTCGGCCTGGCCGAGGTCGGCCAGGGCTGAGGGGTTCGGCCCTGGCCGAATCGGCCATGGCCGAGGTCGGCCATGGCCGCCCCCCTCCTGCTCTCCTTCTGCAGATCTTGACAAGAACCTCCCTAAAGCTGCTATCCTCCCGGTTAGCCTCTGCACTTCCTTGATACTTCGAGGGGGAGGCATCTCGAGTATGGCTTTTATCTTCGAAGGGTTAGCCTCAATTCCCCGGTAATGCACCATGAACCCCAAGAATTTACCAGCTGTAACCCCGAAGGCACACTTGGCCGGGTTGAGCTTCATCTGATACTGGCGTAAGTTTCTGAGGCACTCCTCCAAGTCGTCCGGATGTTGTTCAGCCAATAGACTCTTGACTAACATGTCATCCACGTAAGCCTCCATGTTTCGACCGAGTTGAGCTTTGAACAGTTTGTTGACTAACCTCTGATATGTAGCTCCAGCGTTCTTCAGCCCAAAGGGCATAACTCGGTAACAATAGGTAGCCTTATCCGTGATGAAGGCCGTCTTTTCCTGATCTTCAGGGTGTAGTGGGATTTGGTGGTACCCCTGGAATGCATCCAGGAAGCTCATTAGCTGACACCCCGCTGTTCCGTCAATCAACGCATCAATCGTGGGCAGGGGGTAACTGTCTTTAGGGCAAGCCTTGTTAAGATCTTTAAAATCAATACAAAGCCTCCATTTTCCCGATCCCTTGGAGACAAGAACCACGTTGGCTAACCACTCTGGGTAGTTGACTTCCCGAATATGGTTAGCCTCCATAAGCTTTTCCACCTCCGCCTCTATAGCTTTAGCCCGCTCCGAGGCAAACTTCCTCTTCCTTTGTCTTACCGGCACACAATCCGGGTAGAGCCCCAAGCGATGTGTCATGATCGCTGGGTCTATCCCCGGCATATCTAGGGTAGACCATGCAAACACATCTTGATATCGGCGTAGGAGTGATAGGATCTCGGACCTCAAGGGCTCCTGTAACTTGGCACTGATTCGCACCGTCCGATCGAGCTCTTCCCCCAGTGGGACTTCCTCGAGCTCATCCACTGGCTCTGAAGTCTTAGGCTCTTCCGGACCTTCCAAGATGAAACTAGTAACAACAGTGGGAGGGGCAGCGGAATTCTGTCCCTCCTCCCTTACTGACCTCTGACTTGCTCCTATACTTGGGTCTCTCACCTGTTTCGTCTCCATCTGACCCTGACCAGCTTGAGGGACCGCCTCCTGATTCGGTCCTGAGTCTAACTCTGATCCCTTGGCCATAGTGGCACTCAAAGAGGCCACGTAGCATTCCCTAGCCTGCCGCTGGTCTCCTCTTACCTTGCCAATCCCTCCCGAAGTAGGGAATTTCAACACCATGTGATACATACTCGGTACTGCCCTCAGAGCACTAAGCCCAGACCTACCAAGGATCATATTGTACGCCGAGGGCACATCTGCCACCAAAAAATCCAACGTCACTCGGGATTTATGAGGACCACTACCGACCGTCAGGGGCAACCGGATCAAACCTTCAGAATGGATCACCATTCCATCAAAACCCACCAATGGGACACGGACTGGCCTTAGCTGATCGAGCGTGAACCCCATCCCTAGGAATGCCCTCTTGTAGAGAATCTCTGAAGAGCTACCTGGGTCCACGAGGATTCGCCTCATCTCCCACTCTCCCACTTGAGCCGTGATCACCAGAGGATCCGAATAGCTGGGATAACTCGGAAGATCCTCCTCAGAGAATGTGATTACCACCCCTTCCTTTACTGTGCTCTTGGGAGCAGTTGAGTGGGACCCTGGAACTGTCCCTGCCGCCAGCGTGTACAAGATAAACTTCTGTCCTCCCTCCTCGGCGGGCTGCTTTCCTTCTCTCCGGGGGGGTGTTCGACTTCGCTCTCGAAAGCGATCTCGAGTAGGAGACCTCCCTCGATGCTCCGACTTGGGTTCTACCTTGCCCGAGCTCGTACCTCCTCGACCCACGAAATCCCGAAGGTATCCTCGGTTGATAAGCTCTTGTATTTCTTCTTTCAGTTGGATGCAATCCTCAGTATCATGGCCGTGGTCGCGGTGAAAGCGACAATACTTCTTTTTGCTTCGAGTGTTGGGTGGAGATTTCAGCGGGGGAGGACGCCGTAAATAATTCTTATCCTCCAATGCCAGGAGAATCTCTGCTCGACTTGTATTGAGGGGAGTGTAATTCACCGGGCTTCCACGTGCACCCCCAAAACTCGGGCGATCGGGAGCTCGGGAGGGACGATAGTCCGTCTTCTGCTCTGGGGCCGGTTTTTTCTTCTCTTTTTCTCTTTCTTTCCTGTCAGGTTGTTCCGCCCGCTTCACCTTCATCACCTCTTCGGCGTTGATGTACTTATTAGCCCGGGCTAAGGCCTCTGTGAAAGTACAAGGTGGAGTCTTGGCTAAGGACTGAGCAAATGGCCCAGCTCTCAAGCCATTCTGAAGAGCCACCATTGCGATTCGCTGGTCAAACTCATCGATACTTAATGCCTCTTCGTTGAACCTAGCTACGAAATCTCTTAGGGATTCACCCTGGTTCTGCTTGATGTTCACCAGAGCCATGGAAGACTTCCGGTGGTGCTTCAAGGGAGCGTAGTGGGCTAAGAAACAGGTCTTCAACTCTTCCCAGCGGTTGATGGAACGATGGGGAAGGCAGGAGTACCAGGTCCGGGCATGTCCTCCCAAAGTGGCCGAAAATGCCCGGCACCACATCGCGTCCGACCCCGATTGCACCAGCATGTGAGAGGAGAAAAGCTCGACGTGATCATAGGGATCTGTGCTTCCATCATAGAGCTTGATGGAGGGGATACGAAACCTTTCCGGTGGAACCTCTGCCATGATGCCCTTACTCAAGGGTTGGTTAGAGCCGAGGTGGAGCAACTCTTCCTTTCCCTTCTTGAGTTCGTGGACTTGCTTCTCTAAGAAACGCAATCGTCTCTCCTGCGAAGTCCCTCTTTCTCGCGAGGGGGCAGAAGTGGATCCTGCCGCCTCCGAGGAGTGGATTTCCTGACCCGTCTGGCGGGATTGACGAGGCTCCCGAGCAGGAGGAGGTGACTAATGCTCCGCCCGCTGAGAGGGCACATGCGAACGATGCTGTTCGGTCTGGTGTAGATAACCAGTCAACAACTCAGTTAGCTGTTGGACCTGGTTTTCCAACCTGGTGAGTCGGTCCTCCGGCATGGGATTGGCTGGAGGTGGTGGATTCTCTCCTTGTTATGGGGCTTCTAGATTGGCTCCGACCTGGCTGCGAGTCACGTCTTTTCGGGGAGCCATGTGGTTAGTTGTGGCGAGGAGTGAAAGTTGTTTGACACTCGCGAAAAGACCGAGGTCCGAGGTGATGAGTTGAAGTCCGAAGCGCGAGGTAGGGAATGAAGAGGTTAGCGAGAATGGACGTCGGCCCCACGGTGGGCGCCAAATGATGATGGTTTTTGGGACCGACCACCACGTGCCACCTCTGCGACTGGACCTCGGGAATGGAACCTCGGACTTGGGGATGTCGGACCTTGGGTGTAGGACCTGCAAGACAATGGAGGGCCGGGGCTTGGATCCCCCGGGGTGGACTCCGACGCTCAAATCAGTAGAGTAAAGCAAGTAGTAGTGAGTGAGAGAGCTGTAGAGCTTGTATATACCTGACGAGAGTCCTTGTCTTTTATAGGCGAAACCGTTTTGGGGTATCCGAGATGAGCGGGCACGACCCCCGAGAATCCCGGTCAAGTTGGAACGGGTCTTGCGGTTCGGCCCGGATTTCCCGGGCTCCGCTCCGGAGTGTTGACTTGCCACGTGTCGGTCTCTCAGGTGATCCGCGTGGCAGGTGAGACTATCAGTGCGTAGGGGTATTCTAGTAATTTCAGTTGATGCCACATCAGAAAGATACAACAATATATACATTCCTATTCTAGAAAAAAGGAAAGGACACCAATCCCAATCTCTTGCTCTGATTGATTGACAGAATCTGGTTCTGATTGATTGATTGATTGATGATGCTGATTGTTGACAATTTTCATTCTTATCTTTCTTGCCTAAATACTTTATATGCATTCAATCATATTATCATAAAATTATAAATATTAGTTTTCAATTTGGTTGAATTTAAATTTCGTTCCTTTACCAAGCCTGCCCATTAGAATAAAATATGTTTATATGTAAATATAAAAATATATAAACTTTTTAAGGGTGGCTTAGGTGGTGACTAACCCTTTATGACAAGCATCAGGTTGTGAGTTTCAAAATTCCTATAGTCCATAATGTGAACATTTACAATTATTTATCATGTATCAAGAAAAACATATAAATATATGCTTAGATAGAGAGAAAGACATATGTGCAGATCTAAAATATATGAAAATTGGAATATTTGAAAGTTAGTAGATGACGGCTAGTACTATTTCTCAATGGCAGAGGTGCAGTTTCCTGCCAAACCTTTTAATATGTTCAGTATTTTTTAATTTTTTTTAAAGACATATTTACCCTTGTGTGACAGTGGGGGCACTTGCCATTGTATTTTCCAAATGTGGATGGTGATGGGGGCTTTAGGGTCCTATCCTAGAGAAGTTGCTAGGGTGCCCAGTGGGGGTGTGTGCCACCAGTGCCCCCACTATGTATCCACCCCTGGTAGGAATTAGAATTTCATTTACCCTTATAAACTCTGGAATTAGAATTTTGATCAAAGTTGGTTGGAATGGTTAAACAGGAACTGGAAATCTTAGGCTCCACTTATTAATTTTATTTCCACAAATACCCTTCCCTGTTCTATTTATAATATTTATTGGGTTTTCTCATCTTCTTAGTCTTTTCTTATCTTCTCCTTCTTCTTTTTCTCCATCTTTGTGATGTTAATTTTTTCTCTTATCTAGTTGGAAGTTGAGAAAAAATACTTGTTAAAATCATAACTTAGCGTGTTAGTTAACATTTTGTATTAATTATAATATTTTTAATGATAAAATGTCATGGTTATTTGTGTGATGGCTATGTAATTTTATTTTCTGTACTTAGTATCTTAATTATTATTTTTTTTTCTAAAATACAAGAGTATGTAATTCGGTGTTATCATGGAGAACATTAAGACAATTGTTTAATATTGTATACTAACTTTTTTTATTGGCTTGTTAAGGGTAATTTGGTCAAACTACTTATTTAACTCTGTTTCCATCTTGTTTCAAACTTAAGAATAGGAATTCAATTCTAATTTTTAATGTTTTGTTCCAAATGAAGGTTATTCTAGGGGATAGGATTATTATGGTGAAGGTTATTTTAGGAAGAATGACTATGAATATCTTTAGTACATATGCACCACAAGCGGGGTTAGGTGAGGAGATAAAAGCAAAATTCTGGGAGGACCTAGAGGGACTCATACAAATGATACCAAGAGGAGAGAAAGTGATTATAGGAGGTGACTTAAATGGTCACGTGGGTAGAGACGGAAACGGCTATAGAGAGGTACATGGAGGGTATGGATTCGGGGAGATTAATAATGAGGGTAACTCTATTCTAGATTTTGCAATGGCATATGGGCTCATCATAACCAATACTAGGTTCAAAAAACGAGACGAACACTTAATCACATATAAAAATGTCACATCAAGCACCCAAATAGATTATTTCCTCATGAGACAAGAGGACCGGGTGATTGTAAGGTGATACCGGGAGAGTGTTTGACTACTCAATATAGACTTCTAGTACTTGACGTCCAAGTAAGAAATTGGAAGAGAAAAAATCACATAAAACAAAATCCAAGAATCAGGTGGTGAGATTTAAAAGGGGAGAAACAACTAATCTTTAAATAAAAATTAAGGGGTAGAAGAGAACGGAATGGAGAAGGACAGACAAACCAAATGTGGAGAGAAATGGCTAATGCCCTGAGAAACACAGCAAAGGTAGTGCTTAGAGAGACAAATGGTAGAGCCCCTAACCTTAAGGAGTCTTGGTGGTGGAATGAAGAAGTGCAATTGAAAATTAAAAATAAGAAAAATTGCTATAAGGCTGTATATCAGTGCAACAATGAAGAAAATCAAAAAAATTATAAAGAATAAAAAAAGGTAGCAAAAAAAGCTGTTAGTGAAGCAAGGTCAAAAGCATACGAGAATCTATATAAACGACTTGATACAAAAGATGGAGAAAGGGATATATATAAATTAGCTAAAGCAAGAGAAAGAAAAACAAGGGATTTAAATAAAGTGAAATGCATAAAAGATGAAAATCAAAATATATTAGTGAATGAGGGAGCGATTAAGGAGAGATGGAAGGAGTATTTCACAAAATTATTCAATGATGATGGCGACACAAGAGTTAGGTTGGGACATCTTAGTAACTCTGAAGGGAACGTGAGCTATACATTTTATCGACGCATAAGTCCAAATGAAATAAGGCAAGCATTAAAAAAGATGAAAAATCATAAGGCGGTGGGATCGGATAATATACCAATAGAAGCATGGAAATGCATGAGAGAAGAGGGTATCTCCTGGCTAACGAAATTATTAACGCAATTCTTAAATAAAAAAAGATGCCAGATGAGTGGAGGAAGAGTACTTTGGTCCCTATATATAAGAACAAAGGAGATGTTCAAAACTGTGAAAATTAAAGAGGAATTAAGTTAATGAGCCATACCATGAAACTCTGGGAGAGAGTAATAGAGCAGAGGCTCAAAAAAGAAACAGAGGTCTCAGAAAATCAGTTTGGTTTCATGCCCGGTAGGTCAACAATAGAAGCTATATACCTACTGAGGCGCCTAATGGAAAGGTATCGGGATCATCAGAAGGACCTACATATGGTATTTATAGATCTAGAAAATGCCTATGATAGGGTCCCTAGAGAAGTATTATGGAGGGTTTTAGAGAAGAAAGGAGTCCGAATAGCCTATATACAAGCCCTTAAGGACATGTATCATGGTGCAGAGACAAGGGTCAGAACATGCGGAGGGGATACTGAACCGTTTAAAATTATAATAGGATTGCATCAAGGTTCTGCACTAAGTCCATACTTATTTGCTTTAGTAATGGATGAACTCACTAAAGATATTCAGACAGAGGTGCCATGGTGTATGCTATTTGCAGACGACATAGTGTTGGTGGATGAAACAAAAGAAGCAGTGAATACTAAGATTGAGTTATGGAGAAACAATTTAGAATCTAAGGGATTTAAATTAAGCAGAAAGAAAACAAAATATATGGAATGTAAATTTAGTAAGAATGCAAGAGTGGAGGATGTTATAATAAAATTGGAGGACCAAATCTTACAAAGAAAAGACCATTTTCGATATTTGGGATCAGTGATTCAAAAAGATGGAGAAATTCATGAGGATGTCATACATAGAATTAAGGCAGGTTGGCTAAAATGGAGAAATTCATCGGGGGTGTTATGTGATGGTAAAATCCCATTAAAATTGAAAGGAAAATTCTATAGGACAGCTATAAGACCAGTTTTGTTGTACGGCTCAGAATGTTGGGCAGTCAAATACCAACATGAGCAAAAGACAAGTGTAGCGGAGATGAGGATGTTAAGATGGATGTGCGGCTATACAAGAAAAGATAAAATTAGAATTGAAGTTACTCGTAATAAGATATGAGTAGTGCCAATAGAGGAGAAGATGAGAGAGACTAGACTAAGATGGTTTGGTCATGTGAGAAGGAGACTAAGAGACGCTCCTGTGAAGAGACTTGATGAAATGGAACAATTAATCAAAAAAAGAGGTAGATGCAGACCTAAGAAGACTTTGAGGGAGACATTAAAGTTTGATATGAAATGTATGGATCTCAATGAAGATATGACAAAAGATAGAAATACATGGAAGTTTAGAATTCATGTAGCTGACCCCACATAGTGGGATAAAGGCTGGATATGTTGTTGTTGTTATAATTCTGTTGGAATAATTAACACAAGGGAATTAGAATTCTAATTCCATTGGAATTGGTTTGAAGTGAGCTGTAAATCATTTAGAATAGAAAACATTTCTACATCCTAGTTATGCCTATATTATCTTTCTTCTTGCATGCAATATTTTCTTGGGTAAATTCATCTAGACTCCCTATGGTTTTAGTTATTTTTGGAGATCCATGTGGTTAAAATTTAGCATTTGAGGTCCTTATGTGTGTGTTTTTTAAACAACACATAGTGGTAATTTCGAGTTTAACATCATTAATAAACTTATTAAAATGACATCTTTTTAATAAATCTCAAAAGGTAAATTTAAATAGTAGGGGTGTTCATAAAACTAAACCAAAACTACATGGGGTCTAGGGTGGAATTTACCCTGCACTTATTAACATCATTAGTAGCTTAACTTAATTGAATGTGTTGTTTGAAAAAGAAAAAAAAAAAGAAGCAAACCATGGGGACCTTAATTGCTAAACTTAAATCACAAGGGTTCTATGTAAAAATGACTCAAACCATAGGGGGTTTGGATGGAATTTACTATATTTACTTTGTTCCCTCCTTGATCCATCATTGAGTGGCATCAAATCTAAGGGGTTCCTAAGCCTGATTCAACCTAGGCTAATATGTTAAGTCACATACGGTTACTTTTGTTGGCTCGTGACAGTTAGCTCTAACGTGCCACTAGAGTATCCTTCTATTAGTACTAGAAGTGCACTTGGGTGGAGAGTCCACTTGACCAAAAGATGATGGAGACTTAGTGCACTGCATGTGCTTCAAACAGGGAACCCTTGTGGGTGAAGTTTGCTTGCTTGAGCATTCCTTGGAGGCTATTTGGAGATTTTTCTGCAAATGTGTTGTTTTGAGGGTAAGGCACTGCATCATTAACCTTGGTTGGTAGTAACTCTAACATGGAGGAATATTTTATATCTAGTAGTCTATCATCCATCTACTTATCACCTCGGGAGGTTAGATACCTAGAACCAAGTCATATGGAAGACGTCAAGTGGTGCCCATATGGTTTGTCTCATGGATCCATGGGCTTGTGCGCATAAAGACTGATATATCCATTCATAATTGTTAAGATTGGGGTCATCATCATCAACAACTAGAGTCGGTGGCACGACATTGATAATGTCAATTGATTTCTAAAAGTCGTGTTGATGATACAAATTCATGTAAATAAGAATAATGTGGCAAAATTTTTGATGTTAGATGCCCTTCCTGATGCAACCCTCTAGTGAGGGAATGATGAGCTAAAGTTCCAACACCATCTTCATATGGAGAAGTAATAGGGATATGTTTACTTTTTTGATTATTACCTATTTTAATTTTAGATATTAGATTTAGATTAGGTTTTATCTTGTTTGGAGATTTACTTACCTTGTTTTGTTTTGATTTATCATAGTTGTTTAGATGATAGAATTATATTTGATTTAGGGATTAGATAGAGTTTTGATTTAGAGATTAGAATCATATTTTGACTAGACTGTTATCTTTTAGGTAGGCTTGTCTTTTCAATGCCTATAAATAAGGTGTCACGACCCAAAATCCGGGGCTGTGACTAGCACCATCCCCCAAGAAGCCACAAGCTCCAACAAGGAATAGTAAGCCTTACAATACACATAATCCTTCAAATATTTAAGCATCTCATATGCATTACAAAATAATTGCAATTCCTTTAACTGATATTGAAGTGCCCATCGGGATATAAATCCATTACATGCTTACAATATTCAAAATTTAACAATTCATATACGAATGAAACATTTAAACCTCCCTATTCTCAACCTCGTGAAATGAGATGTATGTGCTATAACCGGAGTGTGACTAGAGTAAATGGAGTAGAATCGTTTACCACGACTCCTACCGTCAAAAGTAATGCCAACCTACAAAATCTGAAATATTGAGGGGTAAGCCTACCACTGGCTTAGTGAGGAGTAAAAAACATTATAATGGGGGAAATGTAGAATCAATGCATCCAAGGATGATTATCATACCATGCTATGCCCAATAGTACTTACAACAATATAGGAGATGACAATTAAACATGCACATGTATGAGTTAACCGTCTAGAACCAAAGTTCACATATTCCATTCTCTTGGGGTGGAACGACTCTCACCCACAAGATTCGTTTCGGCGGAACCACTCTCGCCTACAAAGCATCATGGCGGAACCACTCTCGCCAAGTAAGGGCGGGCCCACTCTCACCTTAATACATATACGTGGTGCACCAATGGCTAACATTTACTGTAGTTAGCATACAGGGTTCTAGCTGTTACTCCATTTAATACACATTCATACCATTATTTAATATTATCAAATGCCACGTGCAATATATCACATATAAGTACTACCATCCATAGTCTACACAACATGAATCGTATCTTTCCATATGCACATTAACAGAGATGCAATTTAACCACAAGTGTCAATATGCTCAAAATAGACAAGATGGATTCTACTTTCCCAAATGCAATTCAAGAATGAAATCATGCAAAGTATATACAATACTAGATTAATGAAAGATATGAATGCAACAATTACCACCATAATACATTTCGCCCACTCACAGTATTATAAAAGATGCAGGATCCCCTCAAACGCCTCTCGACTGGGGCGCGCCAAAATCACCTAACCAAATTATCAATTCACATAAGAATTTAAATAAATATATAATTTAAATTT
The DNA here is from genome assembly GCF_014633365.1 of Diospyros lotus. Classification (NCBI taxonomy): domain Eukaryota; kingdom Viridiplantae; phylum Streptophyta; class Magnoliopsida; order Ericales; family Ebenaceae; genus Diospyros; species Diospyros lotus. The sequence continues at coordinate 14,386,818 of NC_068341.1, read as the reverse complement.
CCTAGGATTTGGACCAACCCAAATGATGCCACAACGGTCCAAAACCCCAAAAATAACATAGCCTAACCAGCCACACTGTTGTCGGCCATTGCCGGCCAAATATCCCGATGATCAAAACCGACCATTAGAAGTGCCTAGCAAAGGAGGTCAATATATACAAAAATGAGCCAGATCTAACGGTTGGATTTCCATAGATCTGGTTTTTAAATTCTGGCCATATTTGAAAATAAGCTATTTGACGTCGCCAGCCACATTTTCCGGCGATCCGAGACCACCATTCAACTCCTTTACCCTCATAGACCAACATACCCAAAAATCATCAAGATCTAACGGTTAGATCTTCGTAGGTCTAACTTTTAATTTCCGGCCAGATTTACAACGTCGCTGCCGGCCATCGCGACAGACGTTTTTCGGCAATCCGAGGCAGCCACCCAACACCCTAACCCCATTGACTAACATATCCAAAAACCAGCAAGATCTATCGGCTAGATCTTTGTAGATCTAAGTTTAAAGTCTCGGCCAACCCAACCCACATGTATATACATACATAAATCATGATTTTTGCTAAAAAATAGGATTGATGAAGCTAAAGAACTTACCTTCTTGTAGATCGGGGTTGCTTCACGGTGAAAGTGTGGTCGGATTTAGGATCCGACGGTTAGATCGCCCAAAATCGATTGAGAGAGAGAGAGAGAGAGAGAGAGAGAGAGAGCTTGTTGGACAGCAGAGAAGAAGAGGGGAGGGAACTGTTCTAGGAGCCCTAGGGCTTTTATATGGCCTTACGGGCTTGATTTGTCTTCTTGGGCCTTCTCAAAATAAGGCCCAAAAGTTGGGCCTTACATAAGGCACATAATGTATTCTTTTGTTCAGCTTGATTGATTGAATAATATGATTTCCCCTTTGCCGCGTTCTTCTCCCTAGCTTCTCTCTTTTCTCTTGGTTTTTCTTTTTTGGCTTCTCCTCTTCTCAATCTTCTTTCTTCTTCCTCCTCCTAATCTCTTCTCTTTCTTTTCTACTTCTGCATTCTCATTGCTGTCCTGCATCAAATTTGGTATTAGAGCATTCTTTTTTGGTTATCTTGCATCAAAAAGTTTCATGAGATGGCGGTGAATGAAAATAATTGATGTGGTTGTGTTTCATCACATAATTGATATTGTGAAACCAACTTGTACAACATGGAAACATGATGATGTTAAGATCTGGATGGTTTTAAGAAATAGTTAAGACTGTTCTATTCCTAGATGACAGTTATTATATGGTCTCGACTCTTATTCCCATTAGACCTTTGTTTAGGGAGTAACGAGTTCAATAACAACCATTATGGTTTTCACAACAGCCTTACTGGGTTGTATATGAATACACAGAATCATAAAAAATGACATCCACACCCCCACCCCCCCAAAAGAAAAAAAAAGAAAAGAAAAAGAAAAAATAGAACAAGATAGGTTTGCATACTCTCTCTCTCTCTCGCCCGCTCGCTTGCTCACTCTATTCTAGTGAACTCTCTATCTATCTTCTTGATCTCTTATATTTGTTGTGAAGATGTTCTACAATCTACATATATATTTTTGGGTTAAAATGGTGGTGGTTAACTGGTGATAGCTTAACTTTTTCATTTTATTTATTTGTTTGCCTGGTTTTTCCTTTCTCTCTAATTTTCCTTTTCCTTGTTCTCTGATTTTATTTATTTTTTGAATCTTAAATTCTTATTTTTGAAACAGGATACAGACAGAAAAATAAATATAACTTGTTTGGCAGTATTTTGAAAGCAATATATTATTATGTTAGAACCTTAACATTTCTTCAAGTTAATATGAGAAATCAAACTAAATTCTTCAAAAATCCTTTTTAAACCCCAGTGGTTATGATTTCCAAAAAAAAAAGTGCTAATAAGTTTAAGATTTAGAGCTTTTTTGGAATATATTCTGTCTCGTAGAACTGTTGTGGAGTGGTAGACGACGATGATTGTATTTTGGAAATAGTGTCTGATTGGCATTTGTTTGTACGTTAAAAGAAAGAAAAACGTTCAAATCTTTATTTTCTGAGAACTTAAGTTGCAGTAGGATGGAATTAACCATGGGTATTTGGGTTGTGTAGACAGAATTTAAAGAAAGCAAACATCAGAATTATCATTTTCCCGCTGAAAAGTTGCACCAGGAAGGAATTTAGCCCTTGAGTACTTCAGTTCCATGTTCTTTTTGGAGACTCTTTGGCTTTGACATTCTGGGAATTCTGCAGGATTATTCTATATATTTTTGTTTAATTTGACAAGTATAAGATATGTGTGATGACAGTATTGACCTTGCCTGATACTTCTCTGCTTCATTATCTTTTTAATATGATGACTTCCCAAAAGGTAAGTTCTGTCAAAGTAACTATGAACCCTTGTTGTTGAGGGTCCTAGTAATATAAGGCACTTTGCTTGAAGCTTTGTAGCAATTGCTTCAAAAGTTTTTAAGGATCCTGAATGCTTTTTTTAGGGATAATGACTGCAAGATGTTCACTTAGAAGAATCAAACTATGAACTCTTTTGTATTCAGATTAAATGTGTTCATGTGCAGATTGATATTAAGGAAGGTGGTGTCCAAACTCATCTTAGAAAGGAACAGATTAGTTTACAGCACTTGCTAGAATAAATTGATAAAATATATAGTGCTGAAAATTGCTGTGTCATGACTGCATACACGAGTATTCCCTGTTTGCTGTTTTGTTTATTTGTGCTGTATGTAAGCTTTTGTCCTGTTCTATTGTTTTGATCTTAAAATGTTTCATCTTCCATGGCTTTATATCACAGAATGCTGCTCCTCAAAAGGGGAGTGAGGTGAACCTGATCCTTGGTGGTATTGATCTCAACAATTCAGGCAGGTTGGCTTGCTTCTTCTGATCTAAAATTTTTCACAAGTTTCAAAATGTTCTTTCATTCCCCACTTAATAAGAAAAAGCATATACAATTTTGGCCTTCTGCACAAAGTTGATGATGGCTGTCCAATTAGTTTACTCATCCTTTTGTTATTCTTGGATGAATTTTCAGTGTTGTCGTGAAAGCAGATAAAAAACTTCTGACTGTGCTCTTTCCTGATGGTCGTGATGGCCGAGCTTTCACACTGAAGGTGCTACTATTTTTTATTTATTTTTTTATTTTTGTGGACGTTACTTTTTTTCTTGAAGTGTCCTAGCCATTTTCTTTTTCGTTTTCCCTCACTTTTGCTCATAGACCTCCTATTTGATTTTTTTTTCTATTTATTTTCACTTCTTTAGCCCTTTCTTTCTGTAAAGTTTAATTTATCTTTGTATTCACTCCAGGCTTCTTATGAGCCTCTTGACTTATGTACAAGAAGGAAAGGGTTGTTGAAGTTCACACAAGGGTGGAATACAAATTAGGTGTTTAGTTGGGGTCAATTAATGTTTATGTTGGAAAATCAGATCCCACAATTTATGGGATTGATTATCAATCCCAATTATCTCACAATCTATGGGATTGATTATAATCAATCTTATCCCACAATCTACAAGTGTATTTTCTTGGGCTACTATGCTTCTCAGAAAAGGTACAGGTGTCATCATCCTCCCTCCAAAAGATTTCTGATTTCCTTTGATGTTTCCTTTATGGAACACCAATTCTTCTATCCCCAAGCTACTCTCCAGGGGAAGACTTCATCAGGAGATCATTGTTGGGATCCAATAGGCGTAGGAGAACTTGTTAGACCAAACTTTGAGCAACAAGCTTTTCCCTTGCATCCTATAACCCTACCTGCCCTTGATTTTCCCATCTCTTCATCTCCAAGCACTCAAACCGAACCGGTCCCAAATCTAGGGGGAGTGTCCCACAATCCTGGACCACCATTGAAACATGTGTACTCTCGTAGGCTATACACTCTCGAACATAACCATGAGTCTAAACCAGTGGTAGATCCTCCCGTGGAAAAGGAATCAAGTGTGGTTGAAGAAGATGTAAAAGAAGAAGATGACTTGGATCTCCCAATTGTTGTTAGAAAAGGGGTAAGAGCTTGTACAAAGCACCCAATTTCTAACTATCTCACATATTCTTAGTTATTAGGAAGTTATAGGGCCTTTATTTCCAAAGTAGATGAGATTCAAGTGCCCCGCACTATTCTTGAAGCATTACAAGATCCTCAGTGGAAAATGGCGGTAGTGGAAGAAATGAAAGCTCTAAAAGAAAATGGAACATGGGAGATGGTGGAGTTGCCCGAAGGAAAAAAGACTATTGGAAGCAAGTAGGTGTTTACAATGAAGTACATATCAAATGGCACTGTAGAAAGATACAAAGCTCCATTGGTGGCTCAAGGGTACACTTAAACCTATGGAGTTGACTCTGAAGAGACCCTTTAGTCCGGTGGCAAAACTAAATACAATTCGAGTATTGCTATCACTAGCTGCAAACTTGGATTGGGAACTACACCAGATGGACATTAAGAATGCTTTTTTGAATGGCACTTTGGATGAGGAAGTTTACATGAGAGCTCCTCCAAGATTTGAGATGCATGCTGGATCAGGGAAGGTATTGTCATGACCCAAGGAATAATAGAAGGGCATCATTGTAATAGGGTTGCAATGGTTTGTTAGGATATTTTTATAAGTTGTTAGAAGCACATGGGTGCTGTTAGGATGCTGTTAGAAATTAGTTAAGCAACTAGCTACTATGCCTATAAAAAGGCCCATTGTAAGAGGAAAGGATATGTTTTGAATTGATTAAATGAATTTCTAATTCTCTCTCTACAATTCTCTATAATCTCCCTCTCATTTTCTCTCTACTTCTCTCCCTCATTTCTCTCTACATTCTTTCTCCCATTTCTTCCTCTCAAATGTTCTGTTCTTGATTCTATTCCATCAGCTCCTTCTAATTGTCATTCCAATCCTAGGCTAAACCCTAGGTTCATGACATGTATGCAAACTAAAAAAATCCCTTTATGGTCTAAAACAGTCTCCTAGAGCATGGTTTACTAGATTTAGCTCTGTTATGAAGAAACTTGGGTATAAACAAGGATAGACAAATCACACTTTATTTTTCAAAAGAAGTGATAATGGGAAGCAAGCAGTTCTGATTGTCTATGTAGATGATATGGTTATCATAGGTGATGACACTATAGAGATTGTGAATTTAAAGAAAGAACTCCAATCAGAATTCAAAGTGAAAGACCTCTGAACTCTAAAGTATTTCTTGGGAATGGAGTTTGCTAGGAGTAAACGGGGAATAAAGAAGTGATAATGGGAAGCAAGCAGTTCTGATTGTCTATGTAGATGATATGGTTATCATAGGTGATGACACTATAGAGATTGTGAATTTAAAAAAAGAACTCCAATCAGAATTCAAAGTGAAAGACCTCGGAACTCTAAAGTATTTCTTGGGAATGGAGTTTGCTAGGAGTAAACGGGGAATTTTCATCTCATAAAGAAAATATGTTCTGGATTTGTTGAAAGAAACTGGAAAACTAGGATGTAGACCTGCGTTGACACCTCTAGAGAGGAATTGGAAACAAAAGACTACAGATGATGATCTTCTAGTGGATAGGGAGACCTATCAACACCTAGTTGGGAAATTGATCTATCTATCCTTAACTAGGCCAGACATCACTTTCAGTGTGAGCTTGATAAGCCAATTCATGCATGTTCCCACGAAGAGGCATATGGATGCAACAATTAAGATCCTGAGATACTTAAAAAAGGAAGTCCAGGAAAAGGATTACTGTTTAGAAAGACAAGTACTAGGGATGTAGTAGGGTACTTAGATGCAGATTGGGCAGGAGCAGTAGATGACAGTAAATCTACAATTGGGTTTTGCACTAAAGTTTGGGGAAATCTAGTCACTTGGAGAAGTAAAAAACAAACCGTTGTTGCAAGAAGCAGTGCAGAAGCCAAGTTTTGTGCATTGGCTCAAGGAACTTGTGAGCTCATTTGGATCCAAAAACTTATGGCGGATTTAAACATGGTTATCACTAGTCCCATGAAACATTATAGCGATAATAAATCAGTTATAAGTGTAGTAGACAACCCATTTCAGCATGACATGGTGAAGCACGTTAGAATCAACAGACATTTCATCAAGTCTAAAATAGATAATGGAACTATATTCTTGTTCTATGTTCCCACAACTTCTCAGGAAGCAGATGTTCTTACCAAAGCTCTATCCAAACCAAGCTTTGAGTCTTGTGTGTGCAAGATGGGAATGATTAACATCTATTCACCAGTTTGAGGGGGAGTGTTGGAAAATCAGATCCCACAATTTATGGGATTGATTATCAATCCCAGTTATCCCACAATCTATGGGATTGATTATAATCAACCTTAATTGTCGGGATTGATTGATTGATGTAATTATGATTCCTTCTTTTTTCCTTAGTTATAGAGATTTGATTGATTTCTTTCTCCTATATATATTGTAACCATTCATAGTGAAGATTAGAGAAATATATACCAAGTTTTCCTATAATTGATCAGTTTACACAGTATTTTCACATAAAGAATTGTCTCAACAGTCAGTAGTAATAGCATGACAACATTTCTCTGAATTTTCAGCTGTATACTTTAACATGATGGGGTGCTGTTGGGAACTATAAGATAAAAACTTTTTCTGGATATGCTGCTCCTTCACTATTTAATTGAGAAGTATCTCAAACAAGAATACATGCAAACACAGTACAAGTCATTGCAAAGTGTAGATGTGCGCTACCTCTTCCAATGAATCATAATGTGCTTGTCAAATGTTTAGACACACACCCACACAGAACACAGTTTGGTGTTCTTTATCATTTTGTAGTTGATCGATGATGGATTCCACTATTTGGTGAGTGATTACCTTGGATTAAGAATATGGTTTTTCATAAAACAAATTTGGAGAAGATAGATCCATGGAAGTGACCTCATGTAATTGGAGGCTTGTTGGGTTAATTATCATTGTTGAAGCATGTAACTCTTTGTGACACGGGTCCTTACCCAAAAGTGATAGCTAAAGGTCACTTATGAGTTCATTGGACCAAGCAATATACTTAAGACCTCTCCAATAGACTATTGATGTGGGATTGTGTCCTGATAAATTCCCCTCCTTTTAATACTTAACATCCTCGCTAGGTCAAAAATCTCATAAATCATACCAAATCAGTCTCACAAAACATTCTTGACCCAAGCCCGTGTGGCAATGGTCCTGGGTTAGCTTTGATACCACTTGTAACACCATGAGTTCTCACTTGAAAGTGTTACCTGAAGGTGACTTATGAGTTTATTAGACCAAGTAATATATCCAAGACTTCCCCAATAGACCGCCGATGTAGGTTAGGTCATGACAGTGCCAAATATCAAGGACCAAGGTTACTTTGCTACCTTTATGTTCACAATGGTAGGAATAGTTTTAGAATAGATAAAAATAGGCGTGTCTTTAATCTTAGGGTTGGCCAGGTGGTAAGGTGTTATAAGGGCTTGATCTTAGGGATTCCACACACAGAATTTTTGTGTGCTTACTTGGAATGTGTGGTTTTAAGAAATTGCATGTGCTAGTGTGCACACCCAAAGAGTAGTGGTTTTAGGTTCTTACCATCATAAAAAATGTTTCTTTTTCCCTTTTTAAAGTGTTAGGATGGGGGGGGGGGGGAATCATATGCTTATTTTAGTTGACTTATCAAACCTAAGCCAATCCAATTTAGTTGAAATCTTTAAGATATTTTGGCCTTTTTTATGAGCTTGACCTTTTTGATGTTTGTGCAAAAAACAAAATTTGGAGCTTGATTCTAGATAATTTTTTTTTTTGGTCTTGTTCATGCATTCTTGTCAATTTTTCCCATTAAATCAACATTTTTGAGATGCATGGAACTTTGTTGACCATCTATTTTATATAAAAGTAGATCATGGATGTCATGGCTAGGTATTGCGGCTACTTTAATTTTTTTAATCTATTTCTTTATATTTAGTAATTGGTTTAAGTTTGTTTGTTTTCTCTGTCTTTTTATCATTGCCTATTGCAGCTTATCCTAACTAAGTTAGAGGTGGTAGCATGACATTCATAATGTCAGTTGACTTCTAAAAGTCACATTGACAGCATACATCCTTGAAAAAGAACAATGCGGCAAAATTTTATGTTGGATGACCTTCTAACATTCTAACACAACCCTCTTAGTGACGGAATGATGAGATAAAGTTCTAACACTATCTTCATATTGAAAAGTTTCATGAGATAGCAATGAATTTAGAAAATTGATATGGTCATGTTCCATCACATAGTTGATATTGTGAAAACACCTAAACAAGATGGAAACATGTTTGTTTCTATTCATAATTTGTGCAAGACTAAAAGTAATTAATGTGATGCGGATAATTACTAATACTAGATCTCATTCTATGTTAAAGTATCTATAATTTGAAAAGAATTGTGAGAGTTAATTAATTATCTTCTCAAGTGATGAACAAAATAATTTCTCTATAAAATTTGTTATTCATAAAAATCATATTATACCTATATATTTTGACACAAACTAAGTGGCATGTTCCCAATATAGTATCTTGGTTACTGTATCTTTCTGTCCAATTATCAATATAAAATTAGGACATCAATTTTTTGGCTCTGAGATGTGAATGTGATTGTTCTACTTCTAATACTTTCTTTTTGTTTCTCTCTCTCTATAGTTTGTTTGACTTTTTTTTTTGTTGTAAGCCTATGAGTATTTCATAGAATATTTATCTTCTATCTTTCAAATTGACATCAACGATGATACATAAACATATGTGTATATACATATACAAGATCTAGTAGGCAATTGTGAAATATTTATCATTTTTGTGACATGAATCATTTATTAGACTCTTCACCGTTTTTGTGACACATAGTTTTCATCTATTCAATTGTTCTTTGAAGTTAATACACCTATTTCAAGAAGATTTTCATCATCTCTACAAAGACATGAATACAAAATATGGAATAAGCACTTAATTTCAATTATGTAAAGAAATACACAATTTATTAAATCCAATTACATAACCAAGGAGAACATTATCTTTGTGATACTGATAAGTGACTCATATTTTAATAAGTAGCTCCTTGTTTTTGGTTTAGTTGGCTAGTCTTGAGGCTATTCTTACAGTTGATAACTTGTGGAAGAGAGGTTAGTTCCTGGTTGATTAATGTTTTACTTGTGATGCCACTAGTGAGTCCCTAGATCATTTGCTTCTTCACTGATAGGCTACAAATGTTTGGTGCTTCTTAGTTTGTTGGTCACCGGGCTTTTTTTGGGTTTTGGTTTTCTTTGAGTTAGGCTCTTCAGTATTGCAATAAGTAAGTGTTGGGTCTTCATTTCTTTTCTTATTATATGGCATTTGTGGAGGGAGAGGTACAATATAGCATTTCAAGTGTAGAGCATTCCATTAAGGCTCTATTCCCTTCTTTTTATATTTGTGGTCTTCTAGCTTGGGTCCTCTTTCCTTTTCTTCTTTTGGTTAATTTCTGGACGAGCTTTCTTAGTTTTTGTTTCTCTTGTTGGAGAGGGTTCAATCACTTTTTGTTTTGGGGTCATTTTTTTGTTTATAAGAAAGAGCTTATAAATATACCAAGTCATCCACCTCAATCAGTTATGTAGTTGCTTCCTTGACCTTTTCTTAATATCAATAAATAGGCCCAGTGACATATTACTTCAGATAGGTGTTATACATAAACAAAAATTAACTTCATTAATTAAATTACATTTGGGTGTCCCTAGTACATGAGGTTTTCTGCTTTACAAGGGCTAGGGGATGATTGTTTTTGTATGTAGCCTTACCTTTTGTCACGACCTAGGCGCCACCTTCAAAAGGTTGATGCCTAACCCGAACTTAAATAGCCCAACATCCCTTCTTGCTAGCCAATGTGAGATTCGCCAAGGTAACTCATCGGCTACAACGCATCAGGTTCGCCCCCCCTTCGGACATGTGCGTCCCTGCATGTGCTGGCCCCACCATCCGGTAACAGGAGGTCAGCTCTAATACCACTTGTCATTACCTAGGCACCACCTTCTTAAAAGGTTGATGCGTAGCTTGGATTTAAATAGCCTAGCACCCCCTCTTGGCTAGTCGATGTGGGATTCGCCAAGGTCACTCACCGGTTGCAAGGCACCGGGTCTGCCCCCCTTGGGACACGTGCAGGGACGCACCCGCATGTGTCCGAATCCCACATTGGCTAGCCAGGAGGGGGTGTCGGGCTATTTAAGTCCAGGCTAGGCATCAACCTTTGAAGGTGGTGCCTAGGTCGTGACAAGTGGTATCAGAGCTGACCTCCTGTTACTGGATGGTGGGGCCAGCACGTGCGGGGAGGCACGTGTCCGAAGGGGGGTGGCTGACCCGGTGCATTGCAGTTGGTAAGTGACCTTGGCGAATCTCACATCGACTGGCCAGGAGGGGGTGCTGGGCTATTTAAGTCCGGGCTAGGCATCAACCTTTTGAAGGTGGTGCCTAGGTTGTGACACCTTTACTTTACAAATAAACTATTTCTGCAACTTAAACCCGTGATCTTCCATTTAAAAGGAGTAACCTTACTATTGCTGCCAAGGCTCACCTTCATTTAATTAAATTATCTTAAAAATTAAAAAATAATTGAAGGCATTCAATTTGTTTTATATGAATTTCTCAAAAAGTTGAATTTAAAAAAATAAAACAAACCAATGCAATGTATCATCCTTAAGCATGAGATAGTAAGCCCAAATTTGGCTTAACTGGATCACTAAAATATGCTCATGGGTAGAGATGGTTGGAAGGGAGAATTCATGTAGTTCACTTGACCTAGTGGGATTTTGGCTTGTGATTCTTCTTGTTTTTGATTAATGAAATAAATGTTGAGGAAAAAACAACACTGTCTAAAATGATTTGTTTATGTAAGATGAATAAAGAAAGAATCATCCTCATGGTTGTGCATGGGTGACTTTGATGTCATAAGCACAAGGGTGCTGGTATTCATACACCCAAAATTATTGCTTACACACCAAATGTAAACAAAAAGACACAAATACCCATAAAAAATCATATTGTAGACAACCTTTCACATACCCTTAGTGTATTTTTGCTTACATTTGGTGTGTAAGCATCAATTTTGGGTGTATGAATATCACCACTGCAAGCACAATAGAAGTAATATACTTGAGAGGACAACCGAATTACAAACTGGTTTACTTGGTATGTATACACCTTAATACTTCTCCATAGGACTTCTGATGCTGGGCAAGTTGGATTTTTCTCTCACAAAAGGCATGCTTGGTTCTAAGCAATTGAAAAATGTAGAGAGGCTAAGCTGTGACAAGTTGGAGAAATGTTGGTGTACCACCATAGGTCCTCACCCAAAAGTGCTAGCTGAAGGCAACCTTCGGGTTGGATCAAATCATATCCCCAAGATCTTCTCAATTAACTACTGATGTGGGGTTGGATCATGACAAACTCTCCTTCTTTAATTCTTGGTGTTCTCACCAAGCTTGAAATCCCATATCTCAATCTAACCTAAGTCAATTTCAAACACTTTCCTAGCCTGCACCACTCAATATTAGTCTTGGGTTTGCTATGATACCACTTGTAACACCACCGGTGCTCACCTAAAAGTGCTAACTGAAGGTAACTTTTGGGTTTATGGGACCAATTAACGTACCTAAGACTAGTAGACAGCCGACGTGGAATTGGATTGTAACAGTTGGCACTTTATTTTAGTTGGCATAGTTTGTTCAGAACAACATAAATTTGCTGTGATCTCCCTTGGAACGATCTATCACCATGTGTTCAGTCAGGGCAGCTGGATTTATGGGTTGCCCGGTAAATGAATCTAGGCCCATTTACGGGCCAGTAAATGTATCTAGGCCCATATGGGAGCTCAATGGGTAGGATAAACATTAAATTATAGTGGAGAGAACTTGGTAAAATTAAAACCTTTGTGGTAATGTAAAAACAGTTAGATTGTCTGTGGGGGAATGATGATATCTGACTATCAATATTTTTATTATCATGCCATATGAGAAGACTCATTATCTTATTGTATAGATTCACATCCACTGTTGTGTGCTGATTACTAGCTTTTGGTCATTCAGGCTGAGACTTTGGAGGATTTATATGAGTGGAAGGCTGCTCTAGAGGAAGCATTGGCCCAAGCACCAAGTGCCACTCTTGTGATGGGGCAAAATGGCATACTTAATAAGAATGAACAGGCTGAATCTGATGGTACTGCAGAACAACAGTGTATACTCCCTATGTTTTGATCCTCTATAACACTTTTTTGCTTGATTAGTTTTTATTTTCTAGTCTCTGTAGTACAGTATTTTGTACTGGGTTAATTCAATGAACAGATGAGAAATTCCATTACTTGATATGATTTAGCTTCAATTGGTTTTTAGAGCCTTATTCTGGTCGTAATCAGAGTACATTCATTGACTGATGTTGGCAGTTTCTTGGTTGGGAAAGGATCTTGTGTTTATTTTATCAATTAATTTCGAGAAGACCAGCAGTTCCCCTTTCCTATTTTCCTTTCTATTGTTGAAAATTTTTGAATTTTTTGAACTGCCACTTCAAGATGGCCTTTTCTGTTGAAACCTTCCTATGTCAAAACTTTAATATGCATGTTTTGTAGCAGTTCTCATTTTTCTTGTGCTAAGACAGTTGTGATTTTCTTGATATGCTCTGCCCGTTACATGTCTTCATTTTATGGAGTTGAGATATAACGTCAATGTTTTGTTTTATTAATGTTGATGTGGCCATTTTTTGAGCCTCAACAAGTTGCATCCTTTGCATAAACTAATTTTCTTTCTTTCTCCATCTCTTTTAACTCCGCAGCTAAGGAGAAACAGCCGGTTAAATCCTTTGTCATTGGTCGGCCAATCTTACTTGCTTTGGAAGATATAGATGGAACACCATCTTTCTTGGAGAAAGCCCTTAGGTTTGTAGAAGAGCATGGTGAGATATCACTTTTTTCTGTTTTTCGGAGGTTCTATGCCATGTAATTTCTGTGATCTATTAGGCTTCCAGTACATCAAAATGCAAATTCGTAATGTAGTCTTTATTAAGAAATGGGGAAGAATTTAGGGGTAGATGCAATTTTTAGATCTAAATGTAATTTTTATGGTAGGGACTGAACTTATAAAGAAATCAGACCTTATTTTTCTATCTGATGGATTTAAGATGCAAGAAGACAAGGGAAATTTCTTTATGTTTCAACACTTATGGATGCATTGCCATTTAATTTTGCTATTGCTAGCTTGTAGGCTGCCTCAAATGCGCACAAGCTTTATCATATAGGGAATATTGCCAAGTAAGTCAAAGGGTTCCATTTACAGTAGAAGAGAAGATATCTATGTTAAGGGGATCATGATTATATAAGCAATTATACTATTATTTTTATTTAATTTCCTTTTTAACAAATTTTCCTATGGTTAATCTCTGGGATGTTAATCCTGTATGATTTGCAATGATGAAATTGGAAAATTTGTTTGTGGAACACCTAAAGGATTTGAGAATTGGGATAGGAAGTTCTTACGGGCAAGTGGCAAAGGACAGATCCTAGCTTACGAAAGGGGAGAAAATATCACATTATCATTGCTTTACTCACATGCCCAATGTGATACATTAACCAGTGCATAATTTTTTTGCTTCTATTTTTTTTTTAATTTGGATCTAGAAATCTTAAGGGCCTTTGAATTTGTTCTGGCTCTTGTTTTCTATCATTTCTTAGCTTAGGCTTGAAAGTTTATTAGGATAAAACCTTTTCCAAAGGCTATCACTTTATTCAGTAGGAGTACTGATAGGTTCTCTGCCAGTATTTTGTATGTATATTTACATGTATCCTGGTTTGTCTTTGATCATTTGATAGTAATGTTCCAGGAGTCAAAGTAGAGGGGATATTGCGGCAAGCAGCAGATGTTGATGATGTTGAACACCGGATTCGAGAATATGAGCAGGGTTGGTTTGCTTGTATTCAGTGAATCAGTGGTGTTTACGATTACATGCCTATTTTCATTGTTACAACTATTATCAGCATTTTCTATTTCTTGTTGGTTTTGATATATGAGGTACTACCTAAAAACAAATTGCTGCCTCTTCCATCCAATTTTTATGAAAGTTATTCAGCATGAAACTGGTTAAAATTTGAACTATAACTATTTCAACCTTTTTTCAGGATGTGCGTTTTTATGGAAGGGATTTCAAAGTGGCCTGTGAAATATGTTTTGTACTCCCTATTTTTTTCTTTAATTTTCAGTAACACAAAACTATTAAAGAAATGAATTCTAACATATATTTTCTTCTCCCTTTCTGCTTTTAGCACGTTGCAAGGATGTTATCTCAAGTCAATAAAGAATTACCAATGTTAAGAATGTGGGTTTTGAGGATATGATTTTTTTTTTTCCGAGTGAGAATGGATTTTTGATCGGTTGACTTTAAGCTTTTCATGACGAATTTATAATGTTTCTTTAAATTTGCTATTATGAAAAACAAATACACACCATACTTGTAATCTCCTTATTGTTTTGATGGATAAGATATATGTGCTTGTTATATGACTTGGGGGTTAATGCAAACAATTTTGTTGGAGAATTGTACATTAAATTACTTTCAAGCAAGGGCTGATTTATTTGAAAGATTAATGTTAACAAGGAGCCCAAATTTGTTATATTATATCTATGTATATATTAGTTTCAATTTATCATGCTGTAATTGCTTTTATGCTGTTTTGTTATTCAGGGAAAACTGACTTTTCTGTGGAGGAGGATGCACATGTAATTGCTGATTGTGTCAAGGTAACTCCTTTAATGAGCAGACTGTAATACAAATTTCTTACTGGTAGCTTTGTTTCTGGGAGCCATTTTGCGATGGTTACTCTTCTTTTATGTCAATGTTCCAGTATGTTATTCGGGAGTTACCATCATCTCCAGTACCTGCATCTTGCTGCAATGCACTACTGGAAGCATGCCGTAAGTTTTCTTTTGTGCTTCTTTTATTATCTCAGATGTTTGTGGAAAATATAAGGCTTGTTCGGTTATGATTTCAAAATTGTTTTTTGGTTTTAGAACCAGATAAATAATGGGGCATGGAACAACATTTCCTTTTCATTTCTGTTGAAATGGCCAAAATGGTTCTGTTTTCTAAGAAAATGGCACAATTTTATTGTTTAATCGAATTCCAATGTTTCCAAGGAAACATTTTATCATACCATGAAACATTATGAATATTCTGAAACATTGAATTATTTCCATGATATGAGATCATTTATTTTTATTTTTTTATTATAAGAATACATTTTAAACAAATATGACCCTTGTACAACCCTTGAAAAGCAGGGAGTCTCACACAATGAGAACACCTATAAGAATGCATTTGAGAATAGAAAAAACTCTTAAAATATATTAGAAAGTTTGACAAAATGTAGAGGAGAGAGATAAAATAGAAGATAATTGGGAATTACTTATTTTTATTCTTTTTCGTTATAAATAGGTAAATTTTCTTTACAAATGTTTAATCTCTTTTTTTTTTTTTTTTCTTTTTTGAAGTCTAATTGTCAACAATCAAGTACAGCTTTTAACTCCAATGGTATATAGTGTACTATTTGCATTGACTCAAGTACTCCTCAAAATGGTGTTAACCAAATGATATCTGAGGTGTAAGGATAACTTCTTCTGAATGACCTTGCATTTATAAGGCAGTGGAGTGAACTGCAAACTAGCTGTGATTATTGTGGATGTTTATGTTTGTAGACAACAGCAAGATTTGTTAACAAATTGATTGGGAGGGATCAACATGCTGGGAGGTCCGTATCCCTACATATGATGTTCAGTGTTTGGGATAAATGTCATAGGCATAGGAAGTGGAATTCCCATGGTGGGATTGAATCAAACATATGATTTTAAGCTTCTTCATATGCTTTAACAATGCTGTCTGGATTTTTCTTCTTATTTTATAATAGTAGATTTTGTTGGTGATTTGTCTTTAGGCATGTGGGTGACTTTTCTGGCCTCCTATCTCTGAAGTTTGTATTTTCCATATGTTCTTATGCAATGCTTATGTAATAAAAAAATCGTGATTCTTGGTTTGGTTTTTTAATTGTTAAATGATATCACATAAAGTTCTTCCTGTACTTCTGATTGTTCCAGGATCTCATGGCCTGATCTAGGTGAATTTGGTACATATTGTTTCTGATACTGCATTTGGATCAGGGTTCAGTTATGTTAGCATTCTTTTAAATTGAGGGTTTTCAATTTCATAATTGAACTGTTAAATATATGGTTAGGAACTGACCGTAGCAGGAGAGTTGCAGCTATGCGTGAAGCTATATGTGAAACATTTCCAGAGCCAAATCGCCGCTTATTACAAAGGTAGTTTATTCTGTAATTTTTATTTAACTGTCTTCTTTTTCCTCAGTATACCAAAATGGTTGTGTTTATATGTTTTTTGCATTTCAGTCAACAGGCTTATGTTCTTTTTGAAAATTCATTTTTTCAAGTCCTGTATCAAGCTTGAACTTCCACTTGATGCATTATGCCTGAAAATGAACTTTCTTTTTCCATACAATTTGTAGAAGAGAGATAATTTTTGTTTGTTTTACAGTTGCTACCACTTGTCTGCTACGGTTAGGATGTTGTTAGACTATTTAAGTGCTGTTGCTTTCAGTTAGTTTGTTGTAATCAAGTTGCTCAACTTGCTGCAACTTGCAAGTTGTTTGTTAACAAGGATTAGCTGAATATAAATACTCAGCTAATTCTTATTTCTATTATTGAGAAAGGTATTATTTTTCAGGAACACTCCTCTCTCTTCCTCCCGTGTTTTCTCTCAATCTTTCTTCTATTTTCTTTCTTGATTATTACCTTGAAGCTCCCACTTCATAGTATCAGAGCCTTAGACTGACGTCAATGGCAGAAAATCAAGACCAATGCAATTCTTCATCTCTACATCGATCCTATTCTCTATTGTCAGCATTGCAGTCAGACTTTTCTACGGTTGCAAAAGCCTTCAACTTCATCCCTATCAAACTGGATAGCAACAATTATCTTTTCTGGAAGGCACATATCCTAGCAACTATCTGGGCCTTTGATCTGATTTCATTCATCAACAAATCCACACCGCTGGTGAAATATGTTTCAGATCCGGTTTCTACTGATTCAAAATGCACAGGTAATAAATCCTGAATACCTTACTTGGATTAGGTCAGATCAGCTTCTTCTTGACTGGCTATTTTCTACAATCAACGAGGAAGTTCTTGCACAGGTGATTCATTGTGAATCATCTGCTAAGGTATGGCCTGTTCTTGAGAATTTATACTCTCAGCAAACTCTTACTAAGTCATTTCAATTAAAACAGCAGTTGAGATCTGTGAAGAAGGATTCTCTCTTGGTTAATGAATATATCTTGAAGATTAAAACCATAGGACATGCTCTAGCAGCTATTGGTGAACCCCTTAGTGATAAAGATTTACTGCTAGCCATTCTAAATGGTCTAGA
The DNA here is from genome assembly GCF_014633365.1 of Diospyros lotus. Lineage (NCBI taxonomy): Eukaryota > Viridiplantae > Streptophyta > Magnoliopsida > Ericales > Ebenaceae > Diospyros > Diospyros lotus. The sequence goes on along the minus strand of NC_068341.1, from coordinate 14,369,389 downwards.
CAGTGATTATGAAACTGTTGCAAGCCTTATCACATATCAAATGGATGACATCAACCTAGAAAAGGTTCAATACCTTATGTTAATGCATGAACAAAGGCTGGATGTTAAAAACACTTCATTGTCTTCTGTCTTAAATTTTGATACTGCATCACCGATGAATGGAAATGTTGCATCCTACTGGTCAAAGAATGGAAGAGGACCTATTCATAATCGAGGCAATTTTATTAACAGAGGAGGTGGTCCTATGAATAGAGGAGGTAGAGGACGTTGCAGATCTAACTCTAGGAGGATTTATTGTCATTTGTGTGGAAAACCTACACACTTTATTAACAAGTGTTACCATAGGTTTGACAGAAATTTTCAACGGTTTTCTAATCAGAATTTTAGAAGAACTGGTAGTCTATCTCAATCTGATCCAAGAGCATATATTACTGCACCTAGTGACTCTAATGAAGTGTTTCTGAGTGAAATAGGGTATGCTCAAGGGGCTCACTATGGTAACTTTCCTCAAGCTTCAGAAAATCAACCTTCTTCTTCTTCTCATAATGGTGATCCTTCATGGTTTGATCATGCTGCACCTGTGTTATTTTCTTCCATCAAGCCTGAAGTCTTTTCTACAAATGTTTCTTCTTTGACTCCATTGTCAAATCAGTGTAAAAGGCAGTCCTTATCTTGTCATGCACTGCCCTCAAATGAAAACTTAGCTCAAAATAAAATTGTGTCAGCAGTGGCATGCACGATTAGGACATCCTTCTTTTCTTGTATTACAGTCAGTATTGAATAAAATTTATATTCCTTGCTCTAGTTCTTTTCTTTCTTTTTGTGATTCATGTAAGGTTCGAAATTACATCAACTTCCTTTCTCTACTTTTAAAATCACAACAAAGAAACCATTGGAATTAGTTTATTCTGATCTATGGGGTCCATCTCCTATTGTCTCTACAAAAGGTTATTGTTATTATATCATTTTTGTTGATGCTTATGCTAGATACACATAGCTATATCCATTGAAACGTAAATATGATGTCTTGTCCACCTTTGTAACCTTCCACAAGTTTGCTGAATTACAATATCAATCCAAGCTTAAGGATTTGCAATTTGATAATGGTGGAGAATTTCAGGCCTTTTTACCACATTTTCGTGATCATGGTATTCAACCTCTTCTAACATGCCTACATACTCACCAACATAATGGAGTTACTGAAAGAAAGCATAGGCACATTGCTGAGATGGGTCTTACTTTATTAGCCCATGCTCATATGCTTTTAAAATTTTGGGTAGAAGCCTTTCAAATTGTTGTCTACACTATAAATATGTTACCAGCCTCTCCTCTTAACTCTGCCTCTCCATTTGAATTGCTCTATCACAAACAACCCAATTATTTGTTTCTTTAACCCTTTGGATGTGCTTGTTTTCCTTACCTTCGACCCTATAACAAGCACAAGTTTGATTTTCACTCAACCAAATGTGTGTTTCTTGGATATAGTCATGTTCAAGATGGTTATAAGTGCTTACATCCATCTGGTCGGGTTTATGTTTCTCGGGATGTTCACTTCAATCCTGATGATTTTCCTTTTCCTACTTTGTTTTCTTCTTCTTCTTGCTCCTCTCAATCTCTTCTTGCTTCTAACAATCTTTCTACTCTATTTCTTCATTCCTTTTCTTCTTCTTCCCCTCGGGTGGTAAAATCCTCTATTCCTTCCTTATCTTCTTCATTTATTGTACCTTCTTCTGACCCTTCTTTGTTGTCAACTTCTTCTCAACATCCTATATCTAATCCTTTACCTAAATCTACTTCTAATCCTGCTCCTTCTATTCATCCTATGATTACACGATGTAAATCCAAACATCTTTTGTCCTCTTCTCCTCATGCTTTAGTGAGCACTCTAGAGCCTACTTCAGTTCATCATGCTCTTTTGGATCCTCGATGGGTTAAAGCAATGCAAGAAGAATTTTCTGCCTTACAGAATAATGATACATGGGATCTTGTTCTCTTTTCTTTTGATATGAATCTTATTGGCTGTAAATGGGTATTTTGTATTAAACATAATTCTGATGGGTCAATTCTCAAGTACAAAGCTCGATTAGTAGCTAAGGGATTTCTTTAAACTCCTGGTATTGGTTATGCTGAAACTTTTAGCCCAGTTGTTAAGGCATCTACTATTCAAGTTCTGTTTTTTTTTGCTGTCACATTTGGTTGGGATATTCAACAAGTTGATGTGAATAATGCCTTCTATAATTGTGATTTAATTGAAATAGTGTTCATGTCTCAACCTGAAGGCTTTGTTAGTCCTCACTTTCCTTTTCATGTTTGTCGATTGAAGAAATTTTTGTGCGATCTTAAGCAAGTTCCTCGGGGTATGGTATACAAAACTTAGAACTGCATTACAAGGTTGGGGATTTGTGCGAGTAGTTTCTGATGCTTCTTTCTTTATTAAGAAGTCTGCTCATTATGTTTTGTTCATCCTTGTTTATGTGGATGATAGTCTTTGTCACTGGTTCCGATCCTAAAGTTTTTCAATCATTTATTCGAGATCTGGATACTCATTTTGCTCTCAAAACTCGAGGATTAGTGAATTATTTTTTGGGTCTTGAAGCTCATAGAGATAGCACTAGTTTCTATCTTACTCAATCCAAATATAAAATAGATTTGTTGAAAAATGCTGCTATGCAAGTCGTTTAAGCCTTGTTCTACACCAATCAATTTGGGGGTTTCCTTGACAAATGATGGGGAATTATTTTCTGATCCTTCTCTCTATAGAACTATTACTGGTTCTCTTCAATATCTCACACATACAATACTTGATATTGCCTTTATGATAAACAAACTAAGTCAGTTTTTATCCTCATCAAAACAACAACACTGGTTGGCTTGCAAGAGGTTACTTCTGTATCTAAAGGGCACAGTTGGATTGGGTTTATTGTTCACTCCTCCTCCTAATGATCCGTCTCTTACAATCTATACGGATGCAGATCATGTTGGTTGTAAGGTTACAAGTCTACAAGTGGCTTATGTGTTTTTCTTGGTAAAAACTTGTTAATTTGGAGTTCGAGAAAGCAGTCCATGGTTGCTAGATCTGTTGGAGAAGCTGAGTATAGAGCTATTGCACAGGGTGTCACTGAAATTTTGTAGCTAAAGTCTTTGTTTTCTGAACTAGGCTATCCATGTTCCAAAGTTCCTATTATATGGAATGATAATCTGGCAGCAAAGAGTATAGCTGAGAATCATATTTTTCATTCTCGTACTAAACATATTGAAATTGATGTTCATTTTGTTTGTGAGAAAGTTGAGAATGGTGAAGTCGAAATCAGATATGTTCCTACACTTTATCAAGTTGCTGATATCTTCACTAAGGGTTTACCTAGAGACAGATTTCTTTTCCTATGTCATAAGCTTGTTCTTAAGCTATCTCCTATATCTTTTGGTTTTGCTGCTACTCCAGACAAGTTACAGCACAAGACTTCTTTCTCTACAGAGTCTGCTTTGCGGGGGAATATAGAAGAGAGAATTTTTGTTTGTTTTACAGTTGCTACCACTTGTTTGCTATGGTTAGGATGTTGTTAGACTATTTAAATGCTGTTGCTTTCGGTTTATTTGTTGTAATCAAGTTGCTCAACTTGCAAGTTGTTTGTTAAGAAGGATTAGCTGAATATAAATACTCAGCTAATTCTTATTTCTATTATTGAGAATGGCAATATTTTTCAGGAACACTCCTCTCTCTTCCTCTGGTGTTTTCTCTCAATCTTTCTATATTACTACCTTGAAGCTCTCGCTTCACAATTGACATATACTGGAACAACAGAAATTACTAGGTGACCTTATGTTTCATTTTTTCTTAAATGAAAATATTTTATTAGTTCTAGCTCAATTTGAAACCTAAGATTTGAACTAGAGAAGGAAATGATCAGGGGATAGTTTTCCTGTGTAAGATGTTTAGATTTCAAGAAAAATTCCTTTCCAACTGTGGTTGACAGTTTGCCTACATTTTTTACATAAATTTGCTGGACAGAATCTTGTTTTAGCTCTTGCTAGTGTCTTCTCCTGATAAGAAGGAATGTCAAGCAGCTCTAGAAGTGGTCAATATTCATTTCAGAAATACATTATTCCAAGAGAGTAACAAAGTTTTACGCATATCCATTTCTTTTCCCTTAGGTTATGATGGATATGCCTTATGTTTCATCCAAAATATTGTTTTGTCAGTTGTTTGGTTTTTATCTCATTTCCGTGTTTCTTGATTGAAATATGTTCTCTCTTTTCAGGAGGTGTGTTTTATGTATATTCTACTTAGTGGTATTATTTTGTAGTTTTCCATTGCTTAATTATGCTTTCATGCTTCTATTAGAATTATTAGTATAATTAGATATATTGCATATTGTTGTATGAGTTTTATTTATTTATTTGTTATAACTATGTGTAATTAGGCTAAGCTCATAGACTAAGCCCGTAGGTTATTAGGCCCCTTGTGCCTATTATAAATAACATACTAAGAGACTAATCTCTTGGGTTTTTTTCTTGTAATTGTTTTCTCACATGGTATCAGAGCCACCAGTGAGAAAAACCCTAGCCACCACTGTATATCTTTTTCTAGCGGCCTAAAAACCTAGTTTTTTTTCTTCATCGTCACTGTTCATGCCGAAAAAAAAAAAAAAAAAAACCTAGTTTTCTTTCTATTCATCATTGTTCACGCCGAACATCACTGTCCAACCATCTTTTGCTGGAATCGACCCCACTCTAGGGTTCGCCACCTTCAAGCCGAGTTGCCGCTGGAAAATCGCAGCCATCGGAGCTCCCATGTGCCGTCGCCACGTGCAGTCGTCCGCCCCCACGCGCCAGTACGTGAAGGCGCGTCTGCCAGCCGTTTTCTCCTGGCTTCTCCATATCAGCTCGCCTCCCTGCCCTAGGCCTATTCCCGGTGTCAAATCCTTGTTATGTCTAACCTCAATGATGCAATTTCTGTTGATGCTACTCCCGCAACCGCAACTGTTGTCCCTGCTGCCTCTCAGTCCTTTACTGTCTCTAATATTGGAACAACCAATATTACCACTATCAAGTTGATAGGGTCTGCCAATTATCTCTCATGGACAACCTCTGTCAAAATGTGGTTCAAAGGGCACGGCTAAGCCGATCAACTTGCCACAAAGGCTGAAAGTGTGCCGGAAGCCAATCGGGCTAGATGGGAACAAGTTGATGCCCAGTTATGCAGTCTCCTATGGCAGTCCATTGATCCATCCATCATGCAGCTCTTTCGGCCATTTGAAACTTGTGTTGACGTGTGGAAGGAAGCTTAAGAATGTTATACGAATGATATCCAACGTTTGTACACTATGATCTCTAATATCAAGAATCTGACGCAAGAGTCGTCCATGGAATCTTATTTGGGACAGGTTTGGGCTCTCATGCAAAAATTTGATGCTCTTCTCCCCATTACTACGACCAAGACTGAACAGGTTGCTCAAAGAGAGAAGTTTTTTATGGTTATTGCTCTTTCCGGTCTAAAATCAGAATTTGACGCCATCAGGCATCAAATCTTGACTAGCTCCACTAATCTTACTATGAAGGACTCTTTTAAAAGGTTGTTGAACATGACTGGTGCACATGGTATGTCCTTTTCTTCTCATGTTGTTCCTCCAGCTGAATCTTTAGCCCTTGTGTCTCAAGTTTCTCACTCAGGAGGAAATAGAGGCCGTAATAATAATCGAACACGTCCACAGTGTACCTTTTGTAAGAAATTAGGTCATCTCGAGGATAGGTGTTGGAAGAAACATGGTCGGCCCGCTGCTCTGCCTACATCATCTACCAGTGTAGCTCATGCATTCTAGAGTGATCCTAGTTCTGTCCAATCTGCACCGGGTTCACAGTTGATACCTATGTCTGTAGCTGAGTATGACGTCTTTTTGAAGTTTCAGGCCACCCAGCAGTCTCATCCTGTTAATCTCGTTGCTTGCGTTGCTAAAAGCCCATCTCTTGGTCCTTGGATTATAGATTCTGGCGCCACTGATCATATGTGTGGTAATGAACTTTTTTTCTCTTCACTTATTCTGATACCTTGCCTATAGTTACTCTAGCTGATGACACCAAAACTACAGTTAAAGGGATAGGCCAAACCACACCCACTTCATCTTTATCTTTAAATTCGGTTTTATATGTCCTTGGCAGTCCTTTCAATTTGATTTCAGTTAGCCATCTTACTAAAACCCTTAACTGCTCTGTCACTTTCACTTCTACCTCTGTTTGTGTACAGGACCAGCGTATGGGGCGGACGATTGGCGTTGGGCGTGAGTCATAGGGTCACTATCATCTTGCTGTGCCGATGGCTAGCACGAGTGCTACTTTCCCAGATCTTCTCCACTCTCGTCTTGGTCATCCCAGCCTCTCCAAATTGAAGAAATTAGTTCCTAGTTTGTCATCGTTGTCTATTTTTGATTGTGAGTCATGTCAGCGTGGTAAACACGCACGTAGTGCTTTTTCTAGTTGTATCAATAATAAGGCTGAGGCTCCGTTTTCTCTTGTGCACTCTGATGTATGGGGGTCCAGTCGTGTCAATTCTACTATTGGTTTCTCATATTTTGATACTTTCATTGATGACTTTTCTCGCTGCACTTGATTGTTTCTCATGAAGAGTCGGTCTTAGTTGTTTTCTGTCTTTCAGACATTCACTGCTGAAATAAAAACACAGTTTGAAGTTTCTATACGTGCTTTACGTAGTGATAATGCCCCTGAGTACTTTTCTTCTCAATTTACTACTTTTATGACTACTCGTGGCATTCTGCATCAATCTTCTTGTCCTTATACACCTTAACAAAATGGTATTGCCGAGCGAAAAAATTGCCATCTCATTGAAACTGCACGAACACTACTTTTACATGCCAATCTTCCCACCAAATTCTGGGGAGATGCTGTTCTTACTGCGTGTTATCTGATCAATCGCATGCCATCTTCAGTGTTAAAGGATAACATTCATCACACTCTTTTGTTCCCCTCCCAGCCCCTTTATTCTGTTCCCCTTTGTGTATTTGGATGTATCTGTTTTGTACATTCATTTTCATCGGGACAGGATAAACTTGCTGCCAAATCCCTCAAGTTTATTTTCCTCGGTTACTCTCGGTTGTAGAAAGGCTATAAGTGTTACTCTCCTGAGTTGAACCGCTATCTTATGTCTGCTGATGTCATATTCTTTGAACAATAGTCTTTCTTCTCTGTTGTTCAGCCTGATTCACGGCGTCTTGACCAAGTATTGCCTATTCCTTCTCTTTCGTTGCCCTTATCAGATTCATCTATCTCCTCCTCGGTGGACCCTTCACTTCCATCTTCCGGTCCACACTCCCCGACTCCTCCACTTCTTACTTATCATTGTCGTCCTCATCCTACTCTTGGCACCGACATTCCTCTTGACTGCGACTCTCCTGACTCGCTCTCTTCGTCAGTGGTCACTCCTGCCATGGATTCTTAGCCCGACAACCTTCCTATTGCACTCAACAAAGGTACACGGTCTACTCGCAATGCACATCCTCTTTATAATTTTTTGTGTTATGACCGTTTGTCACCTGCTTATAGTGCTTTTGTTTCGAGCCTTTCTTTTATTTCTATTCCTAAAACCACTGGTGAAGCCATGTCCCATCCTGGTTGGCACCAGGCTATGTTAGATGAGATGGGTGCTTTGAATTCTACTGGCACTTGGGATTTGGTGCCTTTGCCACCAGGAAAGACTCATGTTGGTTGTCGATGGGTGTTCACCCCTAAAGTGGGCCCCGATGGACAGGTGGAACGTCTTAAAGCCTGCTTGGTTGCCAAAGGCTTTACACAGATCTATGGGCTAGATTACAGTGATACCTTCTCTCCAGTTGCTAAAATGGCCTCTGTTCGCCTATTTCTCTCTATGGCTGCCACGTGTCATTGGCCGCTCTATCAATTGGACATTAAGAATGCATTTCTTCACGGTGATTTGCAAAAGGAGGTTTATATGGAGCAACCACTTGGTTTTGTTGCTCAGGGGGAGTCCAATGTAGTCTGCAAAATCAAGAAGTCTCTCTATGGCCTAAAACAATCTCCACGAGCGTGGTTCGGCAGGTTCAACATTGTGGTTCAAGCTTTTGGTCTCACTCGAAGCGAAGCTAATCATTCAGTTTTCTATTGATATTCTTCTTCTTTATGTATCTACCTCGTTGTTTATGTAGATGACATTGTCATCACAAGGAACGATCAGGTTGGTATACAAAATCTGAAGAACATCTCCATCAGCACTTTTAGACTAAAGACCTAGGCAAACTCCGATATTTCTTGGGTATTGAAGTTGCTCAATCAAGAGATGGGATCTCAATCTCTCAGAGGAAGTATGCACTTGACATCTTAGAAGAAACTGGTATGGTGAACTACAAACCGATTGACACCCCAATGGACCCAAATGTCAAACTCTTGCTGGGACAGGTGGAGTCTTACTTAGATCCTGGAAGGTATAGAAGATTGGTAGGCAAATTGAACTATCTCACAGTCACTCGTCCCGACATTGCTTTTGCTGTGAGTATGGTAAGTCAGTTTCTCAATTCTCCATGTGATTCTCATTGGGATGCTGTTATCCGGATTCTGAGATATATCAAACGAGCACCGGGTAAATGGCTACTCTATGAGGATAAGGGGCACACAGATATTTGTTGTTATGCAGATGTAGATTGGGCTGGCTCTCCTTCTGATCGTCAGTCAACCTCTAGATATTGTGTTCTTGTGGGAGGAAATCTGATTTCTTGGAAAAGTAAGAAACAGAATGTAGTAGCTAGATCCAGTGCAGAGGCAGAGTATCGAGTTATGGATAATGCAACTTGTGAGCTCATCTGGCTTAAACAACTCTCGGAGGAACTCAAGTTTTGTGAAGTGTCCCCTATGAAGCTTGTTTGTGATAATCAGGCTGCCTTACACATTGCTTCTAATCCAATGTTCCATGAGCGGACTAAGCATATTGAAATCGACTGTCACTTTATTAGAGAAAAGCTGATTAAAGATGTTATTGTTACAGAATTTGTTAACTCCAGTGATCAACTTGCCGATGTCTTCACCAAGTCTCTAAACGGTCATCGAATAGAATATATCTGTAACAAGCTTGGTGCATATGATATCTATGCTCCAGCTTGAGGGGGAGTTTTAGAATTATTAGTATAATTAGATATATTGCATATTATTGTATGAGTTTTATTTATTTATTTGTTATAACTATGTGTAATTTGGCTAAGCCCATAGACTAAGCCCGTAGGTTATTAGGTCTGTTGTGCCTATTATAAATAATACACTAAGAGACTAATCTCTTGGGTTTTTCTCTCATAATTGTTTTCTCACAGCTTCCATGAATGATTTTGTAGTTATTGTTGCTGCTGTTAATTAATTTATTGAGTTTTCTATGATAAATTAAATTTATGTTAAGAACTTTTCTTATGCTCATAAAATTATAGTTATCACTTCATCATATACTAATGTAGGCATCTAGGGAGTTGGGTGTCATTTCATCTGTTTCTCCCCTTATGTTATGGTTCTGTGTGATCTGCCTTTATTTAATTGCTTTGTTACCTAGTTGCATTGGATGCTAACCTGACTCTTTGTCTCCTTGTTTTTAGAATTCTTATGATGATGCAAAAAGTGGCTTCTCACAAGAATGAGAATCGAATGAGCTCTTCAGCTGTAGCAGCTTGCATGGCACCATTACTTCTTCGTCCCCTTCTGGCTGGTGACTGCGAACTTGAAAATGACTTTGATGTGGGCGGTGATGGTTCTGTTCAACTTTTGCAAGCAGCTGCTGCAGCTAACCATGCTCAAGCCATTTGTATAACTCTGCTAGAGGAGTACGACAGTATATTTGGGGTATGCCTTGACTGCTGTTCTTTAATATATAAGCTCTTTCACAGAGCCAGGATATACATGCATCTATATATAATCTAGTGATTTTGGCTTTATGATTATCGAATTTCTATAAGCATCCAAGGGTTGTCCAATCACCACTCTGACCACTGCTTGACAAATTATTCCTTTTCACAAAAAACCTCTTGGTCCATATCTGCAACAAGTTACTTTTTTAAACCTTAGGATTTATACTCATCAATTGCTTCTTTTAACCAAGGGCAAAAAATTATTCCACTCTTGGTGGCATTTACCCATAAAAGCCTCTCTCATAATAAAGTGCTCTGAAGCTACTCTATGCCCTGTTGAATTTAAGTTGGAAGGCCTGATAGCCTCCTTTAATAAATCCCAAGCACTTAGAAGTTATTTCTCCCAACTAGCCAACATTCTCTTTCTTTTTGAGCTTGAAGTTCCTAATCAACATGTTATAAAAGAAGATTCCAATAGTGACCTTAAGTATGTCAAAGAAAGAAGGCCTCGCCCCCTAGCATGACTAACAAGCTAGCTCTCTATCCCATCATGTCACCAACCACAATCAACTCACTCTTTCACCTGAAGATCAGAAATTGCTGTAAATGAAAAAAAAAAAGAAAAAGAAAAAGAAAAAGAAAAAGAACTCAATTCAGACATGTTCAACAGGACCTCGCATAAAGTAATGGTATTATCAAAACACACATGCAAGGTTACCGAAAATGGGGGATTGGTTCTAGCACAAAACCCTGCTCAATTTGTTGCCTTTCATGTGTTTTAGCAGTAAAACTCAGGATTCAATATTGCAAAATCACTCTATCTGCATATTGTGTACATTTAATTAAGAAGGCATTTTACTGATTTAGACTTTTCTTTTGATAGTTAACTTAAAGGGCCTAAGCTAGGATCACTTTTTGTGGGGATACAGCCTAAGCATTTTGGTTTCTTTGTTTATTTAGATGCCACATACCAACACACCAGGAACAAGCCGATGATCTACATTTGACAAGCATTATTTAGTTAAGGCTGATATGTTTTAGGAAGTCATGGAAGTTCTTTGTTTTTTCTTTCATGAAAGCTCATGTAGCTTAAGAAGTATAAAATCTGATGTGGGATCTTGCGAGTGATGTTGCTGTGTGTTAAAATTTTACTGCTACCAAAAGAAATCAAAAAGAAAAATTTTCTTTGCTTCTCATGAATTGTCAACTTACTAATCTGATTGTTGAATATGTAGAAAAGTATATATATAAAGTAAACCTAGCGTGAGATCCCCATGGAGGTGTTCAAGGTGGTCTTCCATGCTTTTGTATATTGTTGGCTTAAGGAGGTTGAGATTGGAAAAGATATTGTTGTCAATAATTTGAAAAAGAATCATTGGTTAAGAATTCTTTCGGTTGTGTGCAAGTTTAATATTCCCAGGGTACCAATCAAAGAAAGATTTAGTGGTGGGTGAAGGCTGCAGTGTGAAGGCTCCAGCCTTCAAAAATTTGTTAAACCCTTCATCAAGTATTGGATCTTGAGTACCCAATTCAACAGGCATTAATCCAATTACTTGGATTTGGATATGTCACTCTACTGTCTCCACCTGGCTTTATTGTTTTTGGTACTTCCTCTAGCCATTGCTTGTCTTTGTCCCTTGGTACTTTCAATGTGGACAGAATCACACCAGGTTCTCACTTGTGTAACAAAATTTCAAAAATATTAGATATAGGCACAATAAGGCGAGTTTGGTTGCAATGCTAAAGTTGCTTCCTTGTGACTGGAAGGCTCCAACCCTAGCAAAGTTGGGAACCTCATGCATGAAGGACGCCCTTTTTTAATGAGAGAGAGAGAAATTTCATATGCTATCTTTTTTTACTGAGGATCACGTTGTGATGTGTAGAATTTTGTTTGAACAATACTGTCAGTTCTTTTGTATGCTTATTATTATTACCTCTAGTATATTGGTTTCTACTTTTGTGCCTCCTGCTCATTCTATTCTAATAAAAGGAATATAGCTTGCTCTGTAGGAATCCTGAAGTTTCCTCCTTGTTTTTTGGCCTTTTTATAGTTTTTAGTCTGGTTAGTAAGCATGATTTGTTTGCAGGAAAATGCCATGTCAACTGAACTATACTCTGACTCAGAAGAAACTGGAACTGATAGTGAGGAGTTGTCTGATGACTATGATGAGGATGATGAGATTGAAGATGATGGAGATGAAGATGGAACAGAGGGTTCTGATGCAGAGTTAGATGAAGACTCTGAACATGCATCAGATGAAGCTCAGAATAAGACCGGCAAAACTGGAGATGAAGAACTTTATAATGATAAGGCTAGTTCCTCCGCTTCTTAACATGCACATTTACATGTGTACACATCAAAATGATAGTAAAGTTGAGCAACTTAACATTCTTCTGTTGCCCTAGTTCATTGAACAACTATGCCACCTCACTTGCCCCGTGCTATTTTGTTCCTGTTGCCATAAAATTTATGTACTGCTTATGGTGGTTCAAACATCTCCCCCCCCCCCCCCCCTCCCCCAAGGAGTCTAGAATAAAATTTACCAAGTTGCAGAGAGAACCCTGATAGAAGAAAGGTAAAATAGATTTGAAACACAGCCTAAAGTGACTGGTTCTTCAGCCAAACAGGGCTCGGCATCTGTTAAGCATCCAGGAACGAGGAAGATAATTCTTCTGATAGTAAAACTGCCCACCCTAGGGAAAACATTACAACTGTTTAAATAGTCCTCCTAACTTAACCCACAAGGATTAGGGTTTAGTTTCCTAGTTCTGTTGGGCCAGACACCTTCAACTCCTCCTAGGCCCATGAGGAAAACATGGGCTTTAAGATAAGACTCTAAAAACCATAACAGCATAGTCTGAACCCAAATAAAAATAACATGATTAGAAAGCTACGAAAATAATAAAATATGCAAAAATACAAAAATAAACCTGCTAATATAATTTTTTTTATTGCTCCTGCATCAATTAAACAGTTGGATATTGGTGCTCCTATGTTAAATCATTGGACAGGCCTATTTCCACTGGCTTCTCCAAGATTAAAAAAGATGTGAAATGACGAAACCATCCCTTAAGGTCTAATTGTGCTCTTACTTTGGAGGCATTTTTGTCCTTTAATATAATTTGGCCTTACAAAAGCTGGGGCTGTACTGGTGAGAGGGCTATTCTCATCTGCTCATGTGGACAAGTCTTTATTTAATGTGTCCATATTTTGGAAGAACCTCTTCTAGTTGTGCCTCTGACACTGGTTTCTTGACTTTCTTTTGCTCTCCTCTGTTTTGATTCTCATAGCGACTTTGACAGATTTTTCCTTTATCCTATGTGATTGCTTTGCTGTATAGTCCTTTATGTGATTAGGGTTAATGTGCCATTCATATGGTTCATGTTGAATTCATTTTCTGAGATATGTGTAATACAGAGATCTGATGGACCTAGCTTGGATTCCGAGTCCAATGAATCAAATGATCAACATAAAGTCAATCAGAAGTCGTCATCAAGCTCTCATCAAAGTTCCTCGGTCCAACATGATAATGTACAAATTAGTGAGGCTTTACCAGATCAAAGTTACAATGGTTCAGCAATGCAGGCTAATGAGTCTGCTAAAGCATTAGGAGATGATCCTGCAGAGCCAGGCTTGATACATGATTTAACTGATGAGAGTTCATCTTCACATATTCAGAAGTCTACAGCTATATCAGATGAAGCAGCTCATGGTGGACGGCGTACTGCTGCTGTATGGGGGCGTGCCCCTGTGAGTACAAATTTGATTCAAGCCATGCTTTCTGCTCTTTTCTTTTAGTAACTGCCTTCTGTGACTATTATCACAGGGAATATACCTCTTAACATAACTTTTGGTTTCCTTTATTTGTTATATCGAGCTCTGTGAACTTTACCAGGTGTAAAATTTATTCTTGCTGGAAGAGCCTATCAATTTCTCCACATTATTAACTAAGAAGATTATGTTTTTCCCAATTTAACTTTCTAATTTGTTGGTATTTCAACTTTCATATGCATGTTCAGGCAAAGAAGAACCTTTCAATGGAAACTATTGAATTTTCCTGTGAAGATGAGTAAGTGATTCATCAATCCATCCATTTAAACGTCGCAAGCAAAACTAGTTAGTGTTTATTAAAAGTTGTTTTTGCTACTAATTTTTTCTAGTTGTTATTATTAGGATAATTGTCTCACCAATATTTTTGTTTAATTGATTATTAGAGAGGCTAGTCAAATTGTGGTATGTATGCCTCAGATATGGCTGAAATTTGAAGCTGTGCTTCTATAATACACTATTTTGTAATCAAGTGGCCTCCTATAATTTTGTTCTTGAGAGAAACCTTTTCATGAACTTCATGAGTTGAATCTAATGATCTATTATCATAAAATGCCACTACTAGTCATATTCTACATACTTTTTTATTCTTAACTATTTTCCTTGAATTTAGTGATGAGTCAATAATTATTGTACACATCTTAATCTGATTGTTGTAGCTTGCTCTAAAATGACTTCAGCAAATGCAATACAAAAAACTTGTTTGATGTTAAAGCATTCAACCTTTACTAACTTTGAATTGTTCAATCTGTCAATTTTTTTACCGACAGGGCTGAGATTGAGAGGCTTGAGGCAACCAAAATTGATTTGCAAAATCAAGTTGAGGAAGAGGTAGGAGCTTTATTTTCTTATTGGTAAAAATTATGCTTCTGTTAAATTTACTGGATATTGCTTAATGTTTTTTCCCCTTCCATTTCCTTTCGTTGTAGGCTAAAGGAAATGCAGTTCTACAAGCAAGTCTGGAGAGCAAAAAGAATGCTTTGCTTGAGCATCGTCTAGCTCTTGAGCAAGATGTATTTGCTACTTTTGATCTTTACATTCTTGTTGAACCTCCATCCCCCCCCCCCCCCCTTCCCCCAGTGCAGTCTTTATAATGCTCCGTTTTCTGTTCTCTTAAAATTTTGGTCATACTTGGCTCTGAAATGTGTTCATACTTTATGGAGAATTATTGTTGGTATCTGCTTATACAATCTTCCTTTTTGGTATTGCATTTTTTGAGACTTTTTCAGGAGGAAGCTTGGTGTAGAACCAAAGATGAAAGAAAAAAGGAGGAAGAAGAAGAAGAAGAGAGAGAGGGAGAGAAAAAATTGTAATAGATGGGATTATATAGAGATTAGGATAATTTAACTTAATTAAATAGAGATTAGAAATAATTGTAACTTAACTTTAGGTTAATTTATGTCGTTAGTAATGGAGGGGGTGGTGTGGTCATTTCGAGAAAGTTTAGGGGCTGCTTTGATGAAAAATGAAATACATGGGGTGTCTAGGTCAAAGGTCCAAAGTATAGGGGGTGTATGGTTAATTTCCTTTTAGTAATGGAGGAGGTATCGTGGCTGTTTTGGAAAAATTCCAAATTTTATAAATTTCCAAATTTCCAAACTATGGAAATATTATAAATTTCCATAGTTTCCAACCCTTCCATCTCCTTCAGTAACTCCAATGTCTGACTGCTGGTTGGCCTCATCAGAAAACTACCATGTTTAGTGGTGCTTGCTCATTTTTCTGCATGAATGTCTTTAATTGGTGTTGCTTCCTCTTCCAAGTGTTACTTTCCAAGTTATCTAGGCAGTTGTGGGTATTTCTCTTCCATTTCTTCTTGTAGCCCCCAAGTAGCTGTCAGGACCCTAGTCTTGAATCGAGGATTTTTAGAATAGAATTGAGAAGGAAGAATAGAGGGAAGAAATAGAGAGATAATAGAGAGAAAGTGGAGGAAAACAGAAAGACTTTAGGAAGAAAACAAATAAAGAAGAACAGAGGGAAACAAAGAGTACATAGAGAGAAAACGAGAGAACTTCAATATATTTTCTTGATTCTTGATAATTTATGCACTGTGGTAGAGCTTTATATATAAAGCTATTTAGCAGATTCACATAGTGGTTACCACTACTCCACTACTTCATAATTGTAAATAATACTCTACTACAAATAACTGCTCCTAATTCTCTTTAATTCACAACATTCCCCTTCTCTTAAAAATTTTCTTGTCCTCAAGAAAATCAAAGGACTGAACTCGAGAAAATTGAGCTAGGAGATCCAACAGAAATTTTGTTATCCAGCTGCATCTTCAAAGAAATTTTTATCAGCCACTTCAATTTCTCCATAAAATTCTTGCATATTAAGAGAAAGGGGCTGACACTCATTAGTATCCATTATTGCCAAGTCGAGACACTCTAGGCAGAGCTTTCGACCATCATCTAGGGTAACATATCTTGTTTCCCTTGGCTCCATTCGCTCACAGCTACAGCATTGAGAAGTCCCATCATACTCATGAAAAGGACGGTACTTCAGGACCCAGAAAGGATGCACTCTATATTCAATTAAGGATAATTCTATTTGCACAAAAAGCCTTTTACAGAATGATGTTCTCGCGATAAATTGAGGACTTATCGCGATAAATTCTCGATATTCTCTCCTCTTATTTGCTTTAGTAATTGATGAACTCACTAAACACATTCAAATAGAGGTGCCATGGTGTATGCTATTTGCAGATGACATGGTGTTGATGGATGAAACAAAAGAGGGAGTGAACACTAAGTTTGAGTTGTGGAGAAACAATTTAAAATCTAAGGGATTTAAATTAAGTAGAAGGAAAACAGAATATATGGAATGTAAATTTAGTAAGAATGTAAGAGTGGATGATGTTATAATAAAATTGGAAGACCAAATCATACAAAGAAAAGACTATTTTCGATATTTGGGATCAATGATTCAAAAATATGGAGAAATTCACGAGGATGTCATGCATAGAATTAAGACAGGTTGGCTAAAATGGAGAAATGTATCAGGGGTATTATGTGATGGTAAAATCTCATTAAAATTGAAAGGAAAATTCTATAGGACAGTTATAAGACCAGTTTTGTTGTATGGTTCAAAATGTTGGGCAGTCAAATACCAGTATAAGCAAAAGACGAGCGTAGCGGAGATGAGGATGCTAAAATGGATGTACGACCATATAAGAAAAGATAAAATTAGAAATGAGGTTATTCGTAATAAGGTAAGAGTAGTGCCAATCGAGGAGAAGATGAGAGAGACTAGACTAAGATGGTTTGGTCATGTGAGAAAAAGACCAAGAGATGCTCCTTTGACAAGAGTTGATGAAATGGAACAATTAGTCAAAAAAAGAGGTAGAGGCAAATCCAAGAAAACTTTAGGAGAGACATTAAAGTTTGATATGAAGTGTATGGGTCTAAATGAAGATATGACAAAAGACAGAAATACATGAAAATCTAGGATTCATGTAGCCGACCCCACATAGTGGGATAAAGGCTGGATATGTTGTTGTATTCTCTCCTCTCATATCTCTCTCTCTCCCCTTCCCCCTCCAACAACCACACCTCTCTCTCCCCTTTCCCCTTCAGCACTACCTCTCACAGCCTTCCTCTCACCGTTGCCACTGCCTCGCACTTGCTGCTCGACGCCCGCCGTTGCCTCGCCTGGCCGACCGTTGCCTCGCCTTTCGCCTGACCGATTGTCGCCACTCACTGCCTGCTACAAGACTTGTGATAAGAATAATTCCCAGACATAGAACTAATAATCACAAATTGGTTGATTGCAAGCATGGCATCTGAAACATTCTGGATGCCAAACTGCAGCCATGCAATTCAGGAATCTTCCATACCCAATCTCAATGTTACAGCCAACACATATCCTGAACCCTGTTGAATTCAAGCTTTCTTGTATAGCTTTGGCAGGTTGTTTATCTTCTTTCAATTGGAACTCATTATCTTCTAGAATTGGATCAGCATTCTCCTTCGGCAGAAAGTCCTTCGACAAGTTGATTTGCGGAATTCTATGAATCACTTCATTTCCTGATAGTTGTGGATCTAATCTTTCTTTAGGAGAAAAATGAGAAGGAAGACTTACTCAATACGATTTCGAGAACATCAACATAAATCCATCTAGCCTTTTTGCTAAGCCATCCATAGATGTCTCAAACTTCCAATCCAAAGGAAGAATCGCCTCATGGTTTCTATTGGATTCAGCTCCTAGAGAATCCACTCGAGTAAGCAAATATGAAAAATGTAGCATTCATTTGCTGCAGTTGTGCTTCAAGTTGTTTCCTGCGTGTTCCATCAGCTATGGCGGAATTTGCACAATAACAGATTTTGGTGGCCTAGGAGGAGCTCTGATAGTAGCCTTTTTCAAGGGTGTGATGTTGCTATAGGATTTTTACGAGTTTAATCTTCTCATTCCATAGCACCTTTTCCATACTTTCATGTCTTCTCTAGTTGCTCCTGAGTCTTATTCTTTTGTACATGAAAAGGACCATGGCAAATTATATGGGATTGATTATGCACTCCGACCAAATTTGGCTAGTAAAGCTATTTTATATACCACCATTCCAATCTTCTCCAATACTCAAAAGGTCCAATTTAAAAAGGACTTAGCATTCCCAAATATGACCACTCCTTTTCAAGGAGACTCAAAAATACTGTCACCAATGTGGAACTCCAGGTCCCTACTTTTGTTGTCAGCATATCTTTTCTGACGACTTTGAGCAATCAGGAGTCTCTGTCGAAAAACTACAATCTTCTAGGTGGCATCTTGTACCATCTCAAGACCCAATAGTTGTCTCTCGCCCACTTCATATCAACAGAAAGGTGACGGATATTTTACCATAAAATTCCTCATATGATGCAACTGCCAAACTCCAGTGATAATTGTTGTTGTGGGCAAAATCCATCAGCATCAATTGATCATTCCAATTACCCTTCCATTCCAAGGCACATGATCTCAACATATCCTCTAAGGTTTGAATCATCCATCAACTTGCTGGTGATAGACTAAGTTAAACTTCAAATGAGTATTGAAAACCTCATGCAGGCTTTTTCCAAAACTTGTACCCAAATTGAGGGTTTCAATCTAACACAATAGAAATAAGTACTTCATGTAATCTCTCTTTCTCTCTCTTATATGCTCTTAAGCCAACTTATCCAATGACCAAGTAATTTTGATGGCAAGAAAATTCATAGACTTAGTTGACCCACAATTACCCAAACTGTGCCAGGCCCATCTCTAGTTTGTGGTAATCCAGACACAAAATCCATAGTAATTTGCTCCTATTTCCATTCTGATAGTGGTAGTGGTAGTGGTTACAGTTTTCCCACTAGCTTTTAGTGTTCTATGTTGAGTTGTTGACAAGTGGAGCATTTGGCCACATGCTCTAGAATAGCTTTCTTCATCCTTTTCCATCAAAAATGTTCTCGCATATCTCTATAAATATTTTTCTGTTGTGATGGATACTATATTTTGAGCTATGGGTTGTCATGACCCCAAGGATATAATAGTAATGTAGTTTATTTGCAATTATTATTTATAGTTAGGTGTAGTTATTTGTAGTGGAGTAGTTATGAAGTAGTGGAAGGAGTGGTAATTGCTTGGTAAAATCTGTTGGTTAGCTTTATATATAAAGCCATAACCCACAGTGCCAAGAGTAGGAATAAATTGTCAAGAGGTTATTGAAGTCTCTCAATTTCCCCTATTGTTCTCTCTATTTCTCCCTACTTCCTGCTAGTTTCTCCCTCATTTTTTTTTTTTTTTCTGATTCTCCCTATTATTTTGTTTGATTCGCTGTGTGATTCTTCCTATTTCTCCCTCAATTCCATTTTATCTTCAAAGGAAACATTAGTTAGGACTAGGATCCTAACATTTGGTATTAGAGCAGCAATTTCTCGGCCTAAGGTCTAGCTTTTCTTTTTTGGATTTCCTCCATGGCTGAGAGTTACCAGACGCTCGAAACTTCTATGGATAGATTTGAAAGGAAATTGGATGAACTCATGATCATGATGGCCAAACGATATCAGGTTAGTCTTCTAGCGGAATTACTTTCTAGGGAATATTTTGATCTAGTTATTCAACTAAAGAGACCAGTCCCTGTGACAGTTGGAGATCCACTCTTGCTAGGTAATGATGTGATTCATAGAACTCCGCTAGTCAACTTGCAGGAGGATTTTTTGTTAGAGGAGAAGGATGAACGAATTCTAGAAGATAATGAGTTTCCCTTGAAAGAAGATGAACAATCTGAATTGGCATCTGATAAGACATATGTTCTTAGCATCTACTCTAGGTTGAAAGGTGGTCAGGTTTCAGCCATTGTGGAACCTGCAGAACATTCTCACCTCTTCCTATGCAAGCCAGATGCTAAGAAAGGAATAGCAATTGCGGAAAAATCAATATGACACCATTGGAGGAGAAATCTGTTGAAGATGAACCTATGGTGTACGATAGCAAGATGGAAGCTAAACAGAAAAATCATGATGCATAGCAGAAGGTGGGGATCAAATAGTGAAAACAAGGATTGGATGAAGAATATTGATCAAGTTACTGAGATTTCTTGGGGACAAGAAATCTTTTAAGGGGGAGGGAATATCATGATCCCAAGGATATAATAGTAATTGTAGTTTAATTGCAATTATTATTTACAGTTAGGTGTAGTTATTTGTAATGGAGCAGTTATGAAGTAATGGAAGGAGTGGTAACTGCTTTGTAAAATCTGGTGGTTAGTTTAATATATAAAGCCATAACCCATAGTGTTGAGATTAGGAATGAATTGTCAAGAAGTTATCGAAGTCTCTCATTTTCCCCTATTGTTCTCTCTATTTCTCCCTATTTTTTGTCAATTTCTCCCTCATTTTTGTCCAATTCCCCCTATTATTTTGTCTAATTCCCCCTATTATTCTTCCTATTTCTCCCTTAATTCCATTTCTATCTTCAAAGGAAACATTAGTTAGGACTAGAGTCCTGACATGGGCTTATGTCAAAATCTCCTATCTTAGATCATCACTAGCCAGTACACATAATCGTCTTCTAAATTTGAGGACTCTATCCTCTCCCACTGCAAAATAAGTCCCAAGTTTCACCTCTGCCTTAATCCTTTGATATTGAGAATCACTAGTTTGAGCCATCTTTTACCTAGAAAAGTTGGTGTCACAGTCAAGTCACTGCAAGAAGCTATCTTTCCATATGGTATTGTCATGTACTTTCGGGGCATACTGTAATAAATAGAATTTTGTGGTAATAGGCACTATAAACCATTGTATATGGGCAGTAGTGGTGTGTGATACTTAGGCAGTTATTTTGGGCGGGAGATGTAGCATGTGAGGGAAGGCTATAAATTGTGGCCGACCCTACTATTGGAATCATCCAGAACTTGAATGAAATCTTGATTCCCTCTCAATTCTTCTATCCTTCTCTATCTCTCTCTATTTCTTTAATTCTCTTTCCCTCTACTTCACGAGATTCTTCTTGTTCTCATTGAGATCTCTACCAACCAGGAGAGATCAATTCTCAAGCATTGCCAGATCCTCGTGGATATGACAATTTGGTATCAGAGTTGAATTTTGGGACTCGCAAACGAACGAGACGACAATGGCTGAAGGCACACGGATGAAGAACTTGGAGGCTCAAGTGCAGCAATGCGGATCCTCGATGGCGGATTTGTAGGCAAGGGTAGACCAATTGGAGTTGGGATCCGATAGGAACCATGAGGCGATCGTCGCCATCGACAGGAAGTTAGATGTGGCGAAACGCAGGTCTAAGAGGAGTTGCAAGGATTTATGGTGATGTTCGCAAGATAGCATCAGGTAAGCATTCCATATGATTTTCCCCCTCGAGAGAGAGCAAAGCTGATTCTGCCAAGGTAGGGAAGAACGGATCCAATTATGCCAGGGAGAGGAAGGAATCAGAGGACCACTGAGATTTTGGTGGGAGGAGAAGATCAAGGGGAGGCTGGATGGGAACAACGATAGGAGGCGTCAATAGGCCACAATCCGTATGGTTTACCCATGCCGCAATTGGAAATTCCCTTGTTTGATGGGGCGAACCCCCGTTGGTGGGTTAGGAGATGTGAAAGGGTGTTCGAATGGTATGGAGTGGTCGGGAGGCAAAAGGTGGCAATAGCAGCAGCGTACCTTAATGTTGGATCATGAGGATATCCGAGACTAAGGCAATGGAGATTTGGTTAAGATTAATTCCTAAACTAGAATTAGGATCTTACATATATCTTTCCTTTTTTCCTTATTATTGATTATCTTTCCTATCTTGTATCTTTCCTTTCTTGTTGTTTCCTTTGTTGTTGTATTTCCTCTCTATAAGAGAGTTGATTGTATTCATAATTGGTGTAATGAGATTATTAAGTTTCTCCTAAAAGTTTTATATGGTATCAAAGCCTAATAGGTTGATACACTAAAACCCTAGTGCCTTCATTGCATCGGTCGCCACCCCTTCATTGGGTTCCTCTTCACCATTGGTTTTAGTCTGTTCGAGTGCCTTCAGCGCATTATTTGGCCACCAGCACCGCCACTGCCATTGGGTTCCCGGCCATCAGATTGGCCGACCACCAGAGACCCACCGACGCTGGAGCCTTCACGCGCCCCCACAGGCCACCGTCCAGTTCGTCTCCGACCCCACATGTCGGCGTGTGCGCCACCCTCTCGCCTCCAACTTCTCCAGATCAGCCCTCCAACATTTTTCTCGCCCGTCCCTAGTGTTCAACGTGCCTTTATTGCATCCGACCTCTTCCTCACCAACTGGAACAACCATGTTGGAACATTCAGGCGTGACTCCAGATCTGGCAACTAGAGAATTGACTCCAATGGCTCAATCAATGGAAGTCGGAACTGGATCAGGGACTGGAGGAGAGCTACCTAGAATTCACCAATCCTACCGATTTGATGGTAGGAATTATTTACAATGGGCCCAACTGGTACAAACATTCCTCAAGGGTAAGGGAAAAACTAGCCATTTGACTTCGGCTCCTCCAAAACCAACAGATCCTGCATTTCCAACATGGGAGGTAGAAGATGCTCAAATCATGTCATGGCTTTGGAATGCCATGCAACCCGAGGTAAGTAAAAACTACATGTTTTTGGGTTTAGCTAAAGAGATTTGGGAAACCATACGACAGACTTACTCCAAAATTCATGATGTATCAGTTATATTTGAGGTTAAAACCAAACTTAGTAGCATTAAACAAGGGGGCATGAGCGTTATTGAATACTATAATAAGATGCATGGCTTATGGCTAGAGTTAGACCATTATCAGAATATTAAAATGGTATGCAGTGCTGATGCTGCAACTCTTAGTCAAATGTTTGAAAGAGATAAGAGTGGTTGAGTTCCTAGCAGGCCTCAACTCAGAGTTTGATTAGGTTCGGGTGCAAATCTTAGGGAGAGAAAAGCTTGTAACATCCCGCATCGAGCGATAAGAATGACCAGAATAACTTACCCTGATGGCCCTACGCAAACTTCCCAGGGGTCACCCATCCTTGAGCTTCCCTAGCTCAAGCACGATTAACCCGGGAGTTTTTTGCCTACATTCAGGCCAAAAGGTATCCAGCTGGTGTTATTTCTTTCCTTACTTATCCTCGATATATACTATTCTTCTCTGGGCTCTTGGGGTATTACATTCTCCCCCCCCCCCCCCCCCCACATGACGTTCTGGTTATGTGATCTTATAACTAGTCCTAGATCTTCTCCCCTTAGAGGGCTGCCATCCTAGAAGCTGCTCCTTGTACAAGCCCTTGAGCCCCAACGCCACTCCCCACCCTCATCGGACCGCCTTCACCAAGGGTCGACTCTGAAACCACCTGTAACATCCCGCATCGAATGATAGGAAGGAGTTGAATAACTTACCCTGATGGGCCACCACGAACTTCCCAGGGGTCATCCATCCTTGAGCTTTCCCAGCTCAAACACGCTTAACTCATGAGTTCTTTGTCTACATTCAGCCCAAAAGGTATCCAACTGGTGTTGTTTCCTTCCTTACTTATCCTCGATATATACTACCCTTCTCTGAGTTCTTGGGGTATTACATTCCAGCACTCCATGAGATCTTCGCTATGGTTAGAAGTGAGGAGAATCGAAGGACATCAATGCTTCATGAAGCTGATCAGAAAGATCATCCATGATCTCCAATCGAAGGGCTGCTGTAGTGACTGAAACTGGTCCAGAAAAATCAGCCATGGTGTCCAACAAAGGAGGCAGATCAAGGATGAAAGCACGAAGGGGAGAATTTCAGTCTCGGACTGCAAATAAAGAGGCACTATGGTGCACCTTTTGTAATAAACTGAGACATACTAGAGAGACTTGTTTCAAGCTCCATGGAAAGGAAGTGATTTTGAATCATTTGGAAAGTTTTAAAAATCTGGCAGCCAAGAATCAGGCATATGTATGCAACAAGGGTCAAGAAGAAGAGGGATTAACTACCCAAATTAAGCCTGCTCTAGGTGCTGATTTTTTAAATATTGAAGAGATCTCTAAGTTGAAGCTGTTCCTCAAGACCCTACAAGACGGTTCATGCTCTCTTGCACACCAAGACTAAGTAACTGCCTTCATTCAGCATTTTTTCCAGCCTTTAAGACTGATGAACAGGATGTATGGATTCTAGATACTGGGGCTACTGATCACATGACACCCCATTCCCATGTTTTTGATGCCTACCACTCTCTTTCCACCTCTAAACAAATCACAATCAATGGAACATCTGTTCCAATTTTAGGCCAGGATATAGTCACTCTAAACCCTCGTTTTTCCCTCAAACAGGTTCTTCATGTACGTAGTTTATCAGCCAATCTTGTTTCTATTCACCAACTAACCAAAGATTTGAATTGTCGGGCTATTTTTTCCCCTCATTTGTGTGAATTTTAGGCCATGACAACAGGGAAGATGATTGGTGCTGCTAGAGAATGCAATGGGTTGTACTACCTGATGGGGGAAGACACTTATCCTACAAAGGAACAGCTTCCAGCTGCTGCCTACTCATCTCAGTCAACCTTCAATTATAGGGATGTATGGCTGCAACACTACCGATTGGGTCATCCTCCTTTCACTCTATTAAAATCCATGTTTCCTACATTGTTTGGATCTTTAAATCCTAGTCTTTTTCATTGTGATGTTTGTGTTATGTCTAAGCATCATCGTGTGTCCTATCCCCCTAGCAATAAAATCTCATCTACACCATTTACTTTGATTCACTCAGATGTATGGGGACCATCTAAAATCCCTAATTGTTTTGAGGCTCGTTGGTTTATCTCTTTCATTGATGATTGTACCTGTATGACTTGGGTTTTTCTATTAAAAGATAAGGCCACCATTAGTTCAGTTCTTTTCACTTTCTGTAAAATGATTGCTACTCAGTTTGGTTCGCCTATCAAAAGATTAAGAACTGATAATGCAAGGGATTATTTTAATCATCTTTTGCATCAATACTTCCAGCAAGAAGGAATAATCACCACAATGTTCTTGTGGCTCAATCTCTTCTTCATCACCACAATGTTCCTAAATCCTTCTGGGGGGAAGTAGTCCTTACAGCGGCCTATCTCATTAACCAAGTCCCTACCAAGTTGCTACAAAATCAAAGTCCTTTACATTGTCTATCCTCTTTCTTTCCTGATCAGTTCTTACATTCCTCTCTTCCTCTTCGGGTGTTTGATTGTGTATCCTTTGTTCACATTCCCAAACAACACCGCGATAAACTTGATCCTCGAGCAATCAAATATGTTTTTCTTGGATACTCACCCACTCAAAAGGGGTACAAGTGTTACCATCCTCTCACTCAGAAATTTTATGTCTCCAAGGATGTCACGTTTGTGGAATCTACACCTTTTTTTGGTTCATCCTAGGCTAGTCCCCAGGGGGAGACTTTGGTTTAAGGTGACCACCCTTCTAGTGACAACCCTTCTTGTGATAGTGACATCTTCTTTCCTTCTGTTCAGCCTATTCTTACATCTTCTCAGCCCCTTAGCCATCCTATTATCTCTCCTCAATCTCCAAACAACAGTCATGAATCAGATCTCAATCAAGGAATGACTAAGCAGGAGCAGGGGCAATCAGATACTCAAGAGTTGTCACCCTTTGTTAGGTATAAGGGATCTCCTTATGTATTCAAACGTAGACAGCCCCAGCATGCACCATCATCAGCTCCTAGTCAAGGTATGAATCCCATTCAACCTTTTCCCTTAGTCCAACCTGATGACCTAGACCTATCTATAACCATTCGAAAAGGGAAAATAAGTTGCACTCAACACCCATTAACCAATTTCTTGTCCTACCATCGTCTTTCCTAGAATCACAGGGCCTTCTTAGTATCCTTAGATTCCATTGAAATCACTAATTCAGTTGATGAGGCTCTAAAAGATCTGAACTGGAGGCAAGCCATGTTGGAGGAGATGAAAGCTTTGAAGAAGAATCATACATGGGACTTAGTGCCTCAACCACAGGGTGTTACACCAGTTGGCTGCAAGTGGATTTTCAATATCAAATACAATGTTGATGGAACCCTAGAGAGATACAAAGCTAGATTAGTTGCCAAGGGCTACACTCAATCATATGGCATAGACTATCTTGAGACATTTACCCCTGTGGCAAAGATGGCAACTGTGAGAGTTCTTTTATCATTAGCAGCTTATTTTGGATGGAGTCTACAACAGTTGGATGTCAAAAATGCATTCCTACATGGAGATTTGGAAGAAGAAGTTTTTATGGAATTGCCCCCTGGATTTCAGGAAAGGGAAGCAGGGCAAGTGTGCAGACTAAGGAAGGCACTCTATGGGCTCAAACAGTCCCCCAGAGCATGGTTTGGTAGGTTTTCCAGGGCCATGATAGGTATGGGATATCACCAAAGCAGGGGTGATCATATACTTTTCTTCAAGCATTCAGACAAAGAGAAGGTTATTGCTTTATTGGTATATGTAGATGACATAATAGTCACAGGGAATGATGCAGAGGAACATAAGATTCTCAAGGACAAGTTAGCCAAGGAATTTGAGATTAAAGACCTTGGTCTCCTCAAGTATTTCTTAGGGATTGAAGTTGCTTATTCTAAGGCTGGAATATTTCTCTCCCAAAGGAAAAATGTGCTGGACTTGTTAGCTAAGACAGGTGTATCAGGAGGAAGAGGATCTAATGTGCCAATAGAGCCTAACAACAAGTTGGGAGTTGATCCTAATAGTCAACCAGTAGATAAGGGCAGATACCAAAGGTTGGTAGGACATCTGATATACTTGTCTCACACTAGGCCTGATATTGCTTTTGGTGTTAGCCTAGTGAACCAATTTATGCATAACTCGACAGAAGAACATATGCAGGCAGTAAGAAAGATCTTAAACTATTTGAAGGCTACCCTAGGTAAGAGGATCTTATTTAAATCAAGAGAAGAATTGGATATTAAGGGGTTTATAGATGCAGACTATGCAGGATCTCTTATTGATAGAAGATCAACTAGTGAGTATTGTGTATTTCTTGGTGGAAACCTTGTGTCATGGAAGAGCAAGAAGTAAAGTGTTGTATCAAGATCAAGTGAGGAGGCTGAATTCAGAGCAATGGCTCTTGGCCTATTTGAGGTGTTGTGGCTAAGAATCATCCTAGAAGATTTGAAGATCAGGGTTCAAGGATCAATTAAGGTGTTTTGTAACAACCAATCAGCCATCAACATTGCCCATAATCATGTTCAACATGACAGGACAAAACATGTTGAAATAGACCGGCATTTCATTAAAGAGAAGTTGGATGCAAGCCTGATCAAAATACCCTATGTTTCATCTAAAGACCAAGTGGCGGATGTGTTAACTAAAGGGCTTGCAGCTAAGAGGTTCGAGGATTTAGTATGCAAGCTGGGAATGATTGACATACACTCTCCAGCTTGAGGGGGAGTGTTGGATCATGAGGATATCCGAGACCAAGGCAATGGAAATTTGGTTAGGTTTAATTCCTAAACTAGAATTAGGATCTTACATATATCTTTCTTTTTTTCCTTATTATTGATTATCTTTCCTCTCTTGTATCTTTCCTTTCTTGTTGTTTCCTTTGTTGTTGTATTTCCTCTCTATAAGAGAGCTGATTGTGTTCATAGTTGGTGTGATGAGATTATTAAGTTTCTCCTAAAAGTTTTACACTTAATGATGCAGGGGACGCTTGGTACCAAGGGTGGTCCAAGGTCCAGGAATTCTACAATTAGGAAGATTTTGTAGAAGAATTATGTGAAAGGTTTGGGGATCGAGGGTTGTCGGACGTGGTTGAAGAATTTAACAAAATCAAGCAAGTGGGAATGGTGATAGAGTACCAACTAAGATTTGGGGAGTTGAAGGCCTTGATGCTCAACCACAACCCATTCTTAACATAGGCTTATTTCGTTTCAAGCTTTATAAGCAGCTTGAACGAGGAATTGAGACCCCTGGTGAAGGTGCTAAGACCCCGGACTCTCAAGCATGCTACTGACAGTGCTAGGCTGCATGAGATGGCGGTGGAAGCACTGATGAAGAAGCAGAGGGCAGTGAATAACAGTGTTGTCCTAGTGAATTTACTGCTTGGTAGGAGTTATACCAAGGAATGGGGATGAGGATCTTCGGGCATGAAGAATTTGGCATTATTGGCCCCCAACCCCCAAGGAGGGAAGACCCAAGGAGGGAAGACCCTGAGATTCAGATACCACCAGATCCAGATGAATCCTATTGACATTTCCAAAACCGCATTTAGAACTCACCAGGGCCACTATGAATTTCTTGTCATGCCCTTTGGCTTAACCAATGCCTTAGCCATCTTTCACTCTCTAATGAACCAGATTTTTGAGCCATACCTCAGAAATTTTATTCTTGTATTCTTTGATGATATTCTGATACATAACCCAAATTTTTACCTCCACTAAAACATTTGAGGACTACATTTGAAATTCTTAAGCTCAACAAGCTATATATATTAAAAGATCAAAGTGTGCCTTCGCACAAAGCTAAGTGGAATATTTGAGATATATCATATCGGGCCAAGGAGTGAGTACAGACCCCAAAAAAGTGGCTGACATGACCAAGTGGCCGCTACCGACAACTATTAAGGCCCTAAGGGGTTTCCTGGGATTGACCGGTTATTATAGAAGATTTGTAAAGGGGTATAGAGGCATAAGTAGGCCACTTATGGACCTGTTGAAGAAAGATAACTTTGGGTGGAATCATAAGGTTGAGTCACTGAAGAAGGCTATGAGTGAAACCCCACTGCTCGGCCTGCCAAATTTTGGCAAGACATTTGTGGTGGAGACAGATACTAGTGGAATGCACATAGGGGTGGGCCTTAGTGCGTATGAAAAGGAGCTATTAGGAGTCATTTTTGCAGTGGATAAATGGAGACATTATCTTGAGGGGAACAAGTTTATCATAAAAACCAATCATGAGAGTTTGAAGTTTCTACTACAATAGAAACTTCACACCCACTTGCAGAGAAAGGGGATATGACTAAATTAATGGGCCTGGACTATGCAATTCAATACAAGAAATGGAAGGAGAACATTACGACAGATGCTCTGTCTAGATGCCATGAAGAGGGAACAGTTGTTGCCATCTCAGCTTTAGTTCCGGAGTGGTGTTAGGAGGTGGCCAATAGTTACAAGGGGGACAAGCAGGCCAAGGCTCTCTTGGAGCAACTGATAATTGCTCTTGCAAGTAAGGTGGGGTATACACTAGCAAATGGGGTGATGAGATTCAAGGGTAGGCTGGTGGTAGGAAACAACACAGAACTGTAGAAGAGTATGCTACAGGCCTTACATGAATCCCCTCTTGGTGGCCATTCAAGAGTCCAAAATACTTATCACAAGGTGAAGCAACTGTTTAGTTGGCCTAAGTTGAAAGAGGAGGTGATGAAGTTTGTCCTGCGTGTGATGTGTGTAAGAGATGCAAATATGAGACGTGGCCTACCCAAGGCTTTTACAACCATTGAATATTTTGGGGCAAGCATGGAAAAGTGTTTCCATGGACTTCATTGAAGGGTTTTCGAGGTCGGAAAGGAGGGATTGCATATTTGTAGTGGTGGACAGATTCTCTAAATTTGCTTATTTTATGGGCCTCACTCACCCTTACACAACACAAGTAGCTCAAGTCTTCTTAGACCAAGTGGTGAAAGGGCATGGGGTGCCGAAGACTATAGTGTTAGATCGAGACAAGGTTTTCACCAGCCTCCTATTACAGTCACTAATGAAATCTCTGGGAGCTAAGTTGAACTTGTCCTCTGCCTATCATCCTCAAACTGATGGGTAGACCGAGAGAGTCAACCAATGTCTCGAAACCTACCTCAGGTGCTTGTGTTTTGCACACCCAAAAAGCTAGCACAGTAGTGGTATAATTCCACCTACCACAGTGTCATTAAAATGCCACCCTTCGAGGCCCTCTTTGGCTACCAACCCCTCTATTGCTAGCTCTACCTGGCCCTACTAGTGTGGCTGCGATGGACGAACACATGCAGCAGAGGCAACAGGTCCTTCAGCAACTGAAGAAGGACTTAGCCGTGGCCCGGAATTGGATGAAACAAATGGCAGACAAGGGAAGGAGTGAGAGAACATTCCATGTGGGAGAGGCAGTCTATCTGAAGCTGAAGGGACCCAATTTAGATCCTTAGCTCCCGACCCTATCTCTAAGTTAAGTCCAAGGTATTTTGGTCCCTTTCCCATTGTGGCCACAAACTGTAGCTATTATAGGGAATTCAAATCCACTTGGTGTTTCATGTATCGTTGTTGAAGAAGTCGGTAGGGAACCAACTGGTTAGTGCCCAGTTACCCCTGGACTCTGAATTGCCTCCAGAACTGATTGCCATTGTAGATCGCAAAGTTATCTATCAACATGGGGCCCCAATAATGCAGGTGCTGGTGCAGTGGTCCAGCATGCCTCCAGACAGTAGTACTTGGGAGTACCTCCCAGACTTACTTAATCAGTTTCCCTGAGCTGCTAGTCTCGCAATCATTTCTTGAGGACAAGAAATGTCTCAAGGGGAGGGTATTTGTCATATACCTGGGGGGGCGTACTGTAATAAATAGAATTTTGTGGTAATAGGCACTATAAACTATTGTATATGGGTAATAATGGTGTGTGATACTTAGGCAGTTATTTTGGGCAAGAGATGTAGCATGTGAGGGAAGGCTATAAATTGTGGCCAACCCTACTATTGGAATCATTCAGAATTTGAACGAAATCTTGATTCCCTCTCCATTCCCTTCTCAATTTTCTATCCTTCTCTATCTCTCTCTATTTCTCTAATTCTTTTTCCCTCTACTTCATGAGATTCTTCTCATTCTCACTGAGCTCTCTACCAAACGAGAGAGATCAATTCTCAAGCATTGCCAGATCCTTGTGGATCTGACAGGTATCACTTCCACTTCCAAATGCCCGAATTCCTCGTCCTTAAGATGTAGATGGACATCTAGTGTAGCTAACACACTCCCTCTGAACTTTCTGCTAAGTTTATCAGCTACTACATTAGCTTTCCTAGGGGTGATGCTAATATCCATGTCAGTCTAATCAACTCCAGCCATTTCCTTGGTCTCAAATTTAGCTCCTTCTAAGTAAAAATGTACTTGAAGCTCTTGTGATCAGTGGATCTTGCATGATTCTCTATACAGGCAATACCTCCAGATCTTTAATGCAAAAACCACCGCTGATAGAGAAGTCATGAGTCAAGTAGCTCTTCACCATACTTTGCGTCAACTCTTGGAAACTTTTGTCGCACTTCTAAGTCCACTCAAACTTGGCTCCTTTTTGAGTAAGACTAGTAAGTGGCAAGGCAATACTGGAACATCCTTCAATGAACTATCTGTAATATTCAGCTAATCCAAGAAGCTTCGAACCTCAGTAACTGTGGTGGGTTGGGTCCAATTCACTATTGCCTCTGCCTTCTTTCAATTTACTGCTATGCCATTTTTTGTTGGCCATGCCCTGGAGTCAGGAGGAGCAGAAGGAGCGCTTAAGATTGGTTCTATAGACACTATGGGAGAAGAAATTGTATGCCAAGCTCAAGAAGTGTGAATTTTGGTTAGATAGTGATCAACAAGTCTCATGTGGAAAATTATATACTCCTGCATCATCCTCCCTTGATAGAGCCCTGTTTTTACAAGTCACAAAATAGTCCAACTAAAATGTGGGTTTCTCACATCCCTATACTTGAAGACATGGTGCCTTTACTAGAATATCAGGCCATGATCAACTTCCTTGTTCTTTTGGTTTTTGGCATTCTAACTCAATCTCTCTGGAAGAAAATAGGGTTCTAGATCATTACAAAAAAAAAAAAAGAAAGAAACTGCCACAATGCATTGAGCCTTTACTTTATTGTTTAGACTTAGAACCTCTCTCTCTCTCTAGTGATTGCCTACCTCTCTCCCCTCTTAGATCTGGGAGTCTCTGCATGCTTGATGCCTGCCATAATTTCCAACAGGTTTCCCTCAGCTAGTTTGCTGCTATCATTTGTACATTATACTCCAATTTAGGAAAGCAGCATTTGTTGAGTTTCACGCCTACCATATTCTCTCAGAACTTCTGTTACACGGTTCTATAGTTAGAATGTGAATACAACTTCTTACTATCTTTTATATAATAAATTATAGATTTATGTGATAAACAGAATGAAGAAAAAGCTTTTCGCATCCTTTTTTTTTTCTTTTTCTTTTGAATAAAAAAAGAAATTAGCTCATTAGCCGTTCATGCCCTTTCTTTTGCTTGAATCTGTCATGTTTAGGTGTTTGTGCTTCATAGGTATCATGAGCTTTTCACCAACTCTAAGCATGACCTTATATTGCTCCAACAGTTATCATTCTTCAGCTCTATCTCTATTATCTCCATGTTCCTTCTTTCCAGTTATTTTCCATTATTTTTAAACATATTAGCTTGTGTTATTTTCATGGAAAGGAACAGTTTTCAGTTGTTATCTTTGAGCTAAAATTTGTTTTCTTCCCCTTTTTATCTTGATATTTCAATATTAAATATCAATAAGCATGCTTGCTTAATTGGCAGTGGGCTTTACTAATGCTTGGTGTTGGTTGTATTGCCAGGTTGCAAGACTACAGGAACAATTGCAGAAAGAGAGAGAGTTGAGGACTGTGCTGTTAGCTGGACTTAAAACGCCTCAAGGGTCTTATCCTTTCTCAGCTTCTGTTGATAAAAAGGTCTGTTTGCCTCTAGATCACTGGTATTATTAGTATTCATCATGCACTAAATATCATTTATAATTGTAATAAAGACTAAGGCTGAGCTTGAGGAAATTGCCCGAGTAGAGGCAGATGTCATCAATTTGAAACAGACAGCCGATGATCTTGGAGTGCAGCTTAATCAACAACGTGAACAGAACTTTAGCCTGGCACATGGCTCAGGCAATCAACTTGTACAGACTCCAAATCATGAATCAAAATTGTAAGCTTGCCTTTTGATTTTTTGACTGTATCTTCATCCATTTTTCCTGATTCACTTATGCAATCTCTGCTCTGGTTATATACTCCTTCAAGCTCTGGTGTCTTTTAATGTTTAAGGAGATTTCAAATATAAGATGCATGCTTGATAGAATCTGAGCTGTTCACTGAATTGCATGTAAGGTCTTCTGTTGCTTAATAATAAATAAGATATACTCCAGATGCTCATCTTTTGATACCTCTTTACGTTGAGTTTATTCCTCATGCTCTTTGTTGTTTATTTGCTTCACTTCTCCCTCTAGTAGTACTTGAGAAAATATACTTGATAGAATTTTAACCGTCCACTGAATTGCATGCAGGAAGTCTTTAGGTGCTTAGAAAACACAAAAGGTGCTAATCTTTTGGTCATTCTGTCTTAAGTTTATTCCTAATGCTTTTCTGCACCGAAATTATGGGTACAGGAAGGAGAAAGACAAGGATATTGAGACTACATCTACTTTATATGGTTCAAAGAGGTCAACTAGAAGTAAGGTACACACTGACGCCAGCCTGAAGCTTATTACTAAAGGACTGATAATTCCTTGATTTTTGGTTGTGTTTGTATGCATACAAATAGTTAAATTTCTGGATTTCTTGAAGTGTATTTTGAGGTGGAATATCTGAATTTTCAGTGAAGTTTTGAAACATGAAGATGAGTTTGCTTGACTAATGTATCCTCTACAGAAGACTTATTTTTTCCCTTTCCTTCCTGAGTTGCCAATGAAGTTAGACCATCAGGACAGCCAAATTTTGTCTAGAGTATCATCTAGTGTGAATGTGGTCTTGAATACATTAGGATCTACATAATCAGTTCAATTTTTTCTAATTATTTCACGGAAAGTGTTGCATTTGGCTTTGTACATCTAAGTTCTCAAGTATTAGGCTTCACGCATGGAGCTTTAAGCATCTGGCATGAATATTCCGACTAGTTATTTTTCTGAGAGGGTTTTCTTTTTTCAAACATTTAAGAATTTGACCCAAAAAAGAATAGCAAACAGCTAAAAAGATAAGAAGCAATTATGGTTTACGTGATCTACCAAATGGAACTCATTAGGAGATGATTCTTTGCCCATTTTCAGTGTTTACTGGCTAGTTTATTGGTTGACAGACCTGGAGTAATCTTGAAAGGAATGTCAGTTGATGCACTTATCTCTCAAAGCAAAACGTTTGTCCAAGTTTGCCTTATGTATGAGGTGTGTGTGCGCAGGTGGGGTATGAACAGGATCATTGACTTAAGCTTTGACATGGACTTTGGCTTTGTACATCAAAGTTCTAGTTTGCCTGTGCAGATGAGCAATTTTGTGCTCAGTCTTGTTAAATTTTTCTTACATGCCCCTGCCTTGGATATTACTTTAGAAGATACATTTTGTCAGTCTTCCTAAAGTAAGTGTGCATGTCTGACAACAGCCTGGCAATGCCACCTTCTATTGCTAACAGAACCTTAATCAAGGTTGCTTTGTTAACCTCCGGTAATTAACCTCCAAATACATGGTTGAATTTGACTTTATTTGGTTTGTGAATGAGCCTTGATCATTATGGAGATCAAGCTGTTCAAACAGCTCTTTCATATATCCTTATATTAGTGACCTGTGAGCTCTTAACATTCAAGGGCAACCGAGATTTCTATATCGGGTGTTATTGATTTATTGACATTGAAATGTGGTAATCATTGTGAAGAATAACTCTTTTGGTCTTTTGACAGAATGATCAGTTGGATAAGGTAGACAGTGACAGGGAGATACAGGAGGACTTTCCAATCTCAGGAAATAAGAATTTCCCTCAGAACCAGCAGTCGGATCCAGTTCACAACTCCAAATATGTTGGGACTACAGGCACTTTATCTTCTGCAGAGGCACTGACAGGCAGGGTGGCTTCTGTCTTGTCGAAGAAGTCAGGTATAAGGGGTGAGGTAAGTTCATTCTTCTTGTCTTTGCCTGTTATGTTTTCCTCCTGACACACTAGATAACGTTTGTCAGAGTTGAGGGGCTTTACCGTGTCAAAATTGATGCTGGTCTGTCTTGTTTCTCACTACCAAGAATATTTTGATTTCTATGCTGTGGAAAATGAGTATCTTGCCTGTCTTATTTATTTTTGAAGAAGAATGTTTTCATTTCCATTGTCTGTGGCCTCTCTCATTTTTCTTCCTTTCGTGGGAAACCAATACTTATCATATGTGTAGTCGTTTCCAGAAGAAAAGGTGTATTCAGTTATGGCGGAGATTTCTTTTTTAAAAGCTGCTTTATCTTTTTTTGATCTTATTTATCCAGATACAAATGCAACGATCTCCCGTAGTCAGTTAACGTTGCTTGCTTAGTCAAGTGCCTGGATTAGCTTACAAACCTTCCGACTCTTCGCAGGGGGCTAACGCTTCATCTGCACTATCAAGGCTGACAAATCGACTCAACTTCTTGAAGGAACGACGCAGCCAAATTGCTAATGAACTCCAAAATATGGACTTAGAACGCAATTCAGGGCTTTCTGATCAAAGCCATGAAAAAAGTAAGGGTTCAGAATCACGCCAATCAGGCCTAAACGTAGACAAGCTTAGGCCAGCAGATGGTCGGTCAGTCTACAACTCCGAAAAGGGCTCAGGACTAGGCAGCAGTCAATCCATCCAGAATGTAGACTCTGCACAAACAGCAGAGGGCCATCAAGAAGAAAATAAGGAAAAGCATAGGAAATCCTCTTGTCGGTCACACCGAGCGACCCAAAACTCTGATAGAGGAAAGGCAAAAGATCAGTCAGCTCCAAACCTGGAAAGAGGAAAATCTGAAAGCTTCCCCAATGTGGACAAAGGGCGAAGGCCAGAAGTCCCTCCAAGGACATATTCTAGATGATGCAAGTTTTCTCTTTCAGCATTATCAGCTTATCTCACTGTCAATTTTCTCAATAAGGATCAGACAGTTTGAGGAAGATGAATGAGCTGTTGGATTGAGGTAATTTGTAGGGACCCAAAAAAATTGATTTTGATGATCATATCTAAAGTAGCCGCTTCTGAATTCAGACCGGAACTGCCCCTCCACAAAACCGGGAAGTAGAAGAAGAAGAAGAAGAAAGGGCCCATGATGTATGTACAGATCATTTGCCTCCCCTGATGAAAGTTGAATTCTTTTGAAATCATGGTTTTTTGGGTTTTTCACTTGTTCACAGACATGGTAGGACTTTTTGTAATTATTAGTGTTCTATTATGCAAGATATTTTGTCTACTGGTGGTCTAAGTGAAGCAGCCCTACACTGGAATCTTCTCTGTTGCGAAAATAGTCTTGTAGTCAGGTACCAAGTGTTGGATATTCATCCTGATGATATTAGGCCATGTACGATTTATTCCTTGAGAAATGGAACAACTGACTTTCAAGAAATAATTGTTCCCTAATTAACAGGTGTGTGGAATAACTGTACTACTTTCCCTTGGAGCTGGGCATGCAATGTAAGATTTAATAATAATCAAAGGAAGAAGATCTAACGGAAGCTTGAAAAGTGGGTGTGAATTTTGGGAAAGTTTCATCAAATTTCAGAGGCTCCCCACCTTAAAAGACATGTGAAATCAGGTGGTGTTGATTGCTTTCGAGGCTTTGTTGTCACCCTCATGTTGCATCTTTTGAGCAGCTAGCGGATGAAAGGTTCTTATGGGGGTTCTTTGTTTTTCCTTAGAAATCGTATTATATATGTTATAGGAAGGTTCCAGGGGGCATTCATAGTCCAAATTCCATGAACTGTGAATATATGGGTGTTTTTGTAACTTGCACTTATTCTGGGAAAAGCAGACGAAAATTGGATTAGATTTTGACTTAAAACCAGATACCAGAACACTAAACTAAGCCCTAGGGATTCTGTATTAACTCATAACCCTCTTGAACCAAACTTAATAGAAACTAGATATCAGCAATCAAAAGAGAAGAGTTAAAGGAAGCTTACCACTCAACGGAATCCACCAAAAAGGAAGGGAACTAGTGGAATAAGTCAAAAACAAAATTTTACACTTGCATACTAATCTCTAAATATTAATATACTCAAATTTCACCAATTAGCGTTGAGGCCTAGAATTGTTATTATTGTTAAAAGATAACTTTCACAAAGAAATTTTTTATTTTGCTCTTATATTTAAGCTCCCTTTCTCCCTCTCTCTCTCCTTAGTCTCTTTTTTCTTTATCTCTTCCTTCCTCCTTAGCTGCTGACAACAATAGTAGGGGCAATCCTAAGAACAAGTCTCTCACTCTCTCCCTACCTCAGCTAGCAATGAACTCTTTCTCTCCTCAGCTAGCAATTGCCTTCTCCGCCACCTAAGTAGCATCTTCTTTCTTGCATCACTAGTACTCTACAACTTGTTGCCATGACCGCCATATATTTTTGATATAAACTCACTCACTATTGGATTGTCACTATTAAAAAAATTTAACTTTATCATTATCTCCATCAATGATCTAATCCCTGCTCCGCAATCGTTGAGGTTGCTGCAAATCACACTATTTTTTTCTTTCTATGCTCTCGGATTTTTGGTTATCCCACCAATTACTGTCTCAATCAAATGATTGATTGAATTGAGTCCAACAATAAAAGCAAGAGAAAAAAAAAGGGAAAAATGGATAATGGGAGCGACCAACCAACTATTGCTTCAGAAATATAGATAAACTCAAAAATTTGGGCACAGCATTCTAGAAAGAAATCTGGGCTTTTTTTGTGTGGAACCCAAATCAGATTTGGGATTTGGGTTATTTTTAAAAGGCATGAGGATTGCGAATACTACTTAACCACATTTCCTCTCCCTCGTGCCCAAGGAATTGAGCTTTCATATCTAATGGGAATTTTTTAAGTTAGGTATGTCTGTCTGTCTGTCTGTCTGTCTAATGGATTTTACCAATCATATCCATTATCCATCCATCCTTCAACTTTACTTAAAATTATATTCTTACAGTAAACAATAAAACATTAAATGGCAAATACTCTATTTCTATTTCAATGATCCATCCATCCATCAACTGCATGCATCACGTTCCAATTTTCCACTTCCTAAAGGCTAAAGGCTAATAATAATGAGATAAGAATAATCAATCTTATTAAATCAATTAGTTTATCGTCATCATCGTCATCTTCAAAAATCCTTGAGAATCTTGCGGACCTGTTCCAGCGTCACGAACAACACTACCGTAAATGGGCCCTGCCTCGACACCGTGGGCACAAAGCCCTTGTAAAGGGCCATTGGCCCTTCCGCCCTTATCGTCTTTAGCCCACAGTCTAGGGCTCCACTGTACGGTGGCTCCATTCCCGGCCCAACCTTCATGTTCATCACCCTAGTCTTGATCACATCCACTGGATTCGATGCCACCGCCGCCACAAGACCCGCCGTAAAGCTCGCCGCCACGTGCGTCCCCAGCCCATCTTTCATCCACCTCTTCTCTATGATCGTCTCCTTGGCTTGATCGTACGTCGCCAGTTGTGATGCGGTCACGATCATCGCGCGGTTCACCGTAAGCGAGGAGCCGCGCCACAGGCTAGTGACCCCTTCCTGGCGCGCCATCCGCGTCACGGCGTCCACCACACTCGAGTAGTTGCGCCGCTGGCTGACAGGGAGCCGGCCGTCGGCTTGCATGCGGACCATCGCCACGTCGGCCGGGTTCCCGACAGCCGCGCCGACCGCGCCTGCCACCAAGCCGGCGGCTACTTTCCGGCCGAGAGGGAGGCTACCCGGATTGTTCGGGTCGGACCACTTTTGCTTGAGGATCTCGTAGAGGCCCATCCGGGTGGTGGAGTAGAGCGTCTGGCGGAGCACAGTCGCAGAGACGCCGGAGAACAGGGCGGCGACGCCTTCCGTCCGGAAGATCTTGACCCCGACGGAGATGGGTCCCACCTTGGGCGGCTGCGGCGCTGGGAACTTGGCGGTGGTGCCAGCGTTGAAAGCGTAGGCGGGGCGGAGCGAGGGGACTTGGGTCTCGCCCTGCAACTGCATCCGAACCTTGATGAGATCGAGCGGGTGGGTCGAACAACCCGCCACGACTGAAGCAATACCCCCCTCGACAAAACCTTTCAGACCCATGTCTGGAATTTCTAAGAAATCGAACGAATGAAAGAAGAAAGAAAGAAAGAGTTTGATATGGTATTGGTGTTCGGTTAAGAATTAATAGCAGTAGCAATTAGGGACGCAAGAAGATGGGAGTGGAGATTGAAGGCTATGGAGGAAGAGAGAGGAATATAAATGGCCTGTGACCCCCAAGGAAAGAGAAAGGAACACAGATGCTTGCTGTTGTGTTGGTGCTTGCTGCGGGGGTACGCGGAGAATGGGGCCACTGAGACCCCTCACTCCCACCTTCTCCAAATGAATTCCAATTGGAATGGAAACGAAGAAGGGAATGGCATCGCCAACTCCAAGCCAAGGCGCCAACTGGACAGTTTCAGCTTCAGCTACAGCTTCATTTGATTATTATTATATCAAATTTAATATTAATATAATCATTGATTTTAAGTAATTTTTTTTATAATTAATATAATAATTATACTTACTGGGGTTGTTCTAATTTTGCTCATATATTCCATGCATTTGCCTTATCAATTAAGTTAAGACTGTCCAAGGAAGGGCTAATCATAGTGAATTAGTGATGCAAACCTTTGTTTAAAATTTTATTTAAGTTTGAATCAGTTTTGCTAATCTAATCATCAAATCAAAACTATTTATATCAAAATTAAATTACTTTTTAACTAATCAAATCTTTTCATAAAACGTGAACTTTACTTATTCAATAAAGAACTCACAAATTAAACTTAAATTAATTAATTTATTTAAATAAATAAGCTTAAATCGAACCGTTGAAACTCATGATCCTCAATCTCTCTCTTTTTTTATTGATAACCACTAACTCTAGAGGAGGAGGATGGAAAGGAGTATCTTAATTTGCATATATATATATATATATATATTGGGGGGGGGGGGGGGGGGGTCTTGGCTTGATGGCGATGCCTCTTGAATTCAAATGTAGACACGTGGCACCCTCACAATCCACAATATCATAGCCGTAATGTCCCATTTTTATAGTTAATAATTATTTATTTTTCTGAAGATGCAACGCAAGCAGGACTATCAAAAAAATTCATGGTCTCTAAGAACGCGACGCCAACACAACTAGCAAAAACTCATATCAATCTCTTTCTTGAAAATTCGAATAAAAAAATTCAAGAGAAAGCGTCAAAATAGTTGTCACTTGTTAAAATCTTGAAAATATAACGACTAACATATTTTTTCCTGATAACTAAGTTTTACTATTGCCTCATCAATCCACTTAACACATTATTAAGCAGACATTAAGGTCAATTACAATAAACAATATTAAATCTAACACGTTATCTTATTACAACATTTGCAACAGGAAGACACCGTTAGGATCTTATGGTCGAGACTATTTTGTACATGTCTATAAGGGTGTGCAATCGATTATAACCAAACCAAATCAATCAAAAATCATGAACCGAACCAAACTATATGTAGTAACCGAACTGAACCGACCGACTAACCCTAACAAACCGAATTAACTGAAACCAAATTAATCGAAATCTGAAGTGTGATAACCGAACCAAACCGAAAATTGAACTAGAACACAAAATAAGCAAGAGACCGAACATTAGTTCGGCTTTACTATTACTGCCGACCATCTAGCCAGCCGGTGATTCCGATCATCGGATTCCCCAAACCACAATAACCCACATACCCAAAAATCAAAAGCATCTAATGGTTGAATATTAGTAGATCTGGGTTTCAATAAAAAATAGAAGTAGCCGAAAAATTTACTGAATGGGTCATCAGCGTCGTCTTCGTCTCCAGCCTCTGTCTTCATCTTCGCCATCGGCGAAGGATGGTGGAGGGAGAGAGAAGGGACTCCCAATGAGGCGAGGCATGGAGAACACCGTCAGAAGGGACGACGACACCATTAGAATGGACCGGCACAGCGGCACCATCAAAAAGGACGAAGATTCAAGAGAAAACAACACATGAAAGTCTCAGGGACATTGCAGATTCGCAAGGAGAATGAGTGCACTGTGCATCCCAGTGAGGCAAGGAGAATGAGTGTACTGTGCACCCCAATGGAGAACATGAGAAGGCTATGGGGATGGAGACCAGAACCCGCGTGTGCTCTACCAGTCCGGGTGGGGTGCTGTCTCTGCCAAAACTGGCGTGGGGTGCCGTGTCCACCCGTGTGGGGGGGGGGAAGGGGTGGTTCGGGTGGAGGAGGGGTTATGGGTTCGGTTCGGTTTGGTTATTTCAAGTAAAAAATCGACCTGAACATCAAAAATTGAATTTTCTAAAAAAATTAACCGAATCAAAATTTTGAAAAAAAATAACCAAACCGAACCGACTGAACTTGTCAGTTCAGTTCGATTACTTCGGTTTAACCGAAGTTGTGCTCACCCCTACATGTCTAACCCCTGCCTCGAGTACCACTTACATCGTCCTTACTTGGTACTTTGTTCTTACCTAGAATGACGCAAGCAAAACGTGAGCCGCAAGGCTCTCAAGCATAATAGTATGAAGGTAACATGTTAAGAATAAAATTTTGCCCGTACTACATGCATTCCATGTCAATGCAGTAACACATCATGTCATGTTCAATACGTGCATTAGCCTTAAATACATAAAAATAAAGTAAACTGCACATAGAGGGTCATTGGGGCTCACATAAGATACATATATTCGTGTCCAAGTTCTACATACAAACCTGCTAACAGCCCAATATAAGCTATCATATCATCATTCCTAACTTATTTTTTCTTGACTTTGATTGGCTTTTCCTGACATTCATAACATGTTTTTCCTGTCATATATAACATATCGCCACAATTGGTTTTTTCTGTCATTCATAACTTATCATCATAACATGTCGCTATCGTGGGTCTATTCCACGGTCTTACACTATGGGCCTCACCCACCTCTCATAACCACTCTCTCTCATCATGCAATGCAATGCATAAGAAACACAATGGAATCTGCAGTATAAACGTGATGTCAAGGCCCTATAAACTAAGTATCAGGCCATGCTATGCTCACATAAGAACCCACACATGCGAAGTGCTCTAAATGCATATACTCACCTAAAGTACCCAAGTTGGCTCTTAGACCAACCGGGTCATGCCAATGGACCTACATCCCCACACATACAAAGCATATTCCCCCCAATGAATGCAACCAAATTCCTATGCATCACACAATATCATGATATATACAATAACAAAGATGGGTGACTAGAAGTACCAGTTTTCCTGGCTCATTTATGGCTTGTCACAACGATCGATAGTTGGCGCTCATACATCCAACGATCGACTGTCATGACTCAACGGTTGACATCCAATAGCTTTGTACCCCATATTCTTAAACACCCACAAACCCACACATAACATTTCTTTCACAAGGAGACACAAATCCTTGCATCATCTAACCTTAACAAAAAATGCGTCATTCCTTAAGAACTTAAGGGCAAATCAAGACCTCTGTTTAGAGTATGAACATGACTCGACTAGATTTTATATTACAGACCAATAAATTAATCGAACCAGATTATTCAATATCGAAGATGATAGTGCAAGAAAAGCTTACAACCGAGACTGAAAGAAGGAATAACTCAGAATCTGTAAGAGAGTGTAATATCCCAGATTTTTTAAAGGACTTAAGTGTAATTTTAACTTAGATCATAGGTGAAATTATTAAAAAAATTAGGGACTTAAGTATAATTTCTTACAATTATTGTACCGAATCAACTACAAGGAATGCCCTAGAGTGTAAATATCTAAGGAAAATGATTGATCTTAATGAGCGTTCTGAGATAGGATTTATGGTATTAAAAGAAATCGAAATTGAGATTGTTTTCGATACAGTTGTGATTCAGGTTAAAAAACTGAATCATCGTAAGGGACTCCCGAAAAGTCAACAAAACCTTGAGGGGGATTCAATTTTATGTAAGGATCAACCCTGATATTGTTTCGGGATGAAACAAGGGTCCTGTAAAAGCACAAAGACGAAATCATCCTTATCAAATGAGATTTAAGTTATTAATTTTGGATTTTCAATATTGTAATTCGAATTAATTCAATGGTTGGGGGTGTATTTGCAATTAGAGAAATACCCAAATGAAGTAGGGATGAAATTTGGAGTTTAAATATGTAATTTTCTCATTATTATGGTGTAATATATAATTATATATATAAATATATATGTATAGGCATGTCTGTGCACGTATGTGAGTGTGATGACTATGCCTCTGCATCTTCATGGCTGAGATTTGTGCAAGATTAGAAGGAAATTAACAGCAAGATTTGAGGAAAATCTGGATAAGGTAAGGTAAAAGATTTGAGATAGGATTTGATATGAAATGTGATGTATAATATATATATATGCATTTCGTGGAGCTCAAGCACAGTGGGTCGCCTATAAATTGGCAGTGATCTTAGCCAAGAGGGGGATAAGAAATGGAAAGAGATCAAGAGAAAGAGAGAGCTTGGCATAGGAGGTGGCCTGGAATGGCTGAATTCGACCATGCCAGTAGCCGCTTCAAGCTATTGAGCAATGACGGCCATGGCAGTGATGGGTAGAACAGACGTGGCAATGGAGGCCGGCAGCGACGGTGGCTGCATGGGCGTGGGCAGCGGTTGGCGTGCGGCGACTGGCGCACATGGCTAGTCGTGCATTGTAGGAAGCAGGGTAAGTTTCCAAGAAATTTGGCCTGAAAAGTTACTCGAGGCACGTAGTTGGAGGAAAGTATGTATACCACAAAGGTTGAAGGGGCTTTATCGAGGTGAGTAAAATTTTTTAAAAAAAATTTAAAAAATCAAAAAAATTATTTTATGAATTGTTATAGAGAAATATTTGAGAAATATTTAGTTTGGAATTATTGAGAAAAATAAGAAAATATAGAGAAAAATTATGAAAAAAAATAGGAAAAATAGAATATCGATATCCTTGAATAAATATAATGACCAAGGTATGTTGAGATTCTGAATTGAGTATGTTAGAAGCCTAGCACGAGAATCAAGACATTCTGAGATTCATTTGAGGTAAGTGGTCCAACCCTAAACCCGATTTAATGTAAATGGTTTTATCATGTTGTTATGCTATGATGAAATGTGCATATGTATACGATGGTATTATTGATCATGCATCGTATAAGGGTATCATCGTATAAAGGTTTGAAAGTACGAACCGGTACCACTGCTCTATCAAGGGTGCTCCCATACACTTCGGCATGGTCAAAAAGCCGTAAAAATAAGGAGTAGCACTAAGATACGATCAACTCAAATCGAAAGGAAAAGAAAATGACATTTTGCATATTATATCCATGCACGAAATATGAATTTTGTACCCTTACTTAGTTGATTCATCATCTAACTTGGGTTTTGCCTCTGAAATATTCAAATGTTCCAGATAGAAATTGTAGCAAAAATAAGAATGAATGAGGCGTGAAATGACACTTC
Organism: Diospyros lotus; assembly: GCF_014633365.1. Classification (NCBI taxonomy): domain Eukaryota; kingdom Viridiplantae; phylum Streptophyta; class Magnoliopsida; order Ericales; family Ebenaceae; genus Diospyros; species Diospyros lotus. Next base: position 14,324,862 of record NC_068341.1, on the reverse strand, counting down.
TCAAAGTGCATGATGTATTTATTGAATGTTATATAGCCTATGTATTTAAGTTCTGCTACATTGAATTCTAAACATTTTGAGAAATGATGATGTATAACCTTATTATTAGTTAATGTTAAAGTTAAGCTTCGATTTTAGCTTTCGCATTTGATATTTATGATAATTCTCATTTGAGATAGATAAATGGTAATTTTGGGATGAAAATGAAGAATGATATAGTTTGGTCGTAGTTTGGAATAGAAAAAAAATTATTATCCCAGAATTATCCTAAATTATAACATGATTGAAAAATAGAGTGTTACAGAGAGAGTTAGGAGCTTGCACAAGAATCAAAAACATAGAAAGAGAGTTAGGAGCTTCCATAAAAGAAATAAAAGAGTAGGAGCTTGCTTGTTTAATGGCAAATTTGACGATTGTTCTACAAAAAACACCAATTCATATAAATCAAATATCAAATATTTTTACATATGATTGTTCTACATGATCTAACTTGTTTGTGTGTGAAATTGCAGGGGAAAATGAGCTAGGACACGCCCTCATGCACCTCGGGAAGAAGGCCCACTCGCATGCATACCTTGTCTTCTTCTCCGGTGACAACGAGCGTCGCTTTTGGTTTTCCAGCCATGTTTCTTTTGTTTAACTTTGATTTGACCGCCTTTTGAATCTATAGCTCCTTCTCTTCCCCCTTTACAGGAATATAACAAGAAACCAGACTTACCTCGTTGTTTTCTTATAGTTTCTATCTAGATTTTGGCAAAACCTCGAATTTTTCAACAAAGCTCGTTTCTCCTTTGTTTCTTCACCAATTTCACTTTTTTTCTTCTTTTTTTTTGTGCAGAATCTCTCCCACACCCTCAAGATCTTATTTCTCACCTCAAACCCTCTCCAATGACCCAAAATTGTCCCAAAATCTCATCCGAAACTCTTTTGAATGCTTGTTCTTCCTTCCCAATGGTCTTATTTATAGAATTTATGGCCAACCCTCTTTCGCCAAGTGTCTCGCCACCTAGCACCATAATCATTACATTACCACTTGTCACAATCATATCCCGCCACATGTCTCAAACTATATTGGAATTCTATTTGGAATCCAAAATCAAATTGGAATGTTATTTGAAATCCAAAGTCAGATTTAATAAGTTTTGAAATCCATTTCATTTAGGTCCACGAGCTATTCTTGAATCTAACCAATTCCCAAGTCTTTTAGTAAATTACACTTGTTCTCGGATTTCTTTTTCAAAAATTTCACTTCCACCCAAACTTCAAAATTATGATTTTGCCCCTGACTTTCTATAGTCATTTGAAGATATTCTAATTTATTGAATATGAAAGACCTCAAGTATTACAATAGTAGTGGGGCATATTGCATTTATAGTAATAATAATGCGTTGCCTCTTCTATTAAGTTGTTTTCAAGGTCATGAATATCTTAAAGTTAATAGCTAACTTGGGATTTTGATTTTGGCTTGAAAAGTAAAACATTTATAAATTTATTAAGATATAGTTTATTAAAATGAATAAGATAAAGTTAAAATATTTTAGGTATCAAAATATTAAATGGCCAAAATATGATTGTGAAATATTTTAAGATTTGTATCAAATTATTTGTTAAATATTTTGAAATGCATTGGAGGATATATGCATCATTTTTTTCTTATTTGTAAGGTTCAAAATATGTTTATTTTGATAAGCGAAGAGATAAACAAATTTAAAAAATGACAGACTTTTCTAAAAGTTGTTAGATAAGTTTAACAAACACATTGAAAATAACAAAAGTTTAAAATATTTTTCATACCTTATTTTTTTCGATCTATATCTTAGTTAACATATACTGCTACAGTTGTATCATACCTGTATTCCTCTAATTCTAAATTACCAATGTCTAGATTATGCCAAAATTGTAATTGTTGTCACTTGACCATAATAATAAATTTATGGAGGTGAAAACGTCATCATCAAACTGATTGAGATTGTTGTTGACCCAAGACATTTTTCATCCCGAGACCTATTATCATCCTAAGGCCTTTATCTTGAGACTTATTGTTGTCCTGAGCCCTTCATTTTGAGACCTAATATTGTCCTGAGGTCTTTGTCCCAAGACTTGACATTGTCTGAGACTATAAAGAAAAAAATAGTCAGAAAATGCGATGAGTCTCTACACAAATACTCCGATATTTAAGTCAAATATTGAGAACGCTGAAAACTGCAGAGTAGAATTTTCACCAATATCAGAAACGTACATTTTTTAAAATAAATACCTGTTTATTTATAAAAGAGAATGGACAATCCTAAATCTCCTTGATTTAAATTTTTTTAGAGATAATGTTTATCTCAATATTTTAATATTTTATCAAAATTAATATTTTTATTAGATAATATTTATCCATTTTGTACCAAAATTTTATTAGAATTTCTAAAAGATAATGTTTATCTTTTTTATGAGACCCTTGAGGGGATTTACATTCGTCAGAGTTATTCAATTTATGTATTGCATGATATCCCCAATTAAAAAAAAAATATACATTTTTAACCTAAAATATTATTTTGGCCTTTTTAAGTTTTTTTACCCCCTTAATAGACTTTGGCCAAGACACATGTAATCAAATTGAGCCCAAAACCCATAGAGGGAAAAGTCCAAGTTAAAGATAAGCAAATCCATAAATACTTAAAAATTGACTTTCAAACCCTATAATTCTCTTCTTTTTTTTCCTCCTTCTTTCGTATTCTCCTCACTCTTTCTTCGATTACATTGATAGTTACTTTATATTTTTTTAATAATTAATTTATTTTAATATTCTTTATTCATATTGATTTGAGCATTAAAGAATTTTTTTGAGAATGACTCTAGATAATCTTAACCTCTTGTTTTAGAGCTCTCACAAAGAGATCCATCCATTCTAATCACCACAACGTTCTTTATCAATCCAAACAAGAATGACCCAAATTTCTAACATCATTGATACATTAGTCACTACTAAGCTATATTATTAGGCATAAAACTCCGTTACACCTTTTCACTCTTTATTTTTTTCTTAATTTCTTACTATTTCAAATTTTATACATATTTCATTTGTACTTATTATTCATTACCCATATAATTTTAAATTAATGTTGACCATATATAAACTTAATTAATCTATTATAAGTTTCATTTGACTGTGGGTGCATGTAGCGAGTTATTTTTTTTAGGGCATTTTTTAAAAAGTGTCCTCTAAAATACCATTTTAAGGCATAATCTAAAAAAGTGCCCCAATACAATAATTTTAATGAGGCACAACAATTAAGTGCCCTATAAAATATTACTTTAAGGCACAATTTAAAGAAGTGCCCTAATAAAATAACTCTAATGAGGCACGACAATGAAATGCCCTAATAGACAAATATAAGTGTCTTAATAGATAAATCTAATAGGGCAGAATTTTTGAAATGCTCCATTAAAATAATTCTAACAAGACACTCTAACAAAGTGCCCTAATAGACAAATCTTAAGTGCCTCAATAAAATAATTCTAATGAAACTTAGATATACTATAAAATAAACATAGGCACGTATATTAATAAGATAATGTGTAGATTAAGTGGTCACGCGTGTGCAAGAAGAAGGAAAGGTTCAGGGTTCGAGTTGAGGGAAAAGTAAGTTAGAGTTAAAAGATGGCCTTATGAGGGATATGAAAAATAAATTTATAGTGATTTTGAGGTATTTTTAAGTGTCGCAACAAACTTAAATTTATAGTTATTTTTGAGACATTTGTACGTGCCTCAATACGTTTTTGGGGCATAGTTATATGAGGCATTATTATTAATGCTCTAATAGTTAAAATGCCCCAATAAACTATCTATTAAGGCATTTTTAAATGCCTCTTAATCCAAAATTTGTTATAGTAACAAAAGGTCAATAAATAGAGAAAAAAATAAAAAAAATGGCAAAAAAAAATGAAAGGACAAAAAATAGGGGCAATTTTTGCATCGGACAACATTTATGTAATGTTGTCCAATGCGGGGATGTAGGAAGGCAAAGCTCTTTGATTTTGTTCATATTGGACAAATTTTATGTTATTATGTTATTTCGATGCGAATAAGGTAACAATTTGTTGTAGAATTAAAGAGGAAAGGCAAAGACTCAATTTTAATTTTATTAAATTAGAATTCTTGAATTTGAGCATGATGCTTTAAGTAAAATTTAATTAGTTTAAAGACAAATAATAAATTAACAGTATTACTGTTAAATGATCGTCATTTGTTTACTAAATGCAGCATTTGATTAATCTCATCAAACCAAATCACCGAAAAAAAGTCAAAAACATCAAAACATGGTCGCCCCCAGAGATTCAACCTTTTGCAGGAAAGCCCCATATTATACTTTGCAGGCAGACGTCTTGACCACTCGGCCAACGCAATACTACGATACTTTTCGACTATATTTAGTTATTCATAACAATTGTATATTGTATTATAAATATGAATAATTTTATTTTTCCTTCTTTATTTGAAGAAATATAGTCCAATAAGCTTTGGATTATACTATCTTTTGTAATTGCCTAAGTGCTCATAGTAACAAAGATATATAATATTTCTTATTATTTATGATATTTTTAATTTCTTACCATTTAAACATAGTTTATAATATTTTTAATTTCTCACCATCCAAACATAATATAAATCTTTAAATTTCAACATTTATCAACAAAAGACATGTCAATAGTTACACCTTAATTATACACATCTATTTACTATAAAAAGATTGAACGATGCAAAACTAAAACAATAACGGTATCACACTAAAAACTAATTGCAAAGGGAAAAAAAATGCATATAACTATAACTGTACTAGATTTATTTTATGTCTATTAAAACTTTCTTTTTCAATTAAAAATATACTATTTATTTTTACAAACCCAATTCAAATTTTATAAAAAAAAAAAAAACCAAACAGATCATCTAACTAGAGACTAAAATTTTAAAAAAATATATATATATCATACAAAAAAATATTACACACTAATCTACAAAATTAACAAAATCTATAATATATTCCAAATAAATTAATACCGACAATATTTATAAAAATTATAACCCAAATATCACTATCATCTATTTAGGAGAAAAACTGGGCATGGCATTGAAGAACTCCTAGTTAAGTAATAAATAGGCTTAATTACAGGCTGATTGTCAATTTATACATTGCCGAAACCATACTCCATGCATTACAATCTTCAACATATATAGTTTTTATTCTTCGCACAATACAAACTACTCTTTTACAATTAATTAATTAATATTCAACACCACCACCACCACCACCACATATAGAGAGAGCGAGCGAGAGCGAGAGCGAGAGATAAGAGTTGCCCCGCCCTTAGTTACAGAGCTCACGACCAATCCCCACGCGCGAGTTTGCAGTGTCAAACAGAATTCGGAGGTTTTGCTGCTGCAAATTGGCGATCACATTCAACACCGAGTTCACGTTGTTTGGCGCCGCCGCCATGGCCAAGCAGGCCAGTGATCCTGCGCTGCTGTGGATAAGCGAATTCTCCATGGGCAACATCAAGTCCATTCCCGTGAAGTGGAAGGTAATCGCCGGCGCTATGTCTTCATTCCCCCCAGAAAAGCACGTGTCGAATGCCCCCAGCGACGTGAATGGCCCTTTCACCTGTTTCCTGAACTCGTCTCTGATCGCGTTATAGATGGGCTCAACGAATCGGGTGATAACCGTACCCGAGTCGATTATGGTCCCGGCTCCGCTGTTGGGATCGAAAGCTAGGAGCTCCGAGGGTACGGGGACATTGACCCGCCCCACTCTTATTCCGGTTAGGTTAACGTAGTACAGAGATGGGCGATGAGGGTTGCGTAGAAGCGGGGTGGTGCGGATGGTCTTTGGTTGACCGACGGGTCCCAGTCTCAACGATCCGGAGAAGTAGTACGATTTGAAACTTGGTAAACAATACGAAAAGACACCCGAGTAGTGTGACCCGCATTGTGACATTACCGACATGGCTCCACGGCCCAGACCCAGTAACCCCTGGGGCGGAACTGACCCGCCCGAGATCGTGTTGATGCATCCGAAAGCAAAATTCGGAATGACATCGGTGGCTAGGGTTAGAGAATCACGGGAGAGTGTGGCTGAGAACGAAGAATCGCCGCCATATGATTGGTTGAATAGGCAGGGGCTCGAACCGACGGCCGGGCAAGAGAGCCCGCTGGCTTGAGTGCACTCGGGCATGGAGCAGAGCAATGACTGGTAAGTTGAAGAAGTGTTCGGGGCAAACACAGCAGTGGACGAGGAGCACCCGGTGCAGCCGCTGCAAGGGACCCATGCAGCATCGTTGCTGGTATCGAGGACCATGAACATGAGCTGGCCCGGAGTCCCCAGCTTGACCTGGGCGACATAGTTGCCGATGTTAAGGACGTGTTGGCCCGAGGCAATTGGGACCTTGATCACTGTCTTTTGGGCCACCAGGCTTGACAAATAGGTGAGCCTTTCCTGGTCCTTGGAGGCCATGTTGCTTACCGTGTTGGCCCATGAGTAGGAGGAGGAAGGCTTCGGGATTGGGGGCGTGAAGGGTGAGCATTTGCCGTAGATGGGAATGAGAGAGAGGTCTGCGTTATCAGGTTTGGATTTGGAAGAAGCACAAGAATCAAAAGCTATGGTCGTTCTGAGCACCAGCAGTAGAGCACCAAAGAAGAAAGCAAAGATGGTCGACAAGTCCATTGTTGGACCTTTTTACTGGGCTTGGCTCAGTGGCACTGGCAGTCCAGTAGGGTATCTATCTAAATATGAGAAAATGAAGCAAAGATTGTTGCTCTAGGATGCTTGAGAGAGACAAAACAAAAGGATAAAGAGCCTTGCATATATATAAGAAAGCGGGGGGACTAGATTAATTACTAAAATGCCCTTATGCTGGTAAAAAGAAGAAAGAACTACGGTCAAGTACTTGTACCACACATAAGAGTGTGTGTTATCCTACAGTACTGAGGAGATTTTTGGAATATTCTGGAGATATTATTTTCCTAAAGAGTAAAGACAGTTTTGGACCAAGCAAGTTGGCCAGCACGGGCCGCAAAATAATACCAATAATGTCGTGGCATGTAATTATTATAAAGTAACAGATAAATGACAAAGTTATATATACATATTATGTATGATCGATCACGTTCATATTGCAGAGAGAGAGGAGATCGAGTTCGAAACAGAGATGCTCATCATGTGATCGGAAACAGTGAGAAATCAATAATTTGGTTAACTGGCAAGGGGTTGGAACTTCAGTCTTTTCCATCTCTCTATTAATTGTGAGGGAATTATTGGATTGCCACTCAGTCATGCATGCATGGATGGAGGAGTGTCCCGATGGCAACATAAACAGAATTAAAGGGTTAAGAGATTACAGTGAGTAGTACAACTCGTGAACTCTCACCGGAGGACAACCGGACGTGTTTGTCGGTGTTCTCTTATTAATTAGGGTCTACCACTTCCACCACGAGAAGCGGTCGGTCACGGGTATACGGACATATTCGGGTGACCCGGACCCACACTTCTGCGCTAATGGTGAATCTGAATGGAAGGCAAATCCTATCTTCTTTGTTGTATATTTTACTTCACGGCCTTCTCCACTCTCTCTCTCCTCTGTCACATGCAAGCTGCACTATAAATATATATATATATATAATAGATATATACTTTCCATCTTTTAATCTACTCATTAAGCCTCAATTATAACCTGGCACTGTATACAACACATAAACTGGCATAAAAGAGAAGACAAATAATTAAGAGCCATATCTTTTATTTGATGGCTAGCTAGCATCCACACCATAAGAAATCAAAAGAAGACAAGCTTAGCTTAGCTAGAGAGGGAACTTACCAATCAACAATCTGCAATGATTCCTCCTCAGCTCACAGGTTCAGCTCCGTGCAGGGTTGTCGCAGTGAGGCTATAGTGTCAGTTTGTCCAGGATACAGCCAAATCCCCATCTGCCCTACACATGGATGGACGGACCACAACAACAACATCGTCAACAGGATCTTTCTGAAGAAAATGAACCCCAATTTTGTACCGTCTATGGGAATTAATGCCTTCTTGCGCATCATTCAGTTATCAGCAGCTAGCTTAAGAAAAACTTAATATTCAAGTATGGTAACTGGGTACGTATAAGATGACAATAGATCAGTCAATCTCTTTACAAATATACAGCTACGCCATGGATCGATCGATCGGTCCGCACAGCCTCGGAATGCCAATTTGCAGGGTATGCAACACAAATGTTATCGTGCATGTATCAAACAAAGGTGGTGGATATTTATGTTATATAGTTCCAACTTCCAAGGCTATATATAAATAGTGTTTTATAGGCCTTATTTTGATGATAATAAAAAATAATCACATGATTAATTTTTAATGATTTTAATAAATATAAATAATTATATATATCTGTATTTCATTTTTTAGATGATTGAACACTTTCACAAAACTTTTTCCTATATATGTCAAGCTTTATTCAATTCCCTCAAAGAAAACTTACATATTTTCTTTTGAAAGATTTACTCAAACATTCAAACTAAATGATGCCCTCAAACATTTAAATTTCTCTAAAAACTCATATTCATTTGAAAAGCTTATTTAAATGTATGTATCGAACCCTATCTCTTAACATGCATTGTTTAGAACTTTGAATCAAGAGTTTCAAATGTCTAAATAAATAAGTTTATGAGTATTTTCTTAAAATGTTTCATAATTTTTATAAGTTCATAGACATTTTTTTATGAAAAACAATTTTTTTTTCCAAAACCTTTATAACAAATCAAGTCAAGCAAAAACTTTCCAAATTGGATAGATAGGTTTTTTTTTGTTGCGATGTCTTTCTTTATTATGATATTTAGCCTATTGCACTTAGATTTGGACTACTTTTTTATCTGTTTGAACTCTATTCAAATGGGAATATTTTCTCCAATTTGTTGTTCTCTTCTTTAATCTCATTTATTCGCTTTGTGATTTTTATTAAAGAAAAAAAAAAAGTATTCATAGTTGAGAGTTCAGAAAATATAAATGAAATGTGTCAAGAGCAAGTACAGTTCCAGGAGTGTGTTGCTTGCTACTTGCTAGTGTGGTGCAATGCACCTAATATAAAAAAATAAAACTTTAAAATTGCCGTCGCCTGAGAGATTCGAACTCTCGCGGGGAAACCCCATGTACTTAGCAGGCACACGCCTTAACCACTCGGCCAAAGCGACGGGTTGGCGATTTCTGCGTGAGAATATTAATAAGAAATTAGGTGCAGAGAGGATGACGGAGACCTGTCTTTCTACATGTCTCCCAGTCCCATCGAATCGATGACCAAGACTCAAGAGCCCAATTTAAGGCCTCATTTGTCCACACGGGCAGGCAGAAAAGCATCTATCGCATCAATTGGGCCGAAGCCCCCAGTTCCAGGGTTTTGTTTGACGGATCTTGTGAAGCGACCTTCTCGGTTTGCATCTGGCTTGATTCAGCTCATGGGTTGCATGTTCTTGGCGATTAGAGGGCTTCTACGGAGGATTTAACTCGGATTTCAGATGGGCTGTCGGCTCGTTGTTACGCGACTGGACTCGTTCGTTCTTTTTCAAGCGACTGGGTGGGTTGTCCTTTTCCTTGGATGGATTTTCCTTGCGGATAATCTCATATCGTGGTACCGGTGAAGTTTGCAGGCTTTGCGTTGCAATTATGTTTTGTTCGCATTTGGGTTGCTCTGATTTCAGATTCAAAGTTGACTCTCGGGTGGGTCGAACAACCCGCCACGACTGAAGCAATACCCCCCTGGACAAAACCTTCTAGACCCATGTCACGAATTTCTAAGAAATCGAACGAGCGAAAGAAGAAAGAAAGAAAGAAAGAGTTTGATATGGTATTTGTGTTGGGTTAAGAATTAAGACCAGTAGCAATTAAGGACGCAAGAAGATGGGAGTGGAGATTGAAGGCTATGGAGGAAGAGTGAGGAATATAAATGGCCTGTGACGCCCAAGCGGAAAGAGGAAGGAACACAGATGTTTCCTGTTGTGTTTGTGCTTGCTGCGGGGGTAAGCGGAGAATGGGACCACTGGGACCCCTCCCCCCTTCTCCAAATGAATTCCAATTGGAATGGAAACGAAGAAGGGAATGGCATCGCCAACTCCAAGCCAAGGCGCCAACTGGACAGTTTCAGCTTCAGCTTCATTTGATTATTATATCAAATTTAATATTAATATAATAATTGATTTTAAGTAATTTTTTTATAATTTATATAATAATACTTACTGGGGCTGTTCTAATTTTGCTCATATTCCATGCATTTGCCTTATCGATTAAGTTAAGACTGTCCAAGGAAGGACTGATCATAGTGAATTAGTGATGCAAATCTTTGTTTAAAATTTTATTTAAGTTTGAATCAGTTTGGCTAATCTAATCAAATCAAAACTATTTATATCAAAATTAAATTACTTTTTAACTAATCAAATCTTTTCATAAAACATGAACTTTTAACTTACTCAATAAAGAACTCAAAAATTAAACTTAAAATTAATTTATTTATTTAAATAAATAAGCTTCAATCAAACCGTTGAAACTCGTTTTTATTGATATAACCACTAAGGGTGCGTTTGATAGAGTTGGAAAATGAGGTGTGGAATTCTAATTTCATGGAATTCCAATTCTCACCCCAACCCCTAGGAACTCCAATTCCTTGATTTCAAGAAAAATATTCACTTTTTGAAGTAAAATAGAATTCGAATTCCATGGAATTGAAAAGCTGTTTGATAGAATTTTATGGAATTTAAATAAAAAATGAATTCCACCCTCATTTTCCATGTCTATCAAACGCACCCTAACTATAGAGGAAGAGGATGGAAAAGAGCATCTTAATTTGCATATATATATATATATATATATGTATGTATGACATGTTTGTCTTGCCTTGATGTCGGTGCCATCGAATTTAAGCAGACATGTGGCACTTCCACAATTCATAATATCATATTAGTGGGGCATATGTAATGGTCAAAATAAGATTATGAAGCATATGGCAATTGACTGCACTCTCACCCTGCAATTAAAATACAATAAAAATAAATCATAATAAAATTTTTATATTTTTTTTATTTTAGTGAGAGGTTTATACTCGCCAGTGTACGAGTGCAGTTATAGTCCAAATTTAAATTTATATTTTCTGGATGAATCCAGGTCGTCCACTGAGAGATTTATTTATGGCAAAAGAAAAAGAATGTCACACACACGCACATGCATTTGGACAAATTGGCAACAAAGTTTTTTATGGTTTTTTTTAGACAATAGATACTAGAAAATAAAGTAAGGCAGAAATTGAAATAAACATTAAACGTAAAAATATGAATTTGGATAGTGCTTGAGTTAAGACAATTTCAGTACCAACTCGTTGATTCCCAAATTTTAGCATAAAAGATTAGCAACATTAATTTAATTTCAGATATGAGGGTTTGTTATTAAATGCAATTAGAGATGATGATAGTTCTAGGTTAAGCAATCCCCATACATGATATGCGGGATTCTAATTTAAGCAACCACCATAAATCCAATTGCAATTAATACACAAAACAACTAAATTAATCATCTGGGTTTAGGTATGATAGCGTTTTCAGTTCTAGTAACTCTCATACATGGCATGAAAGCTCTAAGTTAGGCTTACGCTCCAATCCAAACCTAGTGATTTTTTAATAATTAATACACACTCATACTGAAATTTAAATTAATGTTACTTATTTAAAGCGCAACTTTCTTTGGGAATCATTGGCGTTGGACACTGTCCTTGCCTTAACCCAAGATTAGATTTAGCTACTCATTTTTATTTGAAAGTTAATTGACAGGAATTTAAATGACGTAATTTAAATAACAGAATTTAAATGGCAGGAATTAAAATAGTAAAAACTAACAGACCATTTAGGCGGTGGATAATTAAAAGACAATAATTAAAATTACAAAAATTTAAAGACATAAACTAACCGGCCATTTAGGCGGTGAATAATTAAAAGACAAGAATTAAAATTGCAGGAATTTAAAGGCATAAATTAACCGGCCATTTAGGCGGTGAATAATTAAAAGACAATAAATGACATAAGAATTTAAAAGAAGAAAAAAAAAAAGGTAAGATTATAAGAAAAAGTACTAAAGAAAATGAGAAAGAACAAGAACAATTCTCAAAGAGAGAATTATAAGGAAACAACTAAACTTTTATTCAAGAATAATAATCACACTTACAAATGCAATCAAGTGATCTATTTATAGGCCACAAGATGCAATACAAATCACACAATTTCAATTATTCAACTAGACATAATTATATCTAATGGGCACTCACACACTTAAAGTTAAATGGATTTTAGCTATAATACACACCTAATATTAAATGGATTTTAGCTAAAATACATACCTAATAAAGCACTCATAAAGTTAAATGGATTTTAGCTATAATATCCACCTAATAGTTAAATGGATTTTAGCTAAAAAAACACACCTAATAAAGCTCTCACATAAAAAATAAAAATAGATTTCTATAAATTGGTTTTTAATCTTCATTAGGATTAAAAATAATCCTTGGGCCTTCTCCAAATAATATCTTCCATGAGTTGCTCAAATTGGGCCTTAATTCTTCATGGGCTTGAATTCTTCATGGACTTTAATTTTTCATGGGCTTGATTTCTTCATGGACTTGAATTCTTCATGGACTTTAATTTTTCATGGGCTTGATTTCTTCATGGGTTTGATTTCTTCATGGATTTGAATTCCTCATGTACTTTAAGTCTTCATGGGCTTGAATTCTTCATGCCTAAAAATAAAAAATAAAAATAATTTAATGTTATTAATAAATTATATATTATATATATGTATTACACATGGCACATATATATATTAGATTATATTATATATATATATTACATGCATGCATATAATGATGTATATGTATTATATATAATTTTATATATTATTATTATTATTATTAAATTTTACTTTAAAATTTCATTTCATTCATTTTTCAATTTAAACTTGCATATAACCATAAAATATATATTAATATCTAATTTAAACCATTTTTAAGATCAAAAGAAAGGTATAATTATAATAAAATTTTTACAAAATTAACCACTAATCAGCAATGGTCAAAATAAGTTTAATAAGATAAGATTATATTGAAATAAGATTTGAATTTTTTCTAAACTAATATATGAAATGGTCAAGATAAGTCTCTAAAACATTCAATGATTTTTATCAAACTATTATTATATGTTTTGAAATACACTAGAAGATATATGCGTATTTTTTTCTTATTTGTAAAGTCTAAAATATGTTTATCTTGAAAATGGAAAAGATAAACATATCTAAAAAATGACAAATAAGAAGTTACATGACTTCTTTTTCAGAAATCATTAGATAAGTTTAATAAACACGTTGAAAAAAATAAAAATTTAAAATGCTTTTCATATCTTATATTTTTCGATTTTAACTTAATTAACAAACATATTGCTACAACTGCGTCGTACTTGTATTCCTCTAATTCTAAATTACCAATGTATATATGATGTCAAAATTGTAATTATTGTCACTCGAACATAATAATAAATTTATGGAGGTGAAAATGTCATTATTAAATTGCTTGACATTGTCGTCAACCCGAGACCTATTGTCATCCTAAAGCCTTCATCCCAATATTTATTGTCATCCAAAGCTTTCATCTTGAGACATAATGTTGTTATGAGATATTCAAATTAAATAATGCCCTCAAACATCTAAATCTCTCCAAAAACTCATATTCGTTTGAAAAGCTTATTTAAATGTTTGTATCGGACCCTAATACCATGCATTGTTTAGAACTATGAGAGTTTCAAACATAAATAAACAAGTTTTTGAATACTTTCTTAAAATGCTTCATAATTTTTATAAGCTCCTAAGCATTTCTTATGAAAATAAATTTTTTTTCTAAAACCTTTATAACATATCAAGTCAAACAAGAACTTTCCAAATTGGATAGGTACGTTTTTTTTTGTTGCGATGTCTTTCTTTTTTATGACATTTAGCCTATTGCACTTAGATTTTGATTACTTTTTTATCTATTTGAACTATATTCAAATGGGAATATTTTCTCTAATTTGTTTTTCTCTCCTTTAATCTCATTTATTTTTATATGTCCAATGAAATCTACCCGCCCAAATTCATCCCCTTCTCTCATTTCTCTCTCTCTCTACTGCCCGCCCAAACCCACCCCCTTCTCTCTCCCCCTTTCCCTCTGTTGCTTTCCCCTGCTTCCGATTAGTGTTGATCGCCTCTCCATCTTCGATCATCATCAGCCGCCTCTCTCACCGTGTATGTCGGGTTGTCTCTCTCTCTTTTTCTCGCCCAAAACAACTTTCTTTCGCCCCTGCCTGCCTCTCCCGATTCCGTCGACCCCATCTATCCCCCATCTCCAGATTCCGTCAACCCCATCCGTCCCCCCCTCTCCCAACTCTGTCAACCCCACCCTCTTCCCCCTCTCCCGACACTGTTGACCCAGTAGTCGGCCACTGCCTCTTTCTCTCTCTCTCTCTTTCTCTGGCCCAAAATAGCATAGTCGCCCCCTTTCTTTTCCCTCTAACGATACTGTTGACCCCATCAGCATCTCCCTCTCCCGACTTGCCGCCTGCCAGCCACTGCACCCCCAACCACCTGCAGGCGCGCCCACCTGCCGGCTAACACTCCTGGTATGTGGTACTTCGAGCTTTATACATTTGCCCATGTCTTCACATAATAGCATTCTCGTATGGTGATATTTCTTAGTTTTGAGTCCATTTATAGCACACACAAAAAGTTACAATGGTTTTGCATCAAAGTCGTTATTGATCTTAGTCCCCCAATATAAACGGATTTTTAAAATAATTTTACTATCATACTAGATGAAATCATGCTTATAGTTGAATAATAGGTGTTGAAATGCCATGTCCAAACATGCTTAAGAGAAGCATAGTAGTATTTTGCAGAGGCAATGCTGCTCAATGGCTCATATAGTTAAATAAAATGCTTGCCATTCTTATTGTTTTTAGAAAGCTTTTTACGTGTGGTTGACAATTATAAACATTGGCTCATATAGTTGAATAAAATGCTTGCCATTGTTATTGTTTTTAGAAAACTTTTGACGTGTGGTTGACAATTATAAACATTCATTTATCAATCCAATTGACCAAATAATTTTAATTTTTTCTTTGCTCTCAATTAGGATTAATTAGAGCATATTACTGCTTGCTGAGTTCCTAATGATTCTCAAGAAATATGATACATTTTCATCTCATTGATTTAGTCTCTCCTTATGCCTTGTTTTCCACATCCTTAACGATTATATAAGGAATCATTCATGAAAATATCAAATTGTAAATGGTTTTCTAACATTACGATAAACTTTGAAGTCATATTTGAGGTGTTGTGGGCATGAGATTGCACTTTATAATGCCAACTGTGGCTAGTAAGGGTTTTTGGACTGTAGATTCTATGGAAGAGATTCATACAATATTGATATGTGTAATAAATATAAACATTTTGTATTTTAACTTCCCCTTTTGTGAGATGGTTTAATCCTCCATAGCATAGAAAGGCCATACCACTTAATTAATAGGAAGCTGACCTTAGATATTTAATTTGATTTTATACTATAATATATTTATGAAACCTTAAATCTAATTTGATTATTCTTTAAATCATAAAAATTTTGTATTCTTTAACCTTGAGTTGTTGCTAATTGAAGTACAATTTCTAATTCACAATGTTACAATGATGGGACGAAATCCAAAAATATATCATAGCTGTAGACGGTAGGGACACTACTTTGCGGCATGTCCAACAAAGCTCCCATGCCCATTGTGTAAACGAGACATTGTAAAATATTTCGAGGTGGAAACAATGTCGTACCTGAGTTTTTGGGACCCTGAGGCGAAATGTAAAAAATGGGCCCCCAAATGTAATCGCTGAAAGTTGAAGCAAATCTGAAAAAGTGAATCTAATGAGCCAATTGGCAATCGAGAGGCAGCGAGCCACCAGTGACAGTGAGCAATGAAGCAAGAGGCAACGAGCCACCGACCGGCCACAACCCATAGGGGCAAGCGACCGAGCAGAGCAGCGAAAGGCGATGCTTGCTGGGCGAGCGACTAAGCAGCGAGCCACCAGCCACAAAGGCAAGGCGAGCCGGTGAGGACGAGCGACCGTCAATCGAGCAGCGAGAGGTGAGAGAGCAAGGATGAGAGCGAGAGGGTGAGGGGAGGTCGAGGGCGGAGGGTGACGGCTCAGCAAGAGGAGAGAGAGGCAGCGAGTGACCGACGACGAAGCAGCAGTGAGCAGTGAGAAGTGAGAGGCCAGGGCGAGGCGCGACGGAGCGAGAGTGGTAGGGCTAGGGCAAAGAACGAAAGAGAGGGAGGAAGAAACTTTGCAAACGGGAAGAATGTGGGTGGCGTGGCTGGGATGGGAAATGGGCCCTTACAAATGGGAATGTTTTTTATTTATGGGCCCCTAAGTAGTGAAGTTTCCATGAAATTTTCATGGGCCCTGAGGCAGCTGCCTCATAGGCCTCATGGAAGGTCCAGCCCTGGGTGGAAAAAGAGTCTGTAAACAAAGAGAGGTTGTTCAATATTTCCAGTATAAAGTGTGGATTTTGGAAGTGGGCTAAAGAAGATAAATCAAGTGGATTGTTTGGCGAAGGTGAATCTAGTGGCAGTGCTTCAGCTAAGTCTACGGCCAATTTTCCCGTAGAAGAGTTCTCTCGCATGTTCCAGACTATAGCTCGAATATATGAAGAATATGACGTAGAGATTTCAATGAACATAACAGTGCACAAGGGAAAAGGAAGTGTGTTTGACAATGGTAAAGGAAATGGGCCGACATGATTGTGGTTGACACTTGAGAATTGTATTTATTATGTATATGTAGTGGGATATTTGAGTAAAATTGTATCTCATGAGAACTATTAGATATGTATTTGTAGTTGTAAAATTAGAACAAGTTTTTCTAGAGATAAGAATGTGTTTGTAATGCATTTTTTTGTTAGCGGTATCTGTTTTTTATAGTTAAATGGTTTTTAAATTTTATTTGATGATTATTTTATAAATATATAAAATTATTTAAATGGCCTTTAAATTAAATTTTTAGTTTGTTTAAACCATTTGTTCTTTTTTTAATGAATTTGATTCCTTCATGACTGTACAACGCTGCTACTTTCAAGTCAACAAAGAATATGGTTATATACAGCTTTGGCAATTGTTGTTTTGCCTTTGTCCCTGCTAATAATTAATTGTTGCAATCGTTATATACAATTGTTGCAGCTATGCAGGACAAAACCAGACAATTGGCTGCTTGTCTCCTTACTTCAATCCCTGTAAACTTCTCTCATAAATTACAAGCTACTAGATTTGGCTCACTGGAAGCTTACTTCAATATCAACGTTACAAAGATTGTCCCTTGTGATAGTCATATAAAAATGGTTGCACCAGTTGTAAGACGATCATGTAACTATCAACCATGCATTTGGGACTACAACTATCTGATGTCTCTACTTAACAATTATGCGGTA
This sequence comes from Diospyros lotus, assembly GCF_014633365.1. Lineage (NCBI taxonomy): Eukaryota > Viridiplantae > Streptophyta > Magnoliopsida > Ericales > Ebenaceae > Diospyros > Diospyros lotus. The sequence continues at coordinate 14,307,305 of NC_068341.1, read as the reverse complement.
AGTATATATATACACACACACACACATGTTTGTGATATTGCAAGTATTAGACTACATTTTTTTTTGGGGGGGGGGGTTAATTACTGGATATCCTCATTTAATATCCTGATCACCAGCTACTAACATAATTCTGTAGGGAGAGACATACAAAAGAGAAACAAATAAGCTAAAGGAAGATTCCAAGAAGATTCTAAGCAGCATGGTCAAGCCACTAAATCAACTGGAGTTTATTGATACCTTGCAAAGACTTGGACTGGCTTATCATTTTGTGGAGGAGATAACGAATACATTGACAATGTGCATAAAATATTTATACACCATTATTTTCAATATATATCGATAAAGAAGTAAACGCAAACTCAAACAATTGTAAAAAAATAAATAACCAACACAATAGAAACAGAACACATTGACAAAACATAAAATCATTAGAAACAACAAAAGAAATAGAAAAAATTGCTAAAGAAAAACACAAAGGAATTACAAAACAGTCATTGAAAATTATTGCAAGCTAGACAACAACTATGACATTATACTACAGAAAGCGGGATAACAAGAATTAAAGCACTATGAACAATCAAAAACATGGCAAACCACCACAATGAACAGCCATCAATGAACCAAAAGTAGATCTATTTCTCTCCTTCCCAGTGAACAGATAACAAAAAATACGATGAAAACCAAAAGTAATAGTACGAAGTGCAATGTAATTGAGTATTAATTGTTACATTGTCAATCCAATTAGTAATCTTTCTACAATCAGGAACAAATAAGATAAGAAACGAATATCTACTTTAAGAGCTTCACGCTAAATATTTTGCTAATCGTAAAAACTCTATCAAATTGGAATTACAAAATAAAATAAAACAAAACCCAATGGGAATTACAAAATACAAGCGCTTTACGGTACAACCTTCATCATATGCTGCAAGATCAGCTACCTCGGTAAAAGCTTTGCACAATTTGTCATATCTTAACTGGCCAGAACTATTGATCAACCCATTATAGTTAATTGCGACCCTAGTGTGGCATCTAGTCACATCTCTCCTCCACATCCTTAATAGATACTTTTCATGAAGTGATTTTACGTTATTACGGATCAATACTGAGTTAGCATGCTTGCAAATAATTCCCCTAAACTCAAATAAGTGGCAAGTACAAATAAATTCGCAGTTATCCCTCTGAAATAAAATGGTAAATTTTTTTCTCTTAACACTCCCACCAACTACGACATCCTCTTGTAGCTTATACATTGTTCCTGAACACCCATCGTCAGCAGATATAAGGTCACAATACATCTTTTTGTTGATTTCTTCTTGAAATTCTCTGAATTTTGATATGGTATAAACTGATTGGAATTGCTTTTCAAATTCATAAGGTGTAATGCATGGAACCATTTGAGAGAATGACCGAAAATCTACTTGGAACTCCTTCTCAACCTTATTCTTCAGTGCTCGCTCATATTGTTCAACAAATTGCTTCAACGATGTCTTTGAATGGACAAACCCATCAAAGAATGCATTCATACTCTTACTGCATTGAGTTGTGGACATACCTACCCAAAATGATGTTTTCAAGAAACAAGGAACCCAACGGTTTCTATCCATGTAAAGTCTGTCCAACCAATCATTGCCATGCAATTCATGTTCTTCAACCATCCTAATCCAACCTTATTCAAATTCTTCTAGAGTTTGTGAATCATAGACTAGCTCATGTATAGCTGAAAATATGGCACCCTTTTGAACATGGTTGCCAAATTTTGCAGGCAACTTCTTCAATATATGCCACAAACACCATCTATGCTTGGTATTCGGCAATACTATTTGGATTGCATTTTGCATAGCCCTGTCTTGGTCTGTAATTATTCCATTAGGGGCCTAGCCTTGCATACATTGAAGCCATGTCCTAAATAGCCAAACAAATGTCTCTATATCCTCACTTGAGAGTAACCCACATCCGAGCAACGTAGATTGTCCGTGATGATTCACTCCAACAAAAGGGGCGAATGGCATGTCATACTTATTTGTGAGATACATGGTGTCAAATGCCACAACATCGTCAAACTCCTTATATGCTTCTCTACACTTATTATCGGCCCAAAACACATTTCTCAATCGAGACTCTTCATCCAAATCAATACTGAAGAAAAAACCAGGGCAAATTGCTTGCATTTTTGAAAAATAAGACTGTATTGCAGCTGCATCTCCTTCCCCTAGTCGTAACCGTCCAACCTTTTCAACATAATTTCTACAATCCCTTTCAATGCATGTCATATTCTTATATCCACCTGCTTCGACAACCGCTAAGTTATAACTTTTATGTAACGAAATTCCAGCCATATCATTCACTTCAAGCTAACGTTTTACATGTGCACTCAATTGTCGGTTGCATCGAAACAATCGAGATTTGGATGGATTCGTCTTATGATTATGCTCAAGATGGATTGTGTTAATTTGCCATGCTCCAATACCATCAACACTTGCAGTCAATCTAGCTTTACACCCTATTTGAATGGTTGGTTGTGGCATCGAATTAGTACTTTTAGACCTAGTTCTTTGGCCTTCTCGACAACATGAAAATGTCACATATTTTACTATTCCATCCTCACCCTTTCTCGAAGCTCTTTTCCTAACTGGAAAACCTAGGTTATATGCATATTTCTTGTAAAATTTAAATATTTCATTGGCATCCTTAAACTTCATTCCAACCTGCGGCACAATAATCTCACTGTCTTCTTCTAATATTTCATCATCCAAACCATCCAAATTGTCCATTAAATTATAATCTTCATCATTTCCCAAACTTCCATCATCTATTGTCTCATCATCAAGGTTAAAATAACAAACATAAATCAAATATTTTAGGAATACTCAAAAACATAAATCAAGTAGTATATAAATCTAGAAAATTACCTAAAAAACTAGTCATTTTGCTCCGAAAGATTATCTTTGCGAAAAGAAGAGGTGGGGGATACAATGGGCGGCGGTGGGGTGTAGTAGCTGGCCGGCAACGAGTGGGGGCGAAGGCAAAGGATGGGGGTGCAGTGGCTGGCCAGGGGCGAGGCAACGGTTGTGTGTGTGTGTGTGTGTGTATGTGTGTGTGTGTGTTTGTGTGTGTGTGTGTGTGAGTGAGAGAGAGAGAGAGAGACGGTGATCGTGCAAGGGGTGGCCAGCGGTTGGGGTCGAAGGTTGTCGTGAGAGGGGGATGCAAGTGGGGTCCAAAGTGTCTGGAAATGGGGGGACGGATGGGGTCGATAGAATCAGGAGAGGCGGGCGGGGGCGAAAGAAAGTTATTTTGGGCGAGAGAGAGAGACAGCCCGACATACACGGTGAGAGAGGTGGTCGATGATGATCGAAGATGGAGAGGTGACCAACAGTAGTCAAAAGTAGGGAAGAGCAACAGAGGGAGAAGGGGAGAGAGAAGGGATGGGTTTGGGCAGGTAGCAGAGAGAGAGAGAAATGAGAGAATGGGATGGATTTGGGCGGGTAGATTTCATTGGGTGTCCCAAAAGCAAAGCAGAAGAAAAAGTAATATAAAAATAAATTAAAAATGTTTTGGTAGCCGAGGGAGTAGCCCATGGCATACCTATAGCATTATCCTTTATTTATTTAGATTTGTGATGTTTTATTAAAGAAAAAAAAAATTACTCGTAGTTGAGAGTTCAGAAAATATAAGGGGCGTTTGGTACGGGAGAAGGTTTTAAATTCTTGAGAATATTCTTGAAAATCTTTTATTCCTAGAATTTATACAATTCTATATTTGGTTAGCTTTAAATATTCTAAGAAATATTGAATATTCTTTTCTGAAAATTTTATATTCTTATATTTGGTTTAAATATAATATTCTTAGAAATTCATATTCTTTTTACAAAATTACCCTTATTTGATTTTTTGTTTAAAATGATAAATTCCTTTCTACTATATAAAATATTAGAACCCGCAACATCTTTAGGAAGTCAAAACAATATCATTTTTTTTATACATTATGTATATATATATATAATATGTTTGTATGGTATTATAAAAGGGTAATGAGTGTTTGTCATTTTCTTTACTTAAAAACATTCTCAAGACTATGAAAAATATGGATTTCCAATCCCATGAAATTTTTTTTATGGAAAAGTTACTTAAAAATCATTCTCGGGAATTCTATTTTTCAGAATTTTTTTTATAAAAAGTTTATACTAAACATAGGAATATAAATTCTCAATCTAATATTCTCAAAAAAAAATCTTAAAATCTCTCCCCCTAGAAGAAATGTGTCAACATTTAGCAAAGAGCAAGTACAGGTCCAGGAGTGTGTTGCTACTTGCTTGCTACTGGCTAGTGTGGTGCAATGCAACTAATATAAAAAAATAAAACTTAAAAATTGCCGTCGCCTGAGAGATTCGAACTCTCGCGGGGAAACCCCATGTACTTAGCAGGCACACGCCTTAACCACTCGGCCAAAGCGACAGGTTGATGACGTGCACGTGAGAATATTCATAAGAACTTAGATACAGAGCGGGTGACGGAGAGCGGCCTTTCTGCATCTCTCCCAATCCCATCGAATCGATACCCAAGAGCCCAATTTAAGGCCTCATTTGTCCGCACAGGCAGGCAGGCATCTACGTATCAATTGGGCCGAGGCCCCCCTGTAAATCTTAAATTATAGTCGAAATTGCAAATCCAGCTAGCTAGCTATTCGTTTAAGAGGAATCCTACAAAACAAAAGCGGGGGGTTTGGGTATATTTGGCGGGCCATATCCACCCTTACGAGCAACCAAAATATTTTGATCCGCAATACGTTAAATATTTTACGTAAAAATTCACTTTCAAAAATCAATTTATGAATAAAACTCTTAAATACAATGGTTACTTGCGAGGTTATCCAATAGCTTTCGGCCACTTTAACAGCTCTCCTCAAAAGTATTCAAAAGAAGATCTTTTTTTAAAAAGCATTGTAACAAATACACAGGTAATACGGCCCAAGTCCATGGTGGGCTAGGCCTAAAGTAATATGGCCCAATAGTTATTTTTTTATATATTCGAGAGTATGCTATGCCTATGCGTCGTAAACTCTGAGCGAGAAAATATGAAAGTAGCATGTATGGGCAGCCCAGTTGGTCAAGAAGAGGGGCACAAAGTGCCTTCTGTGGTGAATCTTAGACCAAGACCGATGATCGAGTCTCGCAAGCGGTAATGTGGGATATCTCTCTCCAAAGTGAGGGGCTCCTTGTGCGCAGTGAGTTCGGGTCTAACCACTGCGTCCAGCTGGATCACCATGATTAACCTCCCCCATATCCTGTCGGATCGAGTATAAAGGACGTCGAGATGAGCGATTTCATCTTTTGGACTGAGAAAATATGAAAGTAAATTTGCTAAGAGAGAGAATGTTGTGAATTCATGAGATATTTGCATGACTTTCTGTGTGCACGTCCCCACTTTAAGGGGTTGGTGAAGACAAATAATAATAAGAGTGAGAAATAGGCAATATGAAAGGAAAATCCCAACAGCTTGCCAAGAAATTTCGCTGGTTTTTTTTTTTTTTTTTTTTGACTCCCCAGAAACGTGCAATCACAACCTTCCACGTGTTGTTCACCCATAAGCTGAGAAAAAGCGATAAAAATTTTAGAGAAAATACCTAGGGCAACAAACCTCCATCGCATAGGTAAAGCAGTTGTATAATTACATGTTAGTGTCATGCATGATTAAAGTATTTGTTACTGCTACATCAATGTGTTATATAATAATGGATGGGCAATAATAATTTTCTCATAGTAAAAGCTAAATTTTATGTAATATACATAGTGTTTTAATATTTTATAATAATATAAGTTATACATCTTGCATTATATGATGTAATACTTAAATTTGATAATGTATTTGTTTTTAATTCCGTTGCGCCGTGTTAGTTGTAAGATTATTTTTATTACTTAAATATAACAATGAATTTATTTTATTAAAAAATATCGTTATCAAGTCATCGAAAATTGCAAAAATAAGAAAATAATTAGAAGGGGTGGGAAGGTCCCTGCGCAAACACTTTGATACTTAAGTATATAATGAATACTGTATTGAAACTAGTATATCAATTTTCAAGAATAAGTATTTACTTATTCGTAGAGAAATATTAAGTAATTTTAAAGAATCCTCGTTGATAATACTTATTTTGTTTTTTTATTTTATTAAAATTATGATTCTTATAAATAATATTTATCTTAGTATTCTGTAACTCGTTAGAATTAAGATACATATAACATATATTTTGATTTTTCCTAATCTGTTTGGAATTATGATTCTTATGGATATTGTTTATCCTTATCCTAATATTTCAAAATCCTTTTAGATTTGAAATTTTTTATCGATAATTGTTTATCTTCTCAGATAAATTTTTAAATATTGAAATTATCTAGTTTGAGCGTTTGTGTGAGATCCCGTGCTTATAAAAAATTTACACCTTTTAACCCAAAAATATATTTTGGACTATTGGACTCTTAATTAATGGATCTTTACTTATGACATAATAATTATTAATATTGTATTTTATTTTAGTGATAATTAATTTTTACTAGAAAACGTATATTATGCATTAATTAAGCAATTATTGTGTATTTAGGGGCTAAGACAAAGACTGTGATTTCTTAACCATAAAGAAACCATCATTTAAGAAAGGGAATTGCAAAACGACGACGCTGGAAGGGAAAAAGGAAGGGCAATAAGTCGGTGGACGGGGGAACCTGGTTGCGGACTCAATGGCACCATGCCTTGATTTTTAATTACGACTACGTCGAAATCGACGCGCACGAGAGACACAAAATTGACTTCTGGGGAATGAGACCGCCGATACTTTTGACTTATAAGCTGTTATCATCTCAACTGTCTGATTTGGTGGTACTTTGGTAATATACATAATCACTTAATACTTTACATTAAAAAAAATTAAATAGTTTTACCAAGCCCCTTCCTATATATTTTTAGGGGTGTGTAATTGATTATAATCAAATCAAATCAATCAGAAATTACTAATCAAATCGAATCGAATTGAAGTATATAATCGAACCGAACTGACCAAATCATCTAAATTAACCGAAATAATCAAATTTTGAGTCATTATAATCGAATCAAAATTTTTACCAAAAAAATCAAACCGAACCTAATAAAAGATCACTGATTTGTCGGTTCAGTTCGATTTTTTAATTAATAATACCAAAAAAATTGAACCAAATAATCAAAATTCTTGAAAAAAAAAAAAACAAATCGAATCTAACTAAATAACTGAAAATCTCGAAAGAAATAACTAAATCAACCCGTTACTAATAAAAAATTGAATCAAAATTGTCGGTTCACTTCAATTAAGTTGATTTAGCTGAATATTTGCTCACCCCTATATATTTTGGATTGATAGAAGAATTATTAGTTTAGATAATAAATGAGTAAAGAGTTGATTTGCTGCATGATTAACGTACAATACGGTTCTAAGTTTGTGGGAGCGAGCGATGGATAGAAAGCTGCTTAGGAATTGAGAGATAAGAACATGGAGAAACAGTGCTGCATGAATTTGTCAAGTGTGCCATCAGATCAGATCAATCATATTAGTTTCATGATCTTATGATTCTGATACCAACCCTTCACACATGCTGTGCCCTCTCCATTATCATCCGCCACCCCCTCCCCCCCCCCCCCCCCCCACCCCCCCCCCAAAAAAAAAAAAAAAAAAAAAATCAAATATATATTGCTAAATATTTGTATAAAACTTTTATAAAAAAACATATTTTCTATCTTTATCGAGATAAAAATAAAATGAGTAATGCTATAAGTCATGATTAATGACGACAATAAACAAAGGAGGTGATATGATGTATTTAAGAAGTAATAAAAAAAGAAAATAATAACACATGATTTGTATCGAGGAGGTGATACGCAAATGAGACAATGTCACGTTATCTCCTTAGCCTTCTCCAATGAGAAGATGCCACATAACTCTTAATATTATTTAAATAAAATAATACATTTATTATTGCACGATTACAACAATAAATTTGTAAAATGAAAACGTTGTCTTAAAGTAGCATGAGCTTGCAAAAATAAGAAAACAGTCAGAGGAGGCAGAGAGATCCCTACGCAAACACTCTGACGCTTAAGTTAGATATTGAGTATAATAAACGAAACTGTATTGAAATTAATATCAAATACATCATCTATTTTCAAGAGTGCATACCTGCATATTTATAAAGAAATATGGAGTCATTTAAAATGTAACAAAATTAGCATTCTTGTAGATAACACTTATATTGATTGATCCCAATCTGATTGGGACTAGGATAGCTATAGATAACATATATTTTGATATTCTAAAACCTATTAGAATTAAGATACAGATAATTTGTATCTTTTATAGATAATATTTATCTTGCCTCTTTTAGGGATAGAATTTCTTAAGAATGATACTTATTCAAATATTTTATAATCATTTTAGAATTAAAATTTGATATGGATAATTATCTATCATTTTCTTTAAATATTCAAAATAATTTTTAAATGTCGGACTTATCGTATTTGCACACTTTATGCGGGACCCTCCACATATGAGAAATTTATGTCTTTTATCTTAAAAGGATATTATAGGCTTTTACTTATGACACAACAATTACTCTTTACTCTTGTATTTGGCTGGAAGGCAAAGGGAATAGTACATTGATTATGCCTCGCCATTGTCGGGCTACTCGCGAGACATGAATTTTATACCTTCACGCTGCTAAACTACTTGCAGGACAACAGTTTTATTTTATCCTCATTGTCGGGCTATGCGCAGGACAATGGACTTTTCGTTTTTCCCTTGACGCCAAGCTATGCGTGGGGCAATGAACTTCGTTTTCTCTTCGTTACCGGGACATGTGCGAGGCGACGAGTTTGTTGTCTTTCTCATTGTTGGGTTACGAGCAGAGCAATAAGACTTTTATTTTTACCTCATTATCAAACTGCTAGCGAGACAACGTGCTTGTTTTCCTTCATTATTGGGCTATGCGAGGGATAATGGACTTGTTGTTTTTCTCTCGTTGCAGGGCTACGTGCAAGGTAATGGCCCTTTTGTTTTTCTTGCCATAATGTTGCAGTTCCCCAGTTTCGTGTGTATATTATTGCTGGAATTGTGGGCAAAGTCTGCAATTCAAAAAAATATCAATATTTTATTTTTGCGGTTCGGCATACTGCCTACATTTGCAATTTGAAAGAATGTCAATATTTTATTTTCGCGGTTTAGCGTACCGCCTACATCCGCAATTAAAGAATAATAATATTTTATTTTCGCAGTTCAACCTAACGTTTACGTCCACAATTAAAGAATAATAATATTTTATTTTTTATAGTTCGACATAACGTCTACATCCGTAATTAAAGAATAATAATATTTTATTTTAGCGGTTTGGCGTAACGCCTACGTCCGCATTTAAAAAATAATAATATTTTATTTTCACGATTCGACATAATGTCTGCATCCGCAATCAGAGAGAATATCCATATATATATATATTAACCCAAATCCATTTTTTAAAAAATATATTATAGATCTTCTCATTCAACAATTCAGATATGTTTCTTCAACAACCCAGATCTATTCCAGATCTGAGTACCTGTTTCAATCCATGCGCTTTTTGGGTGTGATTTTTAATCTCCAAAGTTCGTGGAACAAACTTTTGAGGCATGCTTTCGCCACCTGAATTCGATCTCTTAGTGACCTTCTATTCGTGATTTTTTGCAGTCTTTGTTAGCATTTTCGGGAGATTGCCAAATAATTTTCTAAAGAACTCCGGCCTTTGTCATTGCATTATGCCCAATCATTTTCTTGCAATTTTTTCATTGTTTTGAGTTTCCCTTAACTTTTGTTGCTTCGTCTCTCAAAAAACTGAGTCTTTTCCATTCATCTGTTTACATTATATATATATTTATTTATTTATTAGAAGAAGAGAGATTTTTGGCCTGCCTCACAGCTGCTTGCTTAGGCCAAGATGTATGGCCCACCATTGTCGCTTGTGCTCCTTCTTGTCTGGGGGCAGCGTGATGTGTTCATTGTAGAAGGCACTGACTAAAATTCGATTGTCGGAGGGGCCGTCATTGTAGCTTGTTGTTGTTCGTCATCATCGTTTGCTTAGATCCTCTGCCACCATCGCTGCTTGCTACTGTCGTGGCCGTGTTCATCGTCAGCTCCTCACGATCATTATCGTGGTTGGCCTTCTGCGATCGCCGTTTCACTGTGCTTTATCGCGACCAATGCTCGCCCCGTTGGCCATCATCGCGGTAACGACACTGTTGCCGCTGACTTGCGTGTCACCTCTTCCATCCATGCCAATAGCTCGTTGGAGGCCTTCTACGATTGATGCTTCACAGTCGTTAACGGTCTTGGTCGTTGACGACCTTACTTCTAGGTTGTCTGGCTTAGCGCTTTGATCGCTTATAAGCTGCATAAGCAGCTTTAAAGCTATATAACTTTTTATGATAAAGTGTTTGGCAAGAATTAATAGCTTTAAAGTTATACAGCTTTAAAGCTATTTTAACAACATTGGACAGAACTTGGTGCCCCCCCAGCTTTGAAAAAAAACGATAGAGAGTTGAAGAAAAAAAATACCATTTTGCCCTCATATAATTTTCATATTTACATGCATGTCCCCTATTACCGTTACATTTTCTTCCCCAAAGCTCTTTCTCCTATCATCTTCTCCAGAAACTTTGCCATTATCGCGCTATTGTCTTCGCCCCTCCGCCATTACCGCGTTGCCACTGTCGTCCCTCCTCCATAACCGTCGTCGTCGTAGTCTAGTTGAGCCGTGGCAAGTAGCCTCGTGTTGGTGGGTCGCACCATTGTCGCATCGGTTCCAGATATGTCGCCTAGCATCGTCGACTGACCCTCATCCATTACTGCCATCTTTGTAGCCCATCTCAATCGCCGTTTGTCCCATCTTTAAAGTGGGTCACGCCATCACCGGATCTTCTTCCAGATCCGTCGCTGCAAGCCGCCTTTGATTTTGGGTCGCACCATCACCTGTCGCCTTTTTCTTCTCCAAATCCGCCATTGTTGTTGTTTTGTTGGTCTCATCTTTCTCGCTCCATCGCCACAAGCCGCCTGTTGTCTGCCACCTCTTTCTTCTAGATCACCATCATTGTTGTTGTCCCTTTCATCGATATATCTCTTTCTTCCATTGTTTGCATAGCTTGCATTTTTGTATGTGTATATGTTTTTTTTTTTTTTTGTACATGTATATGTTTCTATAATTTTGTTTGCAATATGCAATATCTGTAATATTATTGGATGGCATAGCGGGATGCTATAGCTCTAAATATTGGACAATCATAATAATTGTATGTAATTTTTTAAGTTTGTTATACTAATTTTTTTTGTATTTGTATGGAAAAATTGAACTTTAATTCAAATATTGTCTCTTATCTAAGTTTGGATTTTGTAATTATTAATTTTATTTAATTATCAATTAAATAGTCTTATCTAATTTTATAATTTTGTAATATATATCAAATTTATGGATGAAACAAATTCCACATTTTAAAAATAATTTATTTAAATATTAATGCTTTAAATGTATTGATAAAATATAAAAATAATTTTTTTTATAATGTATCAACATATATATTTAATATTTTTATGAAGTAAACTTAAATTTATAAAAATAAAATATTGTATTAATATATTTTTAATAATTATGTATAATTTATCAACTTATAATTGAAAGTATTTTATTAATTAAAAATTAATTTATATATTTTTTATTAAAAATAGTACTTTTATGAATTTTAATTATATTATTTAGTATCATGTCTATGTTAATTTTTTTGTCAAAGTTCTTACAACTTATTAATATTTATAAACTAAACATATAACTATTAACTGATAGTTTAAAAGTATATTTATTCAAACACAATATCAATTTAAATACTATATAATTTTTATACTAACAACCAATTAACTTAAAAGCTCAATTAAAAACTGCTAAGCCGCCTCTTCGTCCCCTGCCATCGTTTTCATTTGGCTGTCCCATGGTGATTTCTGCCTTCTGGTCCCTCCCCCTCCCCTTTTCCAGGAAGCTTCCCTTTAATATTATATATATAATATAACACCTATTTTCTTACTTACTTTCCAAGCTTCCACGATGAGCTTTTCTCCAACATATATATATATATATATAAATAAAGAAATTATAAAATAAATATACGAAGTGCCTCTAGGAGCTTTTTTTATATAATATATATATAGCAATCTTTTATATAATATAAATGCATATGATATGTATATATGTACGTATAATACAAAATAATGACATAAATACTTTTTTCTTCTCTTTGATTGTAGTTTTTGCCAAATTACCCATCCAATTTTTACGAGAAACCTCTCATAACACACATAAATCCTTATGCCATTTTTGTTTTCAATTATTTTTTCTTTTTATATAAAATAATAATTAAAAAATAAAATAATAGTGGATGCGAAAAATATTAAACGATTTAACATATCGTTAATGAGATTATCATAAGATTATCATATACGTCACGTGTCATGTATTATTTCTCAATTGAAGCTTCATACGGCTTGAGGTAATATTCATTGGCTTTTTGGACATTTCTCACAAACGGCGCCAATTGTTATTACACGATTACAATAATAATTTTGTAAAATAGAAACGTCATCTTCAAATCGCCTGAATCTGCAAAAATAAGAAAATAGTTAGAGGGCACGGAGAGGTCTCCGCGAAAACACTTCGACGTTTAACTTAGACATTAAGTATGATAAAAGAAACTATATTAAAATTAATATAAAAAACATCCCCCCATTTTCAGGAATACATACTTGCATATTTATAAAGAAATATGAAGTAATTTAAAATACAACAAAATTATGATTCTAGTAGATAACACTTATCTTGATTGATGTTAATCTGATTGAGACTATGATAGATATAAATAACATATATCTTAGTATTTTAAAACCTATTAGAATTAATATTCAGATAATTTATATTTTTTATAGATAATATTTATCTTACTTATTTTAGAATAATATTTATCCAAATATTTCATAATTATTTTAGAATTAGAATTCGTTATGGATAATTATTTATTATTTTCTTAAAATATTTAAAATAATTTTTAAATATCAAACTTATCGTAAATACGCGCTTTATGCAAGACCCCCACATATAAAAAATTCATGTCTTTTAGCTTAAAAAGATATTCTAAACCTTTACCCATGACACGACAACTTTAGTAATGAATTATCGTGCACATAAAATAAATATATTATATAAAATAAATACAACCCTTTTGAATTGCTAGTTATTATTACTTGCTATAATTAACAATAACCCACCTCTCTTTTACAAATAACTTTAAGAAAACATGGTAATTATCATTTTAACTTTGAAAAAGGGCAAAAGGCTGAGGCATGGTAATTATCATTTCCCTCTTCATTGTTAACTATTTGAGAATTGAGATATTCCATCTTCATTGTTAACAATCTTAAATACAAATTTTTAATATTAAGTTTAGATTTTTAATTTAGATCATCAAATATATATGGTCATCTGTTCATCATTAAAATAAATAGTAATTGGTGATGTGTAAATATTAATTAAGATAATATTTATTAATTAAGATATAAAATAAAAAAGAAGAAATATTTTAAATAAAAATATTTTCTATTGTATTTATTAAATTTTATGAAAAGAAATCACATAACTTATTGTTTTAAATTTTTAAGATAAATTTATCTCTTTCTCCCTTCGAATAATTTATTTTAAATTTTATAAATAAATTATTTTAATAGAATTTTATCTTATTTATTTTAAAAATAAACAGTAAAAAAAGAAGAAGAAGTTACCAATGCATGTGAACCGGTTGAGCTTCCCGGTTCGAGGAGTAGGCGGCCAACTCGGGTGGGAGTGGAAGTGGTCCCCCCTCTCTCTATCTCTCTGTCTCTGTCTCCGGTCCGAATATTTGATGGGCGAAGAATTCACGCCTCTCGATGCTGCCTCAGGACAAAATTCCTTTCCTTGCCTCCAACCCATCCATTTCTCATTTTTTTATCAACGTATTCTCCAATTGCCCTTTTGTTTTTAAAATTTTTATCATTATTATGTGTGTTTTAAAATAACAGTATTTTAAAAAAAATAAAAAGAATATAAAAATATTTACAGATATTATTATTTTAAAATAAAATAAGTGAAGCAACATAAATCTATTTTTATATAAATAATATTCCAATATTTGTGTGTGTGTGTGTGTGTTGGAATATTGTAATTTCCCTTTCCATGCTCTCTCACTTTTTTCTCTCTCTGTCTCTGTCTCTAAAAATAGCCCTAAATTCTCGATCTGGAGGTCGGAATTGGGAAAGCAAAAGGCAGCGAAACCCATCCCTGTTACTGAAATTCTTGCTTCTTCCAGTCGCATTCTCTCTGCAATCTGTGAGCGTGCGGAGGCGGAAATGTGATTTCGTGCTTCTTCAATTCGCCGTCATCGCCGGGTTCGGTCTCCTGCATGCACGATTTCTGCAGTTGCCGTTGTCGCAACCGCCGTCGTGATCGGTGCCAGAGGATATATGTGTGTGAAATTAGGGTTTCATTGTGGTGGATGCATGCTTTTGGGGCCAAAATAAATGCCGGTGGGAGGGGATTTAGGGTTTCCGTACCTGGTCCTGGTGGTTTCGATCGTTGGTCCCGTTGTAGGCTTCGTCCTCCTTCGGAAATGGCAGCTCTCGGTGGCCAGGAGCGAGGAGATTAAGCGGCTTTTGGTTCTTGCCTCGGAGGAGGCCGCTAGGGCTGAGCTCGAGGCTAGCGTCAACTACGTTGCATCGGTGGAGACGATTCCCCGTCCGTTGCTGTACCAGTGCGCCGTGTGTTATTCTCCCACTACTACGCGCTGTTCTCGGTGCAAGGCTGTAAGATACTGGTATGGTAATTCATTTAGCAAATTGCTCTTTTTGGATCAGAATTGTGCTAGATTTTTTAAGTTTGGTTATTTTATTTTTTTCTCTACTTCTTATAATTTAGTTGAATAAATTTGTTCGTGTTTTGTGTTGATGGAAATTCTGATGCATGGATTTAATTTGCATATTGTACTCAAATTCTTGAGGAATTTTTGGATACCGGAGAATGGGCTCGGTCTATTTTCTTTATTAGATTAGAACTATACGTGGAAATTTTAGTAATTTTGGAGAAAGGGCATAGATAAGCAACAGCATCCCCTGGAACTGAAAGACGTTCACTCTTTACTTGTTCTCTCCATATAATCTGGGTAAACAAGAAAAGGAATGGTTGAAGATGGATGCATAAGTTGAGAAGGGGGTTCCTAACATCGGTTCTGGTTTTTCAGACCTTACCATGTGGTTGGATTTCCAACACAAAAAATATTATCCATGTGAAGTAAAAATCATCTTCAGTGTGTGATGCTGAATCAACCAACATACACAAATACATATGCTTAAAAAGTTATGCTGCTATACGTGTTTATAGGATTTCGCATGCTGCAAAGTGAATCAATGGACTGGACGATAAAGACAAAGTAATTCATTCAATGTATAACAGTTACAAAGTTATCCATATGAATGACTGCCGGGTATGAAACATGGCACTCAACCCCAAGTACCAACCTTTCTATGCCAAACCTGCAACCACACTCAACCTTGATCCTGTAGTACATTTGAAATTTGAGTGGATTGCCCTCCTGTTCATCTTAAAATCCATCTCCAACTTGCTCCGTCTTGTCTGCTTGTCATCTTTCCAAAGAGCTGAGCTTGAGACATTGAGATTGTTAAATTTGTACCTTATGGGTGAGGAGATAATGGTGATGGGAGAACGTTACAAGAAGAAAGGAGTACCACTGGATTTATGGCAAAAGTTTTGGTTTTATATTGCATAGGATACATCCATCTCATTGGATATAGAGATAATCACTGAATCTTAGAATCTTGAGAAATGATAGCTTCAAAGTAGAAAACCTGCGGGTTCACAACTGGGGTAATTATGGAATCATATGACATGAAGTTGTAATTTTCACCATTAAAGCAAAATAGGGTGGGTGGTACTGTTTCTTAACGCGTTTCTAGTTTCTGTCTTTTTTCCGAAAGTATCTCCCTACCTTATTGACTACATCAAACCATCCCAACAGGATTTGATGTGAGTCAGCTTCAGTGGCAAGGTTACCCTTGTGGACATTGTTATTAAAATTGGGCCAGTTGTTGAACCAATTGAGGTACTGGTTGGTTCACTGGTTGAATCACCTGTTCAGAAATTTATATATAGAATATAGTAATATCACTGTTCAAGCTATATAAATATATTATCGGCAGTTATTAATATTAAAAAAAAAAGGGAAGAATAACATAAGAGCAAGAACCACTAATTAAATTCCCAAAATTTATTCCTTTTTTGCTTGGTGAGAGAAGTCCAAATTTCATAATTACAAATTAATTAAAATGCAAAAAACTAAGATGTTCAAATCTCACCAGCACGATATATGCAAATGTAAGTTTACATAAACTACTGGTGGTGAAGGTAAAATGATGGCTGGATAGAGATGGTCTTTAGCATAGGTTGGGAATTTTGAGCAAAGAAAGAAATCAGGCTGTGTCAATGTTCACTTGTTTATTTTTCTTTGTTTTTTCCCCCCCAAAAAATTTACCCCTTCATTAAAGGAGTGATCTTAAAAAATGTGGGCTTTTTAATATTTTGGATAAAAATTAATATCAGCTAGTCCTTTGATTTTATTGGTTCCAAAAAACCAGCCAGTTTTGATTGGGCAATACACCTCTAGGCCCCCTGCGACCTGTTCGTGGTTCAACCAGACAGTCCAGTCTGGTTTTAATAACTACTGTTGGATCTTAGTGCTGTGAGGAATGAAGCAATGCACCTTTAACTATGAAAACCTGTTGGTTCACAAATGCGATAACTATAAAATCTTACATGGCATGAGGTTGCACTTTTTAGCACTATAGCATAATTGAGTTGCATAGCAGTGTGTGATGCTTGAACATGGGACACAGGGACACGACATTTTTCAAAAAAGTAGGGCATGACATGGTCAAGATACATTAATTAATAAAATAAAATTTTCATATATTTAAAGCATAATAAACATCAAAAGATTCAGAACCATATTCCAAAATCACAATATGCATTTAAAATTCATACGCCAAAATTCCAAATGAATAACTCTAATCTAGTTGGCAATCAACTCACAGTCCAGTTGTCTTCATCCCTCACAGTCCAGTTGATGTTTAAGATTTAGAGAATAAATAGAAGCATGAGGGGTATGAAAACAGAACAGGCATGCAATCAAAACATGGAAAAACAAAAGAATCATGCAATTATCAAGTTGTAGGACTAAAGAGTAAAAAAGCGAACCCTTACTTTTTAGTCTTTGAGGTGCTTGCATGGGGACATGTGTGTCCCCTGCCTTACCCTTTTGGAAAATTTTAAGAAGTTTCAGACACACCATGTGAGTGTGTCTGATACGTGTTAGAGGCATGTCGGAGTGTCCGACATGCCAGAGACACTGGTGCGACAATCCCTTGGAAGTGTCCGTGCTTTATAGGTGGTAGTTTCTTAAGCCAATTCTAAGTTTTGCCCCTTTTTTTTTCTGCCAATATGATCTCCTACTTTGGGTATTCCAAGCCATACCCAACTGGGGTGCTGATGCCAGTCAATTTCAGTCTCTGGTTTTTGTTTAGGATTACTATTTTTACTTTCATCTATAGAATCTGTCATGAATTCATTACCTGCACTATGATGATGTAGGAGCAATTTTTCAATGAAGTAAGTACTGTTGTGATAGTGATCATGCTACTGGCCATACCGTTGATCTAGTGTTGTAGCCGTTGTGGTTGATGCTACTATAACTGCTACTATTAATGTTTTGTCTTTTCTTTTTCAATTTTATTTTAGTTGTACATACTGAGATTAGGTTACTTAATGATAAGAAATAAAGATTCAAAATGTTGTCCAAGTAGAGGGAGAATAGAAATTATTTATTGGGAAAGGAGGATTTTTAGTCCCACCTGGATTTGGATCAGTTGGGTTGCAGAATCACCTGTACGACATTTGAGAATGGAGTCTTGCAGCTTTAGCCTTCTATGACCTGGTAAAGTTTGTCATTTTTGAAAGGGCTTCTAAAAGTTTGTTGAAAATTAGTCCATAAGAGCTGCAATGGAGTGTTTTTTTTTTTTTTTTGGGGGGGGGGGGGGGGGGGGGGGTTGTTCTTTCCCCAGATTTTAGTACTCATTTTCTTGAAAAGTTTCTTTCTCTTTCCCTTTGTTCTTTGCTTTTGAAACTTAGCATTATATATCAGGAACTTGATTAGTTCTATGAGATTGTGGGTTGATCTGTACCTCTATGTCATTGGAGTTAGGCTTGCTGCACCTTGCCTCGTGTTTCTTTGCATGTAAGTAAAGAAAGAATGCTTTGTGGAAGGCATTTGGATACATTACTGCAATATCAATTACCTTCTGTATTTAGGATATTGTGATTAGTATTTTCATTAGAAGTGATATATTTGAAGTCCATTTTATCATGAATTTGACTAGATAAACCCAGCATTATATGTCCTTTTAATGTGAAGCCTGTTAAACTATATATGTTATAGAAAGTTTAGAAAATGCAAAACTGACTGAAGCTTCTCTCCATTTCTGATTTCCATTTATGTACATTACCTATGGTCAGCAACTCCAGTGAATCAATCAGAGAGTAACAGACTAACAGTCATCACGTTGGTGTAATTTTAGTCTAATTGTGATGGCATGCAAAAATTGGTTAGCTATCAGATCTGCCTAAAATACGTTAGTGTAGGTTTCATGACATGCTATCCGAGTTTGATGCTTCCCTTGGTTGGTCAACGAGGGAGGAGGGGGAGAAACATTTTCCTATCTGGTGAATTCGTTTATTATAATAACAAATTTTTGGGATTAAATCTCATCTGTATTTCATTGTCCTTAGAAGCAAGGGATGGATACCCATAGTTGTTTATGCCCTAATTCTGTTATCTGTTGAACATAGAAACTCTTGTAGAAGCTTATGATAATTTGATTTATTATCTAATGGTCCTTTTTCCCATTCTTTCAATCCTTTCCCATTCCCTAGTCTTTTAATCTTGTTGAGAAGTTGTGGAGAAGTTTTTTTAATAGTTAATTCTATGCAGGAAAGAGAGGAAACATTCATTAAGTAAAAAGAGATTATGTTAGGATACGCACTTCTAGAAATGGAGGGAATTAGCTATTTACATTTGGCTTCACAGAGGAACTGTACTGATATATGGGGTAATCAACCTACTGAACTGGAGGTAGCCAAGAACTTTAAATCATTGTGGAAGTAAAATAGCATATCAGGAAATTATGTTGCAGATGTATTCAAACAATAAAAACAAGTAGTTCTATGGAGGGTTGATGTTTTTGGTGGAAAATCCAGTCTAAATGGCGTATGCTTCTTACCCATGAGATGAGGTATTTTCTCAAGGAATACACTACATTTATTCTGCAAAATTCAATTATGATGTTATAGTGAAAGATTGCATATTACATCTCAAGCATCTAGAATATCCCATGTATAGTTTTATCGTCCAAGCTCACTTATTGCCGTGCCTACTCGACCCATCTACAATGATTTTATGATGTTGCATCTTCTTTTTTTTTTTGGGTTGGGGGGGGGGGGGGGTGGCGGGGGTAGTAGGGCTGTTCAGGTGCCTTGTGTGCATATTTTTGTCATGAACCTAGGTTTAACCTAGGGTTTTAGGAGGAAATTTGGAAGAAATCGAGGGAAATAGAATCATAATTGGAAGCAGAAATCAGAAGAAATGAGGGGGAAATGCAGACAGAACAGAGGAGAGAGAATCAGAGGGAAATGAGAGAGAGATCAGAGAAGTTGAGAGAGAGACAGATTTCAATTATTGTTTAACTATATCTAATCCTCTAGCTTTTAGCCTATTTATAGGCTTTCTAGGCTTTCAGTTATTAGAACAACTGAAAGGTACAACAGCTACAATACAGCAAGGTACAACCTACTACAATACATCTAATACATAATTACTAATATATCCTTGGGGTCATGACAATTTTTTTATTCACATGCCTATTGGTTAGAGGGGTTGATAAAATTCAGGCTGTGTTTATGAGAAGAGAGCTACCATTAAAGAACTAAATAAGAACGTACTCACTCAAAGTCTCAAAGAGAAATTATATATTACTAGACGAGTTTCCAATATCTATACAGTCCAGGTACTGCTGACTTGTGATTTTCTTGTTCAGATGCTTCTTGGATAGAAGGGTTGATTTGATCAAATTCAGGTTTTGTTTATGAAAAGAACCACCATTAAAGACCTACAATTGATTGATCAAATATATTCCTCAGGCAAAATGATATATTTCTAGACGAGTCTCAATATCTATTATACAATTGATTGGTAAATATTGGTGAATTTTCTGTCTTAATTAGCTTCTATTATAAACAAACTTTCTAGCATTTGAATCTGACTGGCGAATGTGAATTGAAGATGTATAGGCTTAGATATGCAGTAGAATTCTCCTTTTTGTGTTCATATTCCAATATTTATTACCAGTAAATGTTTTTCCTGTCACAAGCTTTCCATTTTTATTTTCTTTTCCCCCTGCATGTTTGGAGTTCTTATACCTTTGTTATTCATATGATCACTTCACTGTCTCAGCTCCGGTAAGTGTCAAATTATACACTGGAGACAAGGCCACAAGGAAGAATGCCATCCTTTTACTGCTACTCACTTTAGCAATGATGAGGGAGATGATTCCATAAAGGTGTTCAAACAAAAAGACAGCTTTGAGATTGAGGGGAGGCATTGTGCTGAACCAATTCAAAATTTCTCCAAGGACTCTGCAGGTGTAGAGTCAGATTGCTCTTCTGAGGTTCTTCATGGGAATCACAACATTGAACTCAAGCGTGTTGCTGATGAGAAAGGGATGCCTTCAAGTTCATGTGAAATTAAAAGGTCAGATGGACATCAATCCACTAATATCTTACCCGATAAACATGAAAACATTGTGGCACCAAATGTTACATCTTCAAATTGCACTATTTTGGTCAATTCTGTAGATGACCTTTCTAGTTCAGGAAAGTTAAATCAGATCAAACCCAATGGTGCCAATTGCGATACTCATTGTGGCTCAACAAGTTCTTCGGGTTGGAGCGCTGATGGCTCCAATGGGTCTTCATTTTCTGAACCTTCTACCCCCTCCTCTGGTTTTTGGGAAGGAACCATCAACTCCACTAGGCCCAAACTTGATGCTGTTGATAATTCTGATCAGTACGGTTCCAATGTCACGGGAGAAACTGGCATGAACAATTCTCAATCTTCTCAAAATTCTCCCTTCAATTCTGATAGCAATACTACCAAAAGAGTCATATCAGATGATGCTCATGCAACTACTTTGGGGATGAAGAAGCCTATTGATAGGGCATTTTTATCCGAAGGATTAAGTGAAAGTTCTTTGAAGGGCAGGAGTTTACTATCATTGGGCACTGAAAAGTCTGATAATTTGGATGCTTGTGCTAGCAGTGATTCAACTCTACCTAATTTCAGTGAACTTAGACATTCCACATCTAGGTCTAGTTCAAGTGCTGGAAGGCCTTCAACTAGTACCTCTACTTCAAAAATCAGTAGCAAGCAGTCCTTGAGCCCTGGAAGATCAAATAGTGTCATTAATGACACAAGCAATACTTCATTGCAAGGTGCAAAACTTGATGGGCCTTTAATTAGTACACACGCTTCAAAAATCAGTACTTCGCGGTCTGAATGGCCAAATGGGGTTAACAGCACAAGCACTACCTTGCATTCATTTGGAACTAAAGAGGGTGGATCTTCATCTTCTAATGCTTCTGTTGCTCATCTTCCATCTAGCACCAGGAGACATTCACTTCAGGGGTTTGATAGTGATCATGCAGTTGCTGGTGCATCTCAGCATACAA
Source organism: Diospyros lotus (assembly GCF_014633365.1). Taxonomy (NCBI): domain Eukaryota; kingdom Viridiplantae; phylum Streptophyta; class Magnoliopsida; order Ericales; family Ebenaceae; genus Diospyros; species Diospyros lotus. The sequence goes on along the minus strand of NC_068341.1, from coordinate 14,285,344 downwards.
GTTATCTACAAAATGGTAGAAATGGCTTGAAGACATCAATGCAGAAAGTTGTTGACCAGCACAAAGCATCTAAATCACCTAGGAACTGCCAACCTGGGGTTGGAAGTGAAATTGCTGGAAAATACAGTAATAAGGTCTAACTAGAATCTTGTTATGCTATTTGTGTATCCCACTTTATATGTTTTCCATTGTGATACACCGGATTGAATTTCTTTTGTTTTACAGGGTCTGTTTTCGTATGATCTATTTGTCAAGCTTTACAATTGGAACAAGATTGAACTCCGACCATTTGGCTTGGCAAATTGTGGAAACAGGTAAATTATTGCTTTCCCTCATCCTGGGAAAGCAATCTGCTAAATTCTCCACACTTCCAATGAATTATTATATACTTGCTTAATGAGATTTTTCCTGTTCTGAAGGACCTGCAGCTCGCAGCTCCTATTTTATTTGTTATTTCCACTGTTGCATGCCCGTGTTTTTGTTAAAAAGATTAGTTTTAACATGGTACCTTTATATCTTCCATGTTAAATTTACTGAATCAGATAAAAACTGATTATTGTGTTTGTAATTATGAAAGAATCTTACTATTTTGTCTGTACATGTATTTGCTGAAAGCACATCATCATGAACTTTTATGCTATAATTTCTCATCTGTTTTCTGTGGACGTAGTTTGTGATGTCACATCGAAAACTCTCCGCATTCTGTCATTTCCTGGTTTATTGAGTGCATTAATCTTGTTTTATTGTTTCAATTCAGGACTAGAAACATTTGTCTGGCTATCAGATTCTGAAAATAACTGGAGTGTGAAATTTGCTTTTCTCAGACTAGTCATATCGAACAAAACTTTTAAAAGCTGTAACTCAATCATTAATAGCTTATGCAGTTATTGTAACTACACCTGAGAAATGCACAGAATCATGCAAAATGCACGAGCACCTATGTTTAATTATTGTATCATTTTCTCCGATCATCTGAGAACACATTTCTATTTCTGAGTTTTTATGCTGACCATTTATCCTTGATGAAGCATTTGCCAGTGCATTGCATTATCCAGGTATGAATATGATTATCATTTATCTTCTGCCTTATCTTGTCTGTCAGCAAAGAGGAGTGGTAACTAGCTTGATATATCAGCTTTGATTGTTTAGATTTATGTATGGAACATATTTGTTACTTATATTGTTGTTGTACATGAACACAATCTATTCCACTCTCTTAATTTTCTCTTATATGCTTGTATTTCCTTTTATCCTCATGCAGCTGTTATGCAAATGCTGCGCTCCAGTGCTTGGCTAGGACACCGCCTCTAACTGCTTATCTTCTTGAAGGGCTTCATTCTAAAGCTTGTATGTTTCTGATCATGTTCTGTTTTGCAGGACTCTTATCTATACAATTTTGAAGTGGCATGAATTTTGCTTTCCCTATGGTATTAACTTGCTTTACCTTTTCTTCAACATAAGGTGCACGGAAAGAATGGTGCTTCACCTGTGAATTTGAAAGTTTAATGCTGAAGGCAAAGGGTGGGACTTTATCACTCTCTCCAGTTGCGATGTTATCCCAGATTCGAAACATTGGCAGTCAACTTGGTAATTGGAGAGAAGAAGATGCTCATGAATTTCTAAGGCAAGTTCACTTTTGGGCATGTGGAGTGCAATTAGATATGCTCAACTCCAATGTCTATATCATTAATGAGTGAAATTGACAGGTATGCTATTGACGCAATGCAATCTGTTTGTCTCAAGGAATCTGGAGTAAATGCAAGCTCTTCGAGAGAAGAAACAACTCTTGTGGGCCTTACATTTGGTGGCTATCTTCGATCAAAGGTAGCCTATGATCTAATGTTTGCTTCACATCTCTCTCTCTCTCCCTCACACACATACACACACAACAGTTCTATGGAGCTTTAGTTGGCAAGTTATGAATTCTTTTTTATGTGGGATATGAAATGCACATGGAATTCAATAAACCTGCTCCACAGATAAAGTGCATGAAGTGTGGAGGCAAATCTGAGCAGCATGAAAGGATGATGGATCTCACTGTTGAAATAGAAGGAGATATTGGAACTCTAGAAGAGGCTCTTCGACGGTTTACTGGCACTGAGATTCTGGATGGTGAAAACAAGTACAAATGCAGCAGGTTGGTTGGTTTGTTAATTTGTTTCATTCTTACAACCTTTAAAATAAACCTTTTCTGTGATTATCAATTGATACCAATTTAGTCAACCCCACATAGTGGGGTTAAAAGGCTTGATATGTTGTTTTATCAAATAATGCCAATTGTGGCTGGTTTGAACAAGTATTACTTTCTCAGCACACTATTGGATTCCCCCTCCCCCCTCTCCCCAATTCTTATTGAACCCAAGTGGAGAGTTATATTTTGTTGTAACAGGAATGATTTTGATCATGTCTCTGTTGAATGCATCGTCCAGCACCAGAGAAGCCTAATACCTCTTTATTTATTTTATTTTCTTAGGAAGAAAATTTTATGATTGTCAAGAGTACAATAACAATATAAAAGATAAAGTTAAACAGAGATCTCATAGCTTAAACTTTTAGATGAGATGGTGGTTAGTTATTAGTGCAGACAAAGGCCTTGAGTTCAAAGCTTGCTGTGAACCCAATATTTAAATTGTTGCATATGGTTGGGCTAGTAATGCAGTGAAGCTTGGCCACATGTGGGGATGTGTCGAGAGTAAAATAATAATATAAAAAATAAAGTTAAATGACAACTTAAACTTTTAGATTATGGTGGTTAGCTATTCAACAATGATCATTCAAATTCTCCCAACCCTAAAAATAAAAATGAAAAGAGAGGAACAGAAAACTCAACTTGGCAACTTACTTGTGGTGACCAAGGGTCATGGTCGCCCTCCCTCCCTGCCACCAAAAGCCTCATAGGACTTGGCCTCAAGTTATGGGAGGCTAAACTACTCTTTCAGCCAATTGCAGAACTTTAAATCTTTATGGATCATAGTTCAATTCATTGAGCCATAACGTGTGTAGTATTTGGCTGCTTGCTAGTCGGAAGGTTGCACATTAAAATAAGGGCTTTCTGTGTTGAAATATACTAATCTAACTTGCTTTCCATGATGTTGGATGTTTTAACTTTTAACTACAATAAGAGATCTAATCCAGTTAGAAATTCATCATTGTTTATCATTTTCAAGATTGTGCATCATTTGGATTGCTACACGATACCAAGTTCATCCCAGAGTCTGCATCTTATCTGTCATGATAATTTGAATGTGTATTATGAAAAATTTGAATTATTACTTGTGGAGTACCTTGTATGCAGTTTAATTTGTTATTATCAAAATGGCTAAGATGCATTAGCTTCATATTTTCTTGTAAGAAAGAAATGGACAAAATTTCAACAGCATAATGTTGCTGGTCTTGCTGAAAACTCATTGTGATCTGCAGTTTGTTTTCTTTCAATCATTCTTTGGCTTCTGAAAAATTCCTACTGGTGGATAACTCTGACATTTTCTAGTGGAATACTGGCATTAATTTCTTGGAAGGCATGACGTGGCCTGGAATCGCCTTTGTTGGGTTGAGGCATTGGACCTGGGTGATGTAAGGACAGATTAGTAATATGAAACTGAAAGATTAGGGAAGAGATACAGCGCTGCCGGCCCCCCCCCCGGCAAAAAAAAAAAAAAAACAAAAAAGAAAGATTAGGGAAGAGACCAGGAAATAGCACCTAGGCAACATACCTAGGGTTTGTAGGTATCACACCCAGGGTTAGAATTGCATCACAAAATTCAAAGAGTGCATAACATGTGATGGAGATGGAGAAAAATGTTCTCTATTTTCTATCTCAAATTGATGCATGGATTCCCCTTTGGTTTTATAGGGCAAGAGAACAACATGAAAGAAAGGATAAACAAGGAAAAAAGAAAATGCCTAAAATATACTCTATAAATAAAATATTTCTATACTCCCCCTCAAGCTGGTTTGAAGATATCTTCCATGGCAAGTTTGCTCACTAATTTTTCAAACTAATTTTTGTGCAACCCCTTTGTAAAAACATCGACGACTTGATCAACTATTGGAATGTAGGACATACAAATTACCCTATTATCAATTTTCTCCTTAATAAAGTGTTTATCCACCTCTATATGCTTAGTTTTGTCATGGAGTATTGGATTATGGGCAATGAAAATCGGAATTTTATTATCACAGTAACCCTTAGCTGGTAAGGGAGCGGAGACCTTTAAGTCCTCTAGAAGTTTCTTTATCCACATGACCTCACAAATCTCACAGGCAACTGAACGAAATTCAACTTTAGCACTACTTTTGGCCACCATCTTTTGTTTCTTGCTCCTCCAAGTGACAAGATTACCTCCCACAAAGATGCAATATCTCGATATAGATCTTCTATCAATAACACTGTCTGCCTAGTCTACGTTTGTATAAGCCTTTATGTGAAGATGTCCACGTTTTTTGAAGAGTAAACACTTTCCAGGAGTTCCCTTTAGGTACCTTAGAATTCTGTAGACAACTTCAAAATGCTATAAAACTTGGTGAGGTCATAAATTGGCTTACTACACTTATTGCAAATGCTATATCAGGTTGAGTGTAGGACAAATAGATGAGTTTGCCCACAAGCCTTTGATATTTCTCCCTTTCTACCACATCTTTGGCTTCGATAGGTTGTAGCTTCAAATTAGGTTTGATGGGAGTTTCAACTATCTTACACCTGAGCGTTCCTATTTCAATGAGTAAATCCAGGATATACTTACGTTGGTTGACAAAGTTTCCCTCTAAGATCTTGCAAACTCCATCCCGAGGAAATACTTTAGGTGTCCCAAGTCCTTGCTCTCAAACTCATGTGCTAGTTTCCCCTTGAGTCATTATTATATCATCCACATAGACAGTTAAAATAGTTTTTACCGTCACCAGAGTGCTTGAAGAACATTGTGTGGTCCGCTTGGCTCTGAGTATAACCATAGTCTTTTATCGCCTCTCCAAACCTTTCAAACCACGCTCTTGGAGATTATTTCAGATCATAAAAAGGATTTTTTTAAACTGCATACCTGTTGGTATCGAGGCTTTTCTCAAATCTAGGTGGGAGGTCCATATACACTTCTTCCTCCAAATCGCCATTTAGGAAGACATTCTTTACATCAAGCTAGTGTAGAGGCCAACTGGAATTCACTACTAGAGAAAGGAGTACTCGAATTGAGTTTATCTTTGCATTCGAAGCGAAGGTTTCCTGATAGTCAATACCATAAGTTTGGATGAACCCCTTGGCAACAAGTCTTGTCTTGTACTTCTCTATTCTCCCATTTGCCTTACATTTTACAGTGAATACCCATTTACAATCTACAGTTCTCTTACTTTTTGTTAGCTCCAGAATCTCCCAAGTTCCTAACTTCCTTTCTTTTCAAGAGCATTCATCTCCTCATTTACTGCTAACTTCCAATCTGGATCACCTAAGGCATCCTGAATAGTTCTTGGAACATGCAAGTTAGAAATATTTGAAAAAAATGCCTTGTGATTATTGGACAGTTTTTGGTATATTAGGTATTTGGCAATAGGATGATGTACAAGATCTTACTCATTTTCTAGTGGCAATGGGGACATCAAGATCAGACAAATCAAATGAGGGAGAATTTGAAAGAGTAAGTTTAGAGTTGCCCTGAGTGGAAGGCCAGCCATCATTTGAGGATGCCAACTGTTCAATTACTAGAGGGACATTCGGATCAATAGCATTTCTTTGAGGTTTTCTTCTAGTATAAAACTGAAGCTCAGGTTTCGGATTGCTTTGATCCGTTTGTAGTAATTCTCCCCTTAGTTTCGACTCCATTATGCTTGGCACTTGTGAACTAGACGCATCTTATTCTTTATTGTTTTGAGCACCAGTTTTCTTGGATTGTTTATCAAAACGGAGTGGAGTGTTCATCATATCAAACATGTTTGGAAGAGGTTCAAAAAGTTTCAAAAAATTTCTTCTTCTAAATTATTATAATTTTTCAAAAAATTATCTTCTTCTACATTATTTTTATTCTCCCTTGAAGATGATTTTTGGTAAAATAGGGTTGATTCTCTATGAAAGACACATCCATGCTTATGTGAGTTTTCTTTGTTAAAGGATTAAAGCACTTGTACCCTTTTTTTTTGGAGCATAACCAACAAAAATACATTTTTTAGCCGTTGGATCCAATTTGGATCGAAAAATTTGTGGAATGTAAACAAAACAAGTGCATCCAAAATTTTTTAAAGGTAGTTTAGAGAACAACTGACATATAGGAAAAGTCTTTTTTAGAGAATTTAAAGGTGTCAAAGTTTAAGACTTGAGTGGGCATTTTATTGATTAGATAGCAAGCAGTTAAAACAACATTTACTTAGATGTATTTTGGGACATTCATAGAAGACATAATAGCCCTAGTTACTTCAAAGTAAATGTCTATTTTTTTGTTCAGCTATACCGTCATGCTGAGGAGTTTCATGACTTGTTGATTGATGAAAAATACTTTTCTCTTTCAAAAAATCCCCTAAACATTTATTGAAGTACTCTATTTCATTATCAGATTGAAGAATACAAATTTTTGTTTGAAATTGGGCTTCGATCATGTGAAAGAAATCTTTGAAAACTATTGGTCACTTAGGATTTCTTGGTAAGCAAGTAAACCCAACATAGTCTAGCATGATCATCGATAAAAGTTACAAATCATCTTTTGCTAGATAAAGTGTTTACCTTTGAGGGTCCCCAAATATCATTATGAATCAAATAAAATGGTTTTGAAGAATTGTAAGGTTTGGAAACAAATTTAATACGATGATCTTTAGACAAATGACAGCTTTCACATTGAAACTTAGAACAATCCACTCCTTTCAACAATTGAGGAAATAAATGTCTTAAATAAGGAAAATTAGGATGGCCTAGCCTGAGATGCCATTGCATTATTGGATCAGAAATAGAAATTGAACTATTACCACTTAATCCGTGAGCTTTTTTATTACCGAAGAAATCCTCATTGAAGTAGTAAAATCCGTTTATCTCTCTAGCATTGCCAATTGTCTTTCCCGAATTCTGGTCCTAAAATAGGCAATAAGAATCAAAGAAGGTAATGCGACAATAGTTAGAATCTTTTGAGAGCTTACTGACAGACAAAAGATTACAAGTAAGTTTAGGAACATGAAATACTAATTGAAGATCAATACTTTCAGAGATTTTAATGAGGCATTTGCCAGCAATAGAAGAAAAACTGTCATCTGCTATCTGTACTTTTTCACTATTTGAACACGGAGTATATGTATTGAAAAGATTGAACAAACTGGTCATGTTATTAGATGCCCCTGAATCAATGATCCATGGAGCAAATTTTAAGGAACTCGACAGGGCTAAAGAAGTTTTACCTGAATGTGCCAAAGAATCATTAGGTGTACTAGGTAACGAATTGGACAGTAACAATGTCGAGTTGATTGAACTGCTCTTTGTTGAAGGAACTAAATGTGGAGGGAACATCCGACATGGTGGTGGTAGGGACCGATGATCTGTTGACAAGTGTGTGATTGCACATTGCAGATCCGACCATCTTTCACCTTTTAATCCGAGTTGGCTAGGTTCACCTTTTAAGCCGGTTGTAGCTGGGTTGGATCTGAACTAGATTTGGGTTTGCTGAAACTGTGGCCTGCAACAATGGAGAGACCCAATCAACAACGGTGGCAATGGCAGCGAAGCTGACGGCGAACCTGGTCACGTCAGAAGTAGGTGATGGCCGCCAACTATGACGGCGAGCGCGGCCGTGGGGAACAGGCACTGAAGGCAGTGGTCACGAGGAAGACCAACGATGAGGGTTGCTGAAGATTGATGGCTGCCAGAGACGACTGCTGAAGACTGGCGGTTGCAAGAGAAGGCGGCAGAAGACTGGTGGGTGAGAGCGAAGTGACAGCCATGGAAGACCCAGACCAAGGCGTCGTCGGAGAACGATGGCTGGCAGCCGTGCAAGACCAAGAAGACCAAGCGACGATGAGCAATGGTCGTAGAAGGCCGACAACCACAAAGCAAGACCGCCCTTCACTCGAGTTAAGCCGGTGCCGTCGCTGTGGCTTGCAGATCTGAGAATTCCTTGATCGACGAGCTGCTGGGTGTAGTTGGATCTGATGAGTTGCGTTGGGCCACTGCGACCTCAGATCTTGACAGCAAACGGGGTTGAATGGCGATTGCCTAGGGTTTGATGGTGTGAACGTGACTTCCACGCTATGATACCATGATGGAGATGGAGAAAAATGTTCTCTATTTTCTATCTCAAATTGAGACATGGATTCCCTTTTGGTTTTATAGGGGAAGAGAACAACATGAAAGAAAGGATAAACAAGGAAAAAAGAAAATCCCTAAAATATACTCTATAAATAAAATATTTCTACGACATTCTTTGAGAAAATTGTAGCAAACTGCTCCGCTCACTGAAAGAGAGATCACAGTGATATTTATAGAGCTCTAGTAATGCTATTCCTATTAGGATTAGGAAAATCTTTTTTCCTATTTGGAAACTAAACAAAACTGAAACTGATAAAATCTAAACACTATAAATAGAGTTAACAAAAGACCCTAGGATGTAGAATAACTAAAATACTCCAATGCATCAAACATCAAAACTAAGCCTAACAAAACTCCCAAGAGGGTCATTCTTCATCTAAAACTGATATTTTCATTCTTCATCTAAAACTTCCAATATCAATGCTTGAACCTTAGAATTAATTTTAGGATGCCTGTTATATATCTTTAGACGCTGTGCTGTAGCAATGTCCTCCATCACTAGGACATGCTCTCAAGTTTGGGAACCTAGTGCCAACTTGACAACTTAAAAGACTAATAAGTTCTTTTAGTTTTTGAGTTAGAATTTGTAGGGGTTTATATTTTTCTGTGATGTTCAAAATTTAGAGAAATTGTACTGAATTGTGTATTATAATTATATTAACAGATGCAGATCCTACGAGAGAGCCAAAAAGAAGTTGAAGGTATTGGAGGCTCCTAATGTTCTTACTATTGCATTAAAGCGGTTTCAGGTAACCTGTTTCCAAGGAGGATAATTTACTGTTATTTGTGTTTTTTAGTTCTATTACTTACTTTGTGTGTATTTTATAGTCTGGTAAATTTGGAAAGCTCAATAAGTCTATTCGGTTCCCGGAGATTCTGGATTTGGCCCCATATATGAGTGGGACTAGTGACAAATCACCTATATACAAGCTTTATGGGGTTGTAGTTCACTTGGATGTCATGAATGCTACTTTTTCTGGTCACTATGTATGCTATGCTAAGAACATCCAGAACAAATGGTTCAAGTTTGATGACAGTACGGTATGTTCTTATTCTCTACCAATTAGACTATCTAGCATGTTTTCTTAGAGTGATTTACTTCTATGAGCTATGCTTTTGCATTTCAGGCTTAATTGTATCTGAGTTTTTGCTTTTTTTATGTTCTTTTCTAAGCCATGATGCTTGGGTTCCTTGATTCACTCTTCCTTCTCATGGGACACATTGAGATGCATGAGTGCTAGATTTGCCAAAATGGTGTGCACTTTTTTTATGATTATTTTCTTTTTTGGACATTTATGTCTATAGTTAAATGCATGACAGACATTGTCAGAGGTTTTTTAATAAAGTTTCTATAACTTTTTCTAGATAAAATTTACAAATAGCATACTTTTTGGATATACAATGAAAATACAATTAAGCTTAATTACAATTCTAGCAAATATAGCTATTTTTTCAATGTTCAATGAGATTTATATAATTGTTATCATCTTCATCATGGATTTAATTCTATATTTATGTTGAATTATCAATTAAAACAAGCAACGATACTGACATAAGTATGAACTTTAGATATGATAATCTAAAAATAAATAAATAAAAATGGATAAAAATATGGCAAGGATACAACAAAAGAGTAATATTTTTATTAGTGGTATTCGTGTCAATAATAACCCAACGGCACTGAAAATATTAAAAGACCATCACCGATCCGATATTAGAATCTCTCATGCTTTTAGGGCACATCCACTGTACCCTGCCCAGCCCAACCCGAGGATACTATGTCCATATTGTGTCCTAAATGTATCTAAAACAAGAAATAATGTTTCTCATGTATTTAAGGAGGTGCCTGACAAGTAGTCGTGTCTGATGCTTGATGGAAAATTGTAATGCCCAAAATGAGGTATCCATGCTTCCTAGGTGGTAGTGTATGTATATTATTATAGATCTTATGGTTTCTATATTGGACTAAGCGATATTTTTCCATATTTCTAAATTTCTGTTTGGTTATTATATTCTTGAATACTGCCAATTGGAAAGTGCACAATACAATTTTCTTTTTATAGGATTGGCATGGCATTTGTATCCTTTGTTTTTTTTTCCTTTAATTATCCAATGCATATCTGTGTTCATATCATCTGCATCTTTATGCTTATCCTATTGATGCTTAGATTATTTTAGAATTATTGCTCATCGTCAATTGCCAATCAGATGGGTGTCTCGGATGAATTTGATACGTACCCTTGATGATTAGCTTTTGATACTACTTTTCTAGATATTCTTATAACATCATGTAACACCATGGAGACGTGATTTTACCAGTTGACATTGAAGCTGGCTGTTAGGCCGGCAGTCTGGACTGTACCTTCCTCTAATGTATGTATCCATGTCTCTTGTCTCTCCTGATCTGATGCTTGTTATGGTTGGGCAGGTCAAGCCGGTGGATCTTGAAACCGTCTTAACAAAAAGGGCGTACATACTTCTGTATGCCAGGTAACATATTTCTCTTTCTCTTCTCTGAGATTGAGGCTTTGGTATCTGGCTGGTTGGATGGCTAACTAATCATAATTTTGTAGATGCTCTCCTCGTGCTCCAAGATTGATAAGGAATTCATTGGTACCCCGGGACTCGAGAAAACCCAAAAATCTTCCCTCTAAATCAAGATCTCACTCAACAGATCCTTGGGATGCTTCTGCGGCTGATTCTTTAAATGGTCATGCGGAGATTGAATGCTTGTATCCAAATCACAGGAGTTTCCAGCCTATCCAGAAAAGTTTAGACGAGGACTGCTCGAGTGACAATTCTTCGTCCATCTTCTCTGAGGGATGTTCCTGCAGTACCGAGAGCAGCAACAGGGATTCTACCAGTACAGATGACTACTTTGACCACATTTTTGGAGATTCAGAAAGGAATTGGAACAGCTCATGGAAGATGTCATCAGACTCCGACTTCTCTTCCTCATCTTCCTCTTCCTCGTCCTCTCCCTTGTACTCAAGGCATTCACCCCTTGCTGACTCAGACAGGTACTCCTCAGGATACGCGGAGACCAGTGGCTTCCAAGCTGCTCCAAAAGCGGAATTAGACAGAGATGATGGGAATGGTTTCTGGACGGGAGCAGGCAGAAGCAGCAGTGGGGATCCCATCTCGACAAGAAGTAAACAGTGTAGAAATGTAGGAAAAAGTAGCGGTAGTAGCAGTAGTGGTAGCTGTAGGGAGACTGACTCAAACAGATTAGGATGGTCTAACCTTCTCGGGAGCAAGAAATCTGTTGTATCTCTCAGAAGATCAACGAGGGAAAGAACAGAAGCAGCAGATTAAAGCCTTTTTATTTAAATGTCTTTTTTGTTTTGGAGTTGGAGAGGATGGGGGGAATAATGAAGAGTTGAAATAGAATTAGGGGGGAGAGTTAAGAGGGGGGATGCTGCTGTATGTAATTGTTGTAGTAGTGGAAGACTGGTGCCTGCCGTGCTGTTGGTTGTTATGGGGCTTAATTTTTTTTTTTTTTTGTCTGGAGGAATTAGCCACCATTTTTGCGGGACTCTCCCTCCCTTTTTATAAAGTCATCGTATAATAAATATAAATATACATAATGAGAAATTCCAGTATTTGAGTAATCCAATGTACAGTCGGGGGCGGGGGGAACTTGGACCCTTAGAACCCTCTTAAAAATTAAAAAAAAAAAAAAAACTCAAAAGTTGCATTGAAATAACCTTACTTTAATAGATGGTATGTCACACTTTGAGTTACATAACGTATTATAAATGATAAATATTTTTTTCGTTTTACTTTATTGAGTGAGGGGTGTTTTAATCAAGTGCTTTACTGTTATGTGAAGAATAGTTTAAATATATTAATTATTTTATTAACCTAAGATGTAAATCATGGTGTATCAATAACAATTTTTCTACTTTAATTGTTGTTTTTCATCTTTTCTGTTACGAAGGTTACTTTATCGGGTCCTTTTACAGTACCATAGATACTGTACGGTGGGGGTAATGTGCTCAGGAACTCTAGAATTTCTGGGAATTTGTATGGTATTTAAGGGCTTCAAAATCTTTATGCAATACATCATTTGTATTATACATCAAGCTTTTGTACAGTAGAAGAAACAAGCAGTGTCCCATATGAATTTTCCTGTTGTCTCTGTTGACTGACTGCGCTTGTAATGTGTTGCCGCTGTGCATCCTGTGAATGTCATCAGCGATAGAGGCGCTGTCAGAGCCCCCCACCTGTTGGCATATATATATATATATATAGACCCTCGTCCCCTACTCTGTTTGGCTATCCTGGGGGGGGGTATTATAAAAAGCCAGTTATACCACCAGCTTCTTAATAGATAACTAAATACAAAATTGATTTGGACCGTGGAAGGGGCGGATATTGGCCTGGCTCTGAATCTGAATTTGAGTTGATAATTGTATCTAGCTAGTTGAATATACTCCCTCCACACACATTAGATTATAAAGAAGAGAGCCTTAAGAGATGGATGGATGGATGGATGGATGGCATGTAAAAAGTCCAATTGATGGTGCACTTGCCACTTCACTTGGTGGTGGTCTCGGGCACACCATGGTTGAAACTGCTCATCACGATGATTACCTTGGGTGCAATTTGCATGGTTGGTGTGGTGGCTGGCTGGCTGGGCATAGACACCCCCATGGGAATTTCTATCGTATTTATTTAAAGGTGTTTTGAATAAATATAAAAAATATATTTTATACAAACACGGTATTATTTATAATAAGTATAATTTTTCTTACTATACATCATCATGTTCTATAAAATATTTTTCACATAAGAGCAATGTCTTTTTTAAGTATCGTAAAAATCGGGTGGTTGAAACATAAATATATATATATATATAATAAATCCATCTTTATGAATACATATATATAAATGGATTTATTCAGCGTTGAAGATGGAAGATAAGAAACCAGAGAACGCGGCAGAGAAAGAGAAAGAGAAAGAAAAAGGCAAAGCAATTGTGAGAGCATGGGAGGAAACCGGCCGCCGGCAAAAGTAAAAGCCGTTGGAAAGCGGTCCCTACCAACCATCCATCCACCGCATCTGCGTCTTCCCATCCATCCATCCATCCCTCCTTTAATTTCTTTGTCATATGACCCCAATTTCTTAAGTATCTGCATTAATTAATTTTGGATTCTTATTTTTAGTGGGTTTATTTTAAATGTAATTAAAATTAAAAGAAAAAAAATGTCAATCTTGATTAGTAAATACATAATCACTGCTGAATTCATCCCACCAATTTCTTTCTTTATATTTTACATTAACAAATTTGGTTGACAATAAGGTAACATATATTTATGTGCATGATTTAACACGTACAAAAATTAAGTTTTGACCTTTATCATTAGGATGCAAGCTAGGTAGCAAGTGTACGTGTTTTTTTTTGTCATTATTAATTGAGTTTAAAGAATGAATAAATTAATGATGATAACTCTAAAGATAAAAAATTCTTGAAAATTAGATAAATTGACAGACAAACTTACAGAATGGAGACTAAAAAACTAAAATACCATCACTCACGTTACATTGCACTTTTTTCAATACAATGTGGGTAAGAATATTTTAATCTTTTAACTCCTATTCTATAAACTTGTCTGTCAATCTGTCTGACTCTACAGAAGAATTCTTATAAAAACTAACTTGCTCAATCTCTTGAATAGAAATCTCATGGCTAACTTGAGTAATTACAAAAGATTGTTCATTGCATTTATTAGGATGACTCAAGTGTTATTATTTATCCATGCATCTTATATAGTGAGAAGTTTGATATATTATTTAGTGTCACATTCATTTCATAATTATATTATTATTATTATTATGGGTAATGGTTAAATGTACTTTCTTTTCAGATAAAAAAAATATATTTATTATTATATCTTATTTTTAATTCTAAAACAGTTTTAATCTATGTTGCACGGAAACAGAAACGTGAAACATTTTCGATAGGAAATAGAAAAGTGAAAACGAACGTTTTTCTAAAAAAATAGGTATAAATAGGGTCCGAAACGAAAATAAAAAATATTTTCAAAACGTTTCGAAAATAGGAAAACGACACCAATAAAATATTTCTGTGCAACATAGATTTTAGTGGGGAACTTGCTGCAAATACTTTGCAAGTACATTGATTGATTGCATCTTAATAATAATTGTTCTTAGAGTAATAATCAGCATTGCCATTACATTAATAGAAAATATTATTTATTGTGATTAATGTGTAATAAATAAATATATTTTATTTTATTTTCAACTAATATACATTTATTAAATTTTATTTTTAACTCCCACACATTCTTATTATTTGGTGACAAATATACCGTACTTTTAAAATATTTTTTAACTAATAATAATAACAATAATAATTTTACAGTTGCACTAAAATAGATTGCCAAAGCAAAACATCGTCCAATCATGCTTCTTAATTTGGAATATTTTATTTTTTAATATTTAAATATAAATGTTTAACAAAGGCCACCCTTTAATTATATGTATATATTACATATATATATATATAGTTGAAAAAAAAAAAAAAAAAGAAGCATGTGTTTGTGCGGTTGGATTTGATTCAAAGGCAAGAAAGAATTTGGAATTTATAAGGTAAGGTAAGAAGGAGGGGGGGGTTAGCATTCAACAAAGGCTGCTCGCACGTGGCTTAATTGCATGTCTTCCAACCACCAGTACTTACAACTTGGTAACATCCATCCATCCATCCATATTTAATACGATCCAACAAATTAACATCAAGTTATAGATACTTCCATAAGAGATTAATTTAATTTAACATTAGATGATAATCTTCATTAACTGCACCCAAAAAGATCCTTTTTTTTTTTTTTTGTGGGCATATTTGATTGAATGAAGACTTGGATTAGTATATATATATATATATATATATATGAGACTCAAACCAACCAAATAAGCCAAACAAAGTTGAAATAATAACAAACATAGGATATCAAATACGGATCGGATCCTAATTAAGAAGTAGCTACACGAGGAGGTTAATTAACAATTGCTATATTCCATATATATATATATATATAAGATGAGTTGGGTAATTAAGGAGTGTGATTCTATTAGAGCAGTTTCCCGACATATGTTTGTGCCCATCAGTTCATGATGATCAAACCCTTTTTAACATTAGAACCCTAGCTAATGGATTACTGACGGTCCATTACACTAGAAAAAGCTTGCAATTAATCTTCTTCTTACTTAATTAGTACTAATAATTGTGGCTGCGTATATATATATATATATATATTTAGATCTAATATATAATAATAATAATAATGAGCCAAATATAACTTCATCAGAAACCAAAATGATTGTCCCATGGACATGTGGATCTACACTACAGCATATTATTACATTTCTAGGGCATAATTCAGTGGGCAAGGAGGGGTGCCTTTGAACTTAAGAAAACTAACCTCTCTTTCAAATTTTGGACATCAACGAAGAGACCCAAATAGAAGAAGAAGAAGAAGAAGAAGAAGAAGAAGATCATGAAGCAGAAACCGGATCTGTCACAACCGTGTCATCTCAAGCATTAATCAATGCCCCCAAATTTCATTTATTCCAATGCTTGGAGAGAGAGCAAGTTCTTCTAGTGGCACTGCAAAAAGAAAAAAAAATGTGAGTTTGTTGCAATGTAGCTTTATGTGGTGATATGACATGAACCAGACACCGATCCATTAACTGTTCTTGGAAAGCTACAACCAAAACCCATTCCCCGGCTTTAAGTTAGGAGCAAATTAACTTACTTCTCATCGGAATCTTTCCGATGTTGCAACCCTTCATGATTAGATTTGAATTAATTGCAGGGGCGAAGATTGTGGAATTTTGATAATTATCATGCGCAGCAGCAACATCATAGAATTGGCATTAATGCAAAGAGTCAACAAAGGGGGCTCTATGAAGAAAATAATCAAAAGCTTTTACCGCTTACAGAAATTTCATTTCATGCTTCCCATCTGTATACCGCTTATTAGAGAAAACAATCAAGCTTTTCCAAGGGGATGGAAAAACTCATTTTCCCATTCATTTCATTTCAACTCAAATATGGATGGAGATTCAAACACGCCATTTACTTATTCTATCTATATATAATAATATAATATTTCCTAGCTAGTTTCTAGACCATAATATTGCATTTTAACCGAGTCTCAAACTCAGAATTACTGATTCTCCAAGCTACTACCAGCAAAGGTAAATTCCAAAAAAAAAAACTAGACCCTTAAATTTTCCGCGGACAATTAATCTTCCTCTTCTAGGGTTTTCATAGGAATGATTAACTAGATTAAGGCTTGCTATAGACAACAGTTCAATATATATATATATATATATATAGAGAGAGAGAGAGAGAGAGAGAGAGAGTTCAAAATCAAATCTCCTAAAGCCCTTTATTTTTAGCTGTCCATTTTCAATGCCACGGAAGAACCTAGCAGTACCATGGAGGGACAGCTTATGTTGCAGAGATGGCCCCAGAAGATCCTGAATTCTAGCATTTGTGGCAAAGAACCAAGTGCTAGATATTTGAAAGACATATATAGAACTATATATGTGACCAATTGATAGTTATATTTTGAATTTATCTAAATGGCCACTTAGCCAAAAAGGAGGATGTTTTTCTCCGCCGGGTGACTGTTCTTTTAACATCGAACAACAGCTAATACAGTGAAATATATGGGAAAACAAAAGAATAGATCAGGCATGGATCAAAGCTGCTAATGCTTTTATTCTCTCTTACGTTGACTTTGCACCACTCTACCATCACAAAGGCTACACGCCACAGCTAAAATAAGGAAATATAGGGCTCTTTTGTTGCCTTATTTTGACGATGATTTTTGGGACTAATAAAATATTTTTTAATTGTTGAAAATATTTATTTATGATATTTTTAGAACAATTCTCCAAAAATAGTTTTTCCAAACCGATTTGTGAAGTTGCTATTATGTTTGATTTTTTTCTTCTACTTTGACAAAAGCGTAAGGTTGAATGTCCCAGAGAGGACACAATGCATTGTTTAATTAATAATCCCCTCCCGAACTTTCCTTATTTCACCCACAAAGTTAGGCATAATTCAGTCATAAAATTAAGCAATAATGCGCCCTAAGAACTCTTCTGAGATTTGCAAAATTGGACTTAAGACGCCATTTTATGGTAACAGTACCTGCTAAATTTCCGTGCATGATAGCATTATTAATCTTTTTTTTATCACTTGAATCTTATATCGCCCCGACAAGTGACCATATAATATATAAACCTAAATGGGAGAGCAACTAGAGCGGGCAGAGTCAATCTCAAGGTCCCCCCGGCTCACCCACCAAAGCTACCCACTAGAGTTTTCCCAGAAACACTTGAATTAGCATCATCATGCATATATAACCAGCTGAAGCAGGATTGTTCAAAATCCTAGATAAGCTAGGGGATGATTCTGACTCTACCGTAATATCTTTCATTGGGACCGACCACTTATGCCAAACTTAGAAGTCTCAAGAAGATTTAGAAACCCATCACACTCAATAGATGAACCTCAAAATCACCTAAAAGTGAAGAGAAATGGGTTTTGATTTCTTCAAACCTACAGATATGAGCAAGCTTATCTCAAAACAGTTTTGTGTTTCCTTTTTCTTTCTTCTCTACAATTTTCTTTTTCCTTCTTTCATACTTTCCATTCGTTTTTTACCTCAGCAAAGAAAAAGAAACGCCGAAAGAGACAAGCAAGAGTCCAGGTTTAGATCAGCGAGAAAGAGAGATCCAAATAAAGTTGGGTTTCTGAGAGCTTCCATTCATCATCTATCGGATAAAGCAAAATTCAATCTCTCTCTCTCTCTCTCTCTCTCATCTGTCTGTTTGGATGCACCGAAAGGAACTGGCAAGCACAAGCGGCAGCCCAAGTCACGTTCCCTACTGCAACACGCTTTTATCTTCTCAACCCCAAGAAGCTAAAGATGGATGGATGGGAAAATCAATCAGTCGAATCAGTCATCGCCATCAAAGCGTTATCTTCCGCCAGTTGTGCCAGCAAAAGCAGACCAGATAATTATCAGAATTCATCAGCTGGCTGCTGCTGCTTCAGGGTCTCAAACTCCAAGGCTTCACCAGCCCCCAGAATAACTACTGTAATCCGAATTCAACCCCCCCGCCCCCCTTTTCTTCCAAATTACTTTCTTGTCCACAATCCCACTAACCAAACCACCACCATCAAATCTAAACAACCCATGCAAATAGCAAATTCATTCAAAAACATAAAAGATTAATCATGTATGTATCGTCGTCATCCATGAATGATTATGATAGAATAAAAGCAAGCAACTGGATTTGTGTTTAGGTCTTCCACTAATCAACTAATAAAGAAGGTTTACACAAAAGACAACCACATCGAGATTAAAGATGAGAATTTTATAAAGGTAAGGATATTAATGAAGTACTAATTAAACAAGAATTAAACTTTTGAGGGATTTTTCACAGTACCGCCTTAACTAGAAGAAGAACCAAACTGATCGGTGAGTGATTAGTAGTGTGGAGGTGGTTGTCGAGGAGTGGGAGCCCAAATCACGTCCGAATTAGGGAGGTGGCAGCTGTACATTGACATTCCGCACGAGTCCGCCGTCGGCGGCGGCTGCCTCCCCTCTCCGCCACCGGACACCGTCTGGGGAGACTGCCCCTCCGATCCCGAGTTCCGCACCTCCTCTTCCAGCGGCAGCCGGTGATAAGACGGGTTGTTGAACGACGTCGCTACCACGTACACCGTCCCGGCAGCAAGGAGCCCGCCAGCCACCGCGCCGCCAACGACCTGGCCCTGCGGCCCGGCCAGCGAGATCGTGAACCCGCTCGACACCGGCGGCGTCATCGCGGTCGGGAAAATGGTGGCCGAGAGGGAGAGAATGTCGAAGCGGCCGTGGAATGTGACGGTGGCGCCGGGCGTCGTGGTGGGCTGCTTGAGCGTGACGTTGGCGACGGTGCCGGAGCCAGTGAGAACGCAGAGACCCATGTTCCTTTTCCGGGAGAATCGCGTGATGGCCTCGACCACGTCGACGCCGCCGGGGAGCTCGAGGACATAGGGGCTCATCGACGGCTCGGTGTCGCGGGTGATGATAATGGGGGGCTTGGGCTTGTTCTTGGAGCCCGGGGGGCGGCCGCGCGGGCGACGGACGACCTCGATGCTGGCGCCATCGCTGGTGGGAGGGTCTTTCTTGGAGGTGGTAGCACCCCCGCCGTTATCGTCGTCGGAGGGGTGGATGAGCTGGAAGTGGTGGGGATGGAGCTGCGGCGGCGGAGGTTGCTGCTGCTCGAATTTGTGGGGTTCGTGAAGCTTCGCGAACATGTTGGATTGATGATCCTTTTCTTCTACATATTCCCCTTTCATCTCTTCTTCTTTTCTATTATTTTTTCCTCAGCTATTTTTATATGTGATTTGGGCGTACAGGAGAGAGAGAGAGAGAGAGAGAGAAATGGCCAAATGGTTGGCCTTTGAAACCAAGTAAAGCTTCTTAGAGAGAGAGAGGGAGAGAGAGAGAGAGAGGGAGAGAAAAGGAAAGGGGTGTGAAAACAGTAGATTTGGTGAGCTCAACCCTTTCACCGCCTTGCTTTTGTCTAAGTTTTTGAAGCAAATTAGAGAGAGAGAGAGAGAGAGAGAGGGGTCTAGTCTGTAGGGTTCAAGGAGAGAGAGAGAGAGGGGGGGGGGTGTAGTCTGTAGGGTTCTAAGAAGAAGCTAGTGGATTGACAAATGACAGTGACCCTTTGATATTCATTTTTTTGGGTTATGGGGGATGTCTCTCTCTCTCTCTTCTCTTCTCTCTCTCTCTGTATATATATATATATATCTATAGATACTACAGATGGGAGGAGGGTGTTGAATTATGTCATGGGTGACTACCACCACTACTACTACTACTGGTTATAGTCTCAATCCGATCCCATCATCTACATCTATCCATCAGCAGCTACTGCCTACTGCCTGTTCTTCTTCTTCTCCTTGTAAAATTCAAACTCGGCTTACGGCCTTTGACCACTCTCCTCAACTTTTCCAACCTTCAACTGCTGCCTATTCTCAAATTCCATCCATTACCCTTAATCAATACGTATATATATATATAATTTTTTCCCCTAATTCTAATTGTATTATTATTATTATTATTATTTCTAATATACCATATTATCATTCAATTTTATTTAAATTTATAATTATAATAATTTTGCATTCTAGGATTACTGTGATACGAAAGAAAGAGTAAAGGTAATGAATTGCAAATATTATTTAGTTAAAAATAAAAGAGGATTATGGTGTGTATTGGGGATGGATTGGATGCAAGGAGAGTGACAATTTTTATCGTCATATCCAAACAATATGGATCCTCTTCTTTGGGGGTTTAACTTAATGGGTAGAATCAAAATCAAAAATATTAATTAAAAAGAATTGTATTGCTATCACTCATTCTATTCAATTCATTGTTGTTGTTGTTGTCAATGATTAATGTGGAATGAATGACACTGTGTATGCGTCACTTGCTGCCAACTATATAACTTGAAAAATTAAATTTAAGTTAGGCATTGCAAGAAGGCCAAATTGTACTTTGATACAGAAACAAGGTGATTTGGGATATAGATAGCCACCCACCCACCCACCCTCTTCTGTATTTGTGAATTTGGGACGTATATATATATATATATAGTTGATGAACAGTAAGATATATATATAGTACTATATATGGTTTGATTGACTGATGGCTTATCTCAATTCAAATACAATACAATACAATTCAATTCATTTGAGAGGATGATATAAATTGAGGACGTAATATTAATATTATTAATAATGCTTAGAGGTCAAGGAAGGGATCGATCCACATCTACGTGTTAATTTCCTTTGACAGACAGACATATGGCCCCATCCCATGCCTGCTTTCCTTTTCATACTTTACATCCAAAGTTGGGGACTTAAATTAATTATTAGTTTATATTTCAAATAATATTATTTAAGTATGTATTAAATAAAATAAATTCACAAACACATATATATATATATATAGAGAGAGAGAGAATAGAATCTAAGGAGGGAGGGAGGGAGGGAGGGAGGGAGGGATCTTTAAGCCCACTGCCCAAACAAACTACTAGATATCATTTTCTTTTTCCCTTTCTGGCCAAACAAACAGACTTCATTTTCGCAAGTGATAGAAATGGAAGAAGGTATGTGCCGTGGGGCCTGAGCTTATCTGCATATCGTAATCTGATAGAATTTAATGAACGACGTCGTCCTCGTCGTATGGCATGACCCTGACGGTGAGTGGTCCATGCAATCCAATTCACTGAATATATATATATATTTATTTATATCATTATCTATTATATTGCTCCATTTATTATTATTATTATTCATTAATTAGGCTCTCCTCTTCTAATTCTAAATTTAGTTTCATTCTAATTTCAATATTATATTATAAAAGTTATATTTTATTACATATTATAATTAATATTACAATACTGTATTATATAACTAATTAAAATTAAAATTATGTTAATTAATATAATTTAATTAAGTATTGAATCATATATTAATTAATATAAATAAATTAGGTTAATTTAAGGAACTTGAAAACATATATATATAAACAAAAATAAGCTATTTTGGGGGGTGGGTAAAAAAATTCTATCAAAGGATTCCTAAAAGAGCAATTATTATGGAAATGAAAATACCAAGATGTCACTAAAAATAGATCTAGTTGTAAATATTTGCTGCTGCTGCTGCTCTCGTTGCGTTTTTAGAGCTAGATAGATTGATGAAATAAGCAGCCTTCAAATCCCACCCCCACAAACATGGTATAGTGATAAAATATTTAGGTACGTTGTCTTTATTTTTTAATTTTTAATTTTAAATTTTAAATTTATTTTTAATTTTCTATTTTAATATTTTATTTTTAAAAAATTAAAAACCCATTCTCTTTATCATTTTGAAAAACTATTTTTTAAAATAGAAAATTAGAAAACGCGTTCTCTTAAAAATTTTGAAAATATTTTTTTAATGATATTTTATTCAATAAATTTGATTATTAAGTAAATTATAAATATTTAATGTTAATATATTATTAAAAAAATATAAAAGTTAATAAATTTTATAATATTTTTTTCCATTACAATAATAAAGTATGAATAAATAAATAAATAAATATGTTTTGAGTTTTGATTTTATTTTGAATGAAAACACTCAAAATAACTTTTTGTTGTTTTGAGTTTTCTTTACAAATTTTTTTTAATTTTCAAAAATATATTTTTAAAAACAGCAAAGAGAATGCGTTTTCATTATTTTAGAGTTTGAATTAGTGCAAAAATTTATTAAAAAATTTAAATCTTATATAAATTACACTAAATATTTAATTCTAGATGTGTATAGATTATGTCCGTATTTAAATTTACCTGAAGAATGCATTAAGAGGAGAAAATCACCTGCCCCTAAGGATTAGTTAGGCGAAACTAAGATATTCTAAGTAAGTAAAAAATAAAAATAAAAATAAAAATAAAAGGCTTCAAAATTCAAAGTATATATTATAAAATAAAAGATAAAATTAAATGGAGGAAATTTGTAGGTGGAATTGTAGCTTAACATGCGATGCGCCCCCATTGCCATTAGAAGAAGAATAAAAGATTGTACGAATAAAAAGAAAAGAATAGAGTAGGAATAGGAATAAGAACAGAGGAGTACCCAGCAGCCACAATTGACTCTCATCAAAATATATATATATATATAGTGTCCAAATTAAGCAACTATGCTCTTGTAGTATTGTACGTACAGAATAGACCATTCAAATGGGAATTGGAATAAATAATTAAATCCCCCCCGCTCTCTCAAGTCCTCGGAGTTCATCATTTCATTTGGACAGCACTTTTAGTGGTCTGCACCTCTCTCTCTCTCTCTCTCTCTCTCTCTCTCTCTCTCTCTCTCTCTCTCTCTATATATATATATATATATACAATACAAAGAGAGATCGGGAACTTGGGCAGGTTTGTAGGTTGGTTCTGGAGACAAAGAATTTGACAAAAAGAAACAGCTTGTGGAAGGGGCGTAGCCACCGGCACACACCGTAAAAATATGATTCCAGATGGGTCTATTCCATTCCATGCCTTGGACTTCTTCCTCTCCTCTCCTCTCAGTCATGTGTTAGAAAATATATAAATCACAGTTTCTCCTCTCCTCACAGTCATGTGTTAGAAAATATATAAATCACAGTTTCATGTCTCTTTTGCAGAAAAGTCTTGCCAAAATAAGATACATGTTGATGTTTTATATCATATGATAAATAATATGGTTGTTAATTTGGTAACATTTTTTTTTTTTTTTATCATTATCCGAAAAGAGAGGTACTACACACACACACACACACACACACAAAGAGATGCTGCTACTACTCTACTAGTATATAAGAGACTACTACTAGTAGTATAATTTTTTGTTATTATTATGGATTGGATTGGATTGGATTGGATTGGATGGCGTTTTGCTTTTCTCCAATATATGACAGTCAATTATGGCTTCATATGGAGATATCTCATATCCTTCATATGGCTTAATTATCTGTAATTTCAATATATAGTTGAAGGTTCTTGTTAGTTGTTACAAACGTAAATTAATTTTTTGAGCTGAGCTGAGCCAATCCTATGCTAATGCTATGCCGATCTGAAGAAGCATCTCTTAACTAAAAATTTTGATTTAAACGACAACTGAATATACTAATTACTTCTTTCTACAGTCAACTCAATAAAATGAAAAAAAAGGCAAGCCAAGCCTGGCCTGGGCCCGTGCTTATTCAAACATACGTAACCACCTTTGTATTTCTTAATCTTATTCAGACTTTTAACTTCTAATTCTTTTATCTTCTTCATTTTACAATTACAAACACATTTTATTTATTTATTTACAAATAAATAAATTGAATAAATATCAATATTCAATAAACCTCCACTATCCAATTAAGGTTAAAAAAAAAATACATTACTTAACAAACACAAAATATATTAATTAATATATAAGGGTACTATTCTAATACGTACCAATCTAGTCTAGACCACAAAACTAGATTGAATTGAGATATAAGTCACTCCAGTCCAGTCTAGCTCCAGAGCACCTTGATTCGGGATTCAAGAAAATTTCATTTCTGTCCGCTCCACTCCACTCCAAGACTAAACTTTAAATTCTTCATCTAACATATAATATGATATATATATATATATACATTTTTTATAAAAGAAAAAAATTCATATTAAAAACAAAAAAGAAAATAACTTGGACCAATGAAGATCGAATCCAATCCTCCCTTTAATTTATTAATTTTTTTTTTACTTTTCAATCGCAGTCCAAATAGTGTAAGATGAATCTAGAGTCGACCGATTAAACACGCCGACCAGTTGAATAAAAGAAATGTGGGAACCCCTACTTCACTTAGCCACGAATTGAACTCAGAAGCTGCAAATTTGAATTAAAATACCATACATATGTATGTATAGTAGAGTAGAGTAGAGTAGAGTAGGGGGGCTGCAGAAAGAAGCATATATTTGTGATGGCCAATCTAAGCTAAGGCTAGGCTATATAGCCTTGTTTGTTGTTGGATTCCTACTTGTGCAACAAGGTTGAGCCTTTAGGTAGCTGAGAGATGAAGTCAGAAAGTTCCCTTTGCCAAGCAAGCAAGCGGATTCTCCCACAAATTTTCTTAGCCTCTTTCTAGCAAGAATGGTTTTTTTTTTTTACCCACCATGGTTAAAAACCAAAAGGCAGAAAAAGTTAAAAAAAAGGAGTGGTTGGCTTCTTTTTTCCAAGAATCTCTCATCTCTCTCTCTCTCTCTCTCTCTGTCCCAAATAGGAAAGAAAGAAAGGAAAATAAGTACAAGAAGATGGGCGAGAGACTTTGAGAGAATCGAATAAAGTAAAACACCAACACAAAGCAATCCCATAAAAACTTAAAATATCATATATTACAATCTACAAACACCCACCACCCACCCACCCACCCCATTATCGTCATGTAGGTCTATTCTTTGATTACTCCAATATTTTTATTTTTATTTTTGGTTAAAGAATTTACACAAATTAGGTTCCTATAAGCATTCATTGTTTTTTTATAAAAAAAAAAAAAATACAATTGTGTATTATCGCAATAAATTCTCAAGTGCTTGCCATTAAAATGAGAATCCCAAAGCCCTGATCCGCTATCTGCAAACTGTGGCGCCTCAAAATATGAGGCAAGTTCAGTCCACAATACAATAGATGCAATAATGATATTTTTATTTTGTTTTTCCACCTACTAGGAACAAATTGCTAAACACAGATCTTTAGCATCAATGCATCCAGTGAAGTCCAAATATAATGCTAAAGTTATAAGCAGCCCCATCACCTTTTACTATTTAACCATTTTAACCCCCCCCCCCCCCCCCCCCCCTTAAACTTGAAAAAAATTTATTAACCTACTCAATTTTCAATTTTAAAACGATTATGTCCTTAAATTACCAATTTTATAATAAATACATACCTTAATGTTGCGCGTGTCTTACACGAGCAGTCTGATGTGGGCCCCACATTGACCAAGCCAATGAAAACATGCCATGTGTCTCGCTGCTACAAGAAAAGAAGAAGGCCGACGGTGGATAACGTGGCAACAGTTGCTGGAAGACGACGAGAAAGGTGCAACAACCTCTACCAACAACCCCAATTGACGTCATAAGACATTGTAGAAGACGTCGAAAGATGACCGCGACGAACATCAGCTGCTAATGTCGGCCTCCCCGCTGACCACTAGTATGAGGAAGGCGAGCAAGAGACCGACCGCTTGCCTCCCATGCTGTCAACCCCCTACCTCGATTGACAAATCCCAAGCCGATCGACTCATCTCACGTCGTTGCCTTCCCAGTCGCTATTATCGACGACCATTTGACCCCGATCAACACCTCCCACGTCGTTGGCGACCATCGACAGAGAAAGAGAGAGAAAGACCAGGGGTTGGATCAACGCCTCCCATGTCGCTGGCGACCACTAATAGAAAGACAATGAGAGCGAGAAAGAGACAGCGACCACCAATAGAGGAAGGCGAGACCAGGGGTTGGTTGACAAGGAGAAAAGAGGGACCAAGGTCAGTTGAAAGGTAGAAGGTCGTCGATGATGAGAAAGACTAGGAAAGAGGAAGAAGAAGATGATGTTGCATGCACCTCAATCGCGTATGTAACTCAAGCGGTGCCTCAAGTGTCTACTAGGTATAAATTTGAAAGTTGACGGGACCAATAGGTCCTCTTTCAAATTTAAGAGGCAAAATGATTAAATGATAAAAGGTAAGGAAGTTGGGTATATCTTTAGCCAAATATAAATATCCTACTATCTGATCTCTAAATAATCTGACCTCTTAATGAAACATAGATATGCTAGAGCTTTGGTAGCGATACTTCAACATGATGGACAAATAACATATGCTTAGCCAAAAATTATATAAATTTAGATTAAGGCTTCGTTACCACATGTAGTAAAAATCAATCATTATGTTTAATCAAGTATTATACTCTAAAATTATTATATAATAATAATCTTTAATTCCAGGACTCCAAAATGGAACCCATAAAAGCCAAAAGGGTAAATAAAACAAAGAAAATTATTATATAGGCTCTTACTTATCCACGTGTTCTCTATTTTCCTCTCCTTTTTGTCTTCCTTTAGCTAGCTGATATTTGCCAAGAGCGGGGATGGCTCTTCAACAAGACACCTAAGTGTCATATCATATTTAATAGGACAACTGACATTGTAATAACCTTTATAACATGGAACAATCATGCAACGCAACATTAGGAGCATCAAAACCATTATATTATTGTAATTGTACCGAACCGTATTCCACTAAATTCCAAGCCACTCATAATTAGGAGCTTGGTAAAATAGGTCACGAGCGATCTCATAATTGAGGGAGGTAATCCCGAAAAGGAAATGATTTAACATGGACGATGGACCCGGCATATAAATACAGATATTTATACAGGCAACTATCTCACAAACCTGGTTCAAACTTACGAACCTCATCATGAAAAGCAACCACCACCATAATAGGATACTAGAATACAGAAACAGATATGCTACATTTAGTATATAAACTACACTATGATGCTCCATTGGTGCTGGAAGAATATAGAATGATGCTAGCCAAGGAAATAACTGTTTCAAAGACTGGTGGGGTGAGGTGGGACTGGGGAGAGCCAAGGGGTGGGAAGGTCTTTAGGATGGGCAGGAATATAAGGCAATTTGGGCTTAGGTTTAGGATGCCCGCGGGGAGAGAAAAGGGGAGAGGGGGTGTTGTGGCAATTAGGGCAGGTTGAACGGATGACTACGAAGCATGGTTGATCAATAAGGGCTTGGATTTGTTAGGTGAACTACTCATCCACTAACAACAATTATTAAACAGTTGAAATTATATGCATAAAACTTGACAGAAAGTCAAACAGAACTTCACCTACTCACCGTTACCTCAAGAAAATACCCACATGACGACTAGTTCCGATTAATTCACTGTTGGAATTATGCTGATCTTATGCTGATCTAATCTTGATCTTAAAATATTCTAAGATCAGTATTTTATGTAAATATAGAAAGTTAATAATGATAGGATGTTGTCAATATAGAAAGTTAATAATGGTAGGATGTCAATTATTTTCTTCCTTTTTTTTGCTAATAATCCTCTCATTAAAGAGGATATTGTACACATTCTTTTGTAATCAATTAAGATTTTTTTGGATCTAATTTCTAAGTTGGTATCAAAGTAGTGATTTAGGAATTAAATCACAGCCGTTCACTGTGAAACCCTAGGCTGCCCATCAATTCCAACCATTGACCCAAGATCTGTTGGCCACCTCTGCCTCTCGATCGGCCATCGTCTCTCTGCAGAAGTTGGAGGCTAGATATTGTCATCGACTGAGGAAGACGAACATTCGTCGGAGACAGTTGCTGGAACTACCACCGTCATCGACGGAGGCATCATGGGCTTGCTTGCTGCTGTATCGGACTGTATTTCTGATCTCAGATCCACCGGCACCATCCCCAAACACCGCTGGCCGCCACCTCCCAGGGTCGCTGTCGCCATTACACCAACAGCCACTTCTCTGGTTTTGTCAACCAGATTCTTCTTCCTCAGCCATGTCTGAATTTACTTTTGGAACCACTGCACACCCTGCCACTGTTGTCCCAACAAAAATGCTAGCAACCCAGCCAATCCATTCTGTCCAAATCATCACTATCCGCTTAAATGGTGATAATTCTTTTTGCTGGTCTCAATCAATCCGAATGTATATTCGTGGGCAAGGGAAAATTGGCTATCTTTTCGGGAACAAGAAGAAACCTGTAGCAGATGACCCATCCCATTCCATTTGGAATGTTGAAAACTCCATGGTAATGACGACTGGTCAACTCCATGGATGAAGATATCAGCTCCAATTATATGTGCTATCCTATTACAAAGGAATTGTGAGATAATATAAATCAGATATACTCTGACCTGGAGAACTAATCTCAAGTTTTTGAATTGACTCTAAAACTGGGAGAGGTTCGACAAAGGGATGATTCTCACTAAGTACTTCCATTCTTTAAAGCGATTGTGGTAAGATCTTGATCTCTTCAACACATATAAGTGAAAATCTACAGATGATTGCAACCACCACAGAAACTAGTTGAAGACAATCGTATTTACAAGTTTCTTGCTGGTCTTAATATTGAGTTCGATGAAGTGCGAGGAAGAATCATTGGTCGATCTCCCCTTCCTCTTATTGGTAACGTGTTTGTCGAAGTTAAAAGAGAAGAAAGCTGATGGAGTGTCATGCTAAAAAAAAGATCACTAGTGAGTCGCTTGAAAATTCTGCCTTAATTACTAATGCTACTGCCTACAAGACTACAAATTACCAACGTAAAAGCAATAAGGGACCTCGGGTCTGGTGTAACCATTGCAACAAGTCACGTCATACTCGTGAGACTTGTTGAAAAATTCATGGCAAACCTACCAATTAGAATAGCAGTAAGCAAGGAGAAAAAAACCACCGTGGGGTCCCTACTACCAATGGGATTGATACCGATCCCTTCAACAAAGAGCAAACTGATCAACTTTTGCAACTATTAAAATCTAATTCCTCATCTGATATTCCTAGTGTTTCCTTGGCACACACATGTAGAAAACCTAATGCCATTTCTTATCTTCATTTCTCTCCATGGGTTATAGATTCTGAAGCCTTCGATCATATAACTAGTTCTTCTCATTTCTTTAATACCTATACTCCTTGCTCTGAAAATGAAAAAATCAGAATCGTCGATGGTAGTTTTTCACCTATTGCAGGCAAATGACTTATTAAACTAACTAAAAATATTAATCTCACTTGTGTCTTTCATGTTCCTAACTTAACTTACAATCTTTTGTCTTAATAAACTATGCAAAAATTCTAACTGTCATGCTAATTTCTTTGACTTTCATTGTGAATTTTAGGACTAGACTTTGGGGACGACGATTGGGTGTGCTAGGATGATTGAAGGTCTTTACTACTTTGATGATATCTCTGTTGATAATAAAAAAGCTCAGGGCTTTAGTAGTACTAGTTCAATTCTTGTTCCAGACACAATTATGCTATGGCATCTTAGACTGGGGCATCATAGTTTTGCCTATTTGAAACGTTTATTTCCCGAATTGTTTAAGTGAATGAATTATTCACTTTTTCAATGTGACAGTTGCATCTTGGCAAAAAATCATCGTTCTACATATATACCAAAACCCTACCAAGCATCCAAACATGTTTATATAATTCATAGTAATGTTTGGGGGTTCATCTAAAATTTCTACTCTCTCTGGCAAACGGTGGTATGTTACCTTTATTGATGATCATACACATCTATGTTGGATTTATTTGATGCACAACAAATTTGAAGTAGAATACTTATTCAAAATTTTTTACATGAAAATCAATTTCAAACCAAAATTTGTATTTTACACTCTGATAATGGCACTGAGTATTTTAACGAGCACTTGAGGGATTTTTTGAAAGCAAAAGGTATTCACCATACATCTATTTTTCAGAATACTCCTCGACAGAATGTCATTGCTGAACGTAAAAACAGGCATTTACTCAAAGTTGCACATGCCATAATATTTTCTATACATATTCCAAAATATTTATAGGGGTGAAGTTATTTTGATGGTATCCTATTTGATAAACAGGATGCCCACTAAAGTGTTAAAGTACAAAACACCTCTTGAGTGTCTAAAAGAAGTCTTTCTCAACACACGGTTACATTCGGATCTTTCTATCAAAGTTTTTAAGTGTACTGTGTATGTTCATATTCCTAATCAATTTCGTTTCAAACTTGATCTTATGACTGTCAAATGTGTTTTTTTTTGTCATGCCTCACATAAAAAAGGCTATAAGTGTTATGATCCTCACACCAAAAAAAAAAAATCCATCTCAATATGGATGTTTCAATTTTTGAAAAACAACCATATTTTACCCAAAATTCTCTTTAGGGAAAGACACATGAAGTTGAAGAAAATTTTTAGAATGTTTCTATCCCACTTCCAAATGCAATTTATCTTACTCAAGAACCACATATTTTTGATAATGGTCACTTTGGATATTTTGGTTCTTTGGTGCCAAGTGAAGGAGTTTCTTGTGCAGGAGAAGAAGTACTACAAACCGATTATCACGATCTGAATTTTGAACTTCAGGTTTATACTAGGTAGAGATTTCATCAAAGGAACAAAGACTTAAATGCCAACTCTGCACAAAATCAATTTGAAAACCCGAGCAATGGCACTGTAAGTTCAAGAAATCTCATTTCAATGTCTAGTTTACTTCCTTCTATTGTACCCAATAGTTCCTCGGTTGATTCTTCAACTATTATCAATTATTCTCCTACTATTCCTGATCTTGATGTTCCTATAGCAATTAGAAAAGATGTTAGAAGTTGCACTAAACATCATATTGCTAAATATCTCTCTTATCACATACTATCAAAAAATCATAAAGCTTTCACATCTAGGATTTCACACTTGTTTGTTCTAAGGAATATACAGGAAGCTTTGAATGATCCGAATTGAAAATTAGCAGTCATAGAGGAGATGAATGCTCTAAGACGAAGTGGCATTTGGGAGATAATCTACCTGCCCAAAGGCAAGAAAATAGTAACGTGTAAATGAGTGTTTACAATAAAGTTAAGGCTGATGGGAACACTGATAAGTACAAAGCCAGATTGGTGGCTAAAGGTTTCACCAAAACTTATGGAATTGATTATCAGGAGACCTTTGTTCATGTTGCTAAAATAAACTCTATCAGAGTCCTATTGTCTCTTGTAGTAAATTCAGATTGACATCTACATCAACGTGATGTCAAAAATGTGTTTCTTAATTATAATCTTGAAGAAGAGGTCTTCATGAGTTTGTCTCTGGGGTTCGAAAAGAAATTTGGGAGCGACAAAGTATGTAGACTGAAAAAATTCATGTACAGTCTCAAACAGTCACCGAGAGCATGGTTTGAACGCTTTGGAAATGCAGTTACTAGTTATGGCTTCCTTCAAAGTCAGACATATCACACTATATTTTATAAACACTCAAAAGATGGTAAAATTACAATTTTGATTGTTTATGTTGAAGACATTATTTTAATTGGTGATGATGAAATAGAGTTAGTAGCCCTTAAGAAGAAACTTGCGAAGGAGATCCAAATTAAGGACTTGGGAATTCTAAAATATTTTCTTGGAATGGAGTTTGCAAGATTCAAAGAAGGTATTTTTGTCAATTAGAGAAAATATATATACTTGATCTTCTTGGAGAAACAGGTTTACTCGATTACAAGGTGTCGAATACTCCTATTGAGCCTAATGTGAAACTACAAACTGCTAAAGCTGAAGAAGTAAAGAACATGGAACAATATCAGAGACTTGTGGACAAGTTAATCTACTTGTTTCATATGCGGCCTGATATTGCTTTTGCAATTAGCATGGCAAGCCAATTTATGCACTCACCAGGCAGAGCATTTCGAGGTGGTCTACAAAATTCTGAGATATCTTAAAGAGACACCTGACAAAGGGTTAATGTTCAAGAAACATGGTCATTTGCAAGTTGAGATCTACATTGATGCAGATTAGGAAGGAAGTATTGATGATAAGAGATCTAATTCGAGCTACTATTCTTTTGATGGGGGAAACCTAGTCACCTGGTGCAGCAAAAAAATAAAATGTGGTGGCTAGAAGTAGTGTAGAAGCAGAGTTTAGAACTGTTACCCATAAAATTTGTGAGGGAATGTGGATCAAACGAATATTTGAAGAGTTGAAGTTTTCTCATTCAGTACTTATAAAAGTTTATTGTGACAACAAGGTTGTCATCTCTATGACTCATAATCCAATATTGCATGATCGTACAAAACATATAGAAGTGGACAAACATTTCATCAAAGAGAAGATTGATGCTGGAATAATATGTATGCCATACCTTCCAACAACTGAATAAATTGTTGATGTTCTCACTAAGAGTCTACACAAGAAGCAATTTGATAAACTTATTAGCAAGTTGACTATGGAAGACATCTATAAACCAACTTGAGGGGAGTGCTGAAATTATGCTGATATAATCTTTGATCCTAGAATATTCTAGGATCGGTGTTTTATGTAAATATAGAAAGTTAATAATGGTAGGATTCTGTCAATTATTTTCTTCATTTTTTCCTAATAATCCTCTCCTTAAAAGAGGATGTTGTACACATTCTTTTGTAATCAATTAAGACTTTTCTCGGTCTAATTACAAAGTTTCACAATAACTACATAATACGTGAATATATATACATGGATGTCAGCAGCAACAGAGAGGTTCCTAATACAGGTTCAAAACTTGTTAAATACCGCGAGTCAAATATAACCTGAAATGTCTTTAACCTATGAAAGCTTCTGAAAAAGTGTTTGATATATAAATACAAACAGCAAAACGTATGGATTAAATTCATTACGAGAATCTTAACCATTTATTCTTTTGCAAAGAAAACTTGAACATAAACGACCATGAAGATATATGCAGTTTCTCTAGGTCTAGGGTACATCTATGAAATTTAGCACAACCACCACAAATTTGAGTTGAGGGAAAGAAAAGGTGACAAACAAAATGGAACGACGACAATGAATCCCTTCTATCATATACGAGCAACATAAGAATTCGCTTGTGTAACATATCTCACCCACCGATATGGATTGTATGTATTAGATTTCTTTGCGATCTGCAAGTACTTCACCTGCATCAATAGGACAAAGAGTAACTTGGCAGTCAATCAAATAAAGATAAAGTGTAAACTACACTCAACTCTCCTGCAGTTCAGCAAAAGGACAAAGATTGCCCCATGGGCGTAACACAGTTGGTTCTTAGGTAACAGATTGCACCAAATGATGCAGGTTTGAGTTATGACAGCCGCAGTGTAAGAGTTTCACCCTCCTGTGGGGGTGGCTCCTTGTGGGCACTATGCACTGTGCCTCCTACCTGGTGCGCTGTCGTGTACTGTGATTAACCTCTCCCATGTGCGTGGGGTAATGTGTGGGGAGCCCTTAAGGTGAGGGATTTCACCTTTTGCACCCAAGCAAAAGGACAAAGACACCCGACATATGAGAAACGACAATGACATCTCTTGACTTTACAACTCTAGCTGCATGTTCTCTCCTATAATTGTTAATGTGACAAAAATAACTTCGCATTTTCTCTCCCCACCCTTTATCCTCGTCCTTTATTTAGCAGACTGACTAGAATCTAGCAATTTTTCAATCTCTGTCTCTATTTGGTTCGTCATACAAGAAACAGCCCGATTCTAGCTAGTTCTTCATACGAGAAAAGAGGGAAGGGAAGAAAATGTGAGGGTATTTTCATCATATTAAACTTTTTAACATCTGTGAAGTAACAGTAGGGAGAAAGTGTACTTCGAATTATATCGGGAAGGTATTTATCATTTCTCAAATATCATGAGTGTCTACCTTTTAATCAAACCTCAAGGGTGTTGAGTGTAATTTACCCAAAGATAAATTATCCTCCCAAAGTTTTACACTTCTAGTTTTCAATAACTGAGATGTATGAATATTCAGAATTTGTCTACCAGTCATTCCTTTGCCATTTTATGACAGTTCATTACATAATTATCATGTCACTACAATTTTTTTTTTTGGCTGAAAAACTTCACTAAAAGTACATTTCACGCACATACTAATATCAACATGCTCCAGAACTAATTTGTTAATGTATTGTTTCTCAGCAATTTTTGTAGGAAATGTAAGGGGTTGTTTAGTTATGGAAAATAATCCTAGTTTTCTGGAAAACTACTTCACAGAAATGAAAAATTAGAGAACTTGAATACAAATCCCCCCCCCACCCCCCCCAAAAAAAAAAAAAAAATGGAGATTTGGAAGACACAATTTTCCAAAATTGAAGTCTACTTGGAAGACACCTAAAATGAGTTTTCTAAGTTTTACTTATTAATTTGGAGACTTGGAAAAGGTGATTTTTCAACAATTTTTCCCCAAATTATCTCCATCTACTTCTCTAACACAAGTTAGTACAAAAGAAATTAAAACATCTCTCCCTCTTTTGAACATATGTTCCAATTTTCTAGATTGGAAATTATTTTTCTGTATTTCTAGCATTTGAACACATTTTTCAAATTTTCTATAGAAAATGAAAAGTAGAGATTTTATAGAAAATTGGAGATTGAAAACTGGAAATCATTTTCTACAACTAAATAGCCCCTAATGTTCATATTCTCCACAGATTTAACAAAGGATGGGGAAATCCTAATCCTCTTGATTGTTTTGCCAGAAGTGAACATCAGAATGGCATTGAAATGGAGTCAGTAAGGTCCATTGCATTTGCAAGTGGACCTTAAAGTACCAAACTGGTCTGACTGATTTGCCAATAAGAAAGGAGAAGGAATGTTACCCAGCTAAACGAGGAAGTAGCTTTACCTGAAGCCTTGAGGTGTTATACATTGGTATTGTAAAGGTCATGCTCACAGGTCCAGCTTCCTTTGTGATGTTTCCTATTTAACATAAAATTTGTTCAAGTCTGTTGGCAAATAGATTCGCACAACTTTCAGCAGTAAATTTATTTTTCAATATGGTAATGATGTATTGAGAAAACCATACCATGTGATTCCTGTGAAAATGTCAGCTTTGCACGCAGTGTATGTTCAGATCCACCAACAATCTGTTGTGTGTTGTACAAAAGAGTTATTGCTTGAAGGCCATATAAATAAATTACAACTGCACAAATCGGAAAGATTTTTCACATCTTGACTTTGCATGTATTTATAAGAGCAAAACCAGGAAACAATTGAAAAGGAACCTACCTTTTTTATACTCCATTCAAGTCTCTTATTTGACTCCTTAAAATCAGTCATTTGTCCAACTGCACCAGGTTCCAACTCAAAACTAACTCTGGTATGATAGTGGAGAGAAGATGAGCAAAAATAAAAAATTAGGAAAGCATTATGTTGGCTATGGAAGGGTGATGTGGAACCAAGAACAAGAACAAAAAGTAAACTGGAGAAAACTCAACCCAATATCAAATCAATTCTCAAGGCTCAAGAGAATACTTGAACCATTTTTTATTCTTTGGTCCAACATAAACTTTTTTTCTCTTAGATCCAACACAAGCCTTTTTTCTTCTTTGATGCAATATTGACCATTTTCCTTAAACAAGTAATATTTGTTTCAATATGGACATCAAGATTATGAATGATATTTCTGCTTCACCACCTTTTATTTGTGCATGTATGCTATGGTGTGTATGCAAAATTCTATGATGTTGCCCCATCTCCAATGATTTGTTTACGTTATTAACCAATGTTCAGAAAATAGGACTGGGATACCAAACTGGTAAGGGAAAGGTCAAGAGTCAATGATCGGACTAGGGTTGAACTGGAATATATTTTTATCAAATAAATAAATATATATATAATAATTAAAACACTTATCATTCACAAATTTATTTCTTAATTTATCTTCATATCTCTATTGTTAAAAATAATAAAATCACAGTGCTATTTTACTTTTTAGCTATCTCCCTCCCCCTCTGCTTGTGCAATGGACCAACCAGGTTGAGGTAAAGGGGAGGGGCTTTCCCTGATTTTTGCCAAATGTTTCTGGTATGCAGGTGGTAAGGAAGGTAGCAGTCCAACCGGTTTGGGTCACCCAATCACTAGTTCAACCACCCAAGTTGGCTAAAACCCAGCCAGTTTTTCCTGGTGGATCAGATCGACTGGCAGACCAGATACTGGTTTTTTCAACACTGCTATTGGTAGAACAGGTGTGCTAAAGATCTTCAGATATTATGCCCATCTATCATTCTTGTCCGCGCATTCAAAATAATTTACTATCAGGTAGGTACATTGAATATATGCTTGTATCATAAAAATTCTTCCACTCAGAATCTTGGACAACTACTTTTTTTTTTATAAGCAAAATGTTAACAAAAGACAACAGGGAATGAACCAACCCTGTACAGGGGGGAAAAACCTGTAGACCTGAAAATCTGAGCATCACAGAGGAGAACTCATCCAAAAAGTAGGCCAAAGGGGGCAAAAAAAAAAAAAAGGGGGCCTCCTCAGATAACAAAATTTAGCGAAGTCATCTTTACATACTTTCAAAAGTATGGTGCATTTACTCATGTTCTATGCAACATGGCTAATACTGATGTAGGACACCAACAAGATTGTGGAAAAATATGGCTTACTTTCTCATTGAACTGAAAAATACATATATACACATAGAATGTCTACCTAACTATAGAAACAAATCTTCTAATTGAATAATCTTCTATGTACGGTAATATAGATATGATTATTATCCTAATTACAACTTTTAAATCTACAGAATATTTGACCAATCACACACATAATCACAGCTTTGATTCACGACACTCCCTCTCAACTTAGTGAATAAACATTGTTCATTCCCAGCTTGTAAGCTTGTGAAAGACCTGACTAATGAGTCTCTTAGTTAGAACATCAGCTAGTTGTAATTCGCTTGATATATAAGGCGTGCAGATAAGATCACTGTCCAATTTTTCTTTAATAAAATGTTGATCCACCTCAATGTATTTTGTCCAGTCATGTTACACAGGATTGTGTGCAATGCTAATGGCAAACTTATTGTCACAATAGAGCTTCATAGGATCTTCCCACTTGAGTCTTAAATCTTCTAGAATAATCTTTAACCATAATAGTTCACATATCCCCTGTACCATTACTCGAAATTCTAATTCTGCACTTGATTATGCCACAACAAATTGTCTAAGTAACCAAATTTCCACCTAAGAAAGTACAATATCTCGAGGTAGATCTTCTATCAATCACTGAGCTTGCATAATCTGCATCAGTGTAGGCCTCTAAAGTGAGTTTGCCCTCCTTTTTGAACAGAATTCCCTTTCCTAGAGTACCCTTGAGGTAATATAAGATTCTGTAAACTGTTTTCATGTGAAGTTCCTTGGGTTTATGCATGAATTGACTCACTATACTCACGGCATAGGCTATATCCGGTAGTGTGTGAGAGGTAAATTAGCCTGGCGACCAACTTTTGATATGCCTCTTTGTCTATGTCTCTATCTCCCTTAGCTTCACCAAATTTGTGATTAGGGTCAATTGGAATGCTAGATGGTTTGCAAGTCATTTTCCTGTGTCTCGTAAAAGATCAAGACATACTTGTGTTGGGATATAAATATCCCTTGTCTAGACCGTGCCACTTCAATACCTAGGAAATACTTCAAATTCCTTAATTTCAAACTCCTCAGCCAAACATCTGCTCAAGTTCTGCCTCTCATTTTCATCATTTCCTATCACTATAATGTCATCAACATAAACAATAAGAGTTATGAAAAAATCGGAACTTGATTGTTTTATGAATAGAGTGTGGTCCCATTGACTCAATTTGTAACCCATGGCTTGCATTACTTTGGAAAATCTCCTGAACTAAGCTCTAGGTGACTGTTTTAGGCCATATAGTGCCTTCTTGAGTCTACAAACCTTAGTCTCAAGTTTGTTTTTGTTGAATCTTGGGGGTATGTCCATAAAAATTTCCTCCTCAAAGTCTCCGTGCAAGAAAGCATTCTTCACATCAAACTGTAACAAAGGCCAATCAAAGTTAACTACTAGGGATGAGAGAATTCTCACTGTGTTCATTTTGGCTACCGGGACAAAGATTTCTTGGTAATCTATTCCATATGTTTGGGTATAGCCTTTAGCTACCAGGCTAGCCTTGTATCTTTCAAGTGTCCCATCTTATTTATACTTAATTGTGAAGACCCATTCGCACCCAACATGTTTCTTCCCTTTTAGTAAATCCACAATCTCCCATGTATTATTCCTTTCAAGAGCCTACATTTCAAGATTCATAGCATTCTTCCAATTTTCATAGTTTAAAGCCTCTGATAATGTGATAGGAATGGATGTTGTGTGTATGTTTGTAAGAAAACTTTTATGGGATGGAGAGCATCTTTTAAGGGATACAAAGTGAGAGAGTGGATATTAAGGATGTTTTGTGCACTCTCTAATTCCTTTCCTTAGTGCTATAGGAAGGTCAATATTAGCCATGGAATCAACATTGAAAGGTGAGTCAATAGATGTTACCTCATTTCCAAACATTGGAATTGATGATAGGAGCAGTCTTGGTTCAGGTTATGGATTATTTCTTCCTAAGTAAATCTGGAGCAACTGTTTGTCAATGGCGGTCTCCTCCACACAATTTGGGGAATAGGGTGGAGGGAGGATTTAGGTTCATGAGCTTGTAAGGTAGAGTCAAATGTAGGTTCGGGTAGTAGGTCAAGGAAAGGTTCAAATGCAGGTTGTTCAAGTATATTTAGGAGTTGGAGCTGGCGGTAGAAAGTTAGGAAACAACGGCTCATCCTTATCTTCCAGACTTGAGGTCTCCCTCTGAAGAGAAAGGTGAGTAAAATAGAGTTCAGTTTTAACAAATGTAACATCTGCATAAACCAAAAAAAATTTAGTCAAAGGATGATAGCATTTTTACCCTTTTTGTGTAGAAGAATAGCCCACAAAGACACACTTAAGAGCTCTAGGATCCAACTTTCCCTGATAAGGGCTGTGGACATGAACAAATGAAACACACTGAATACTTTAGGACTAAGCTGATTTGTGGTAGGAAGAGTAGGATATAAGTGGGATAAGATTGCCATTGGAGTTTAAAAATGTAACACTCGAGAAGGTAATCGATTTATGACATGAGTCGCTGTGAGGACAGATTTTCCCCAAAATTGTTTAGGCACATTTTTGTGAAACAACAATGCCCCGAGTAGTATCTAGGAGATGATTGTTCTTTCGTTCTAGAATCCCATTATGTTGAGGGGTAGAAACACATGAGAATTCGTGAATAACTCCTCGTTGAAGGAAATAGTGGGAAAGGGTTTAGTTGAAATAATCATTTGCATTGTCTGACCAAAACCATTTGATTTGTGTCCCAAATTGATTGTGGATCATAGAAAAAAAATTGGAAAGAATATCACTCACATCATATTTAGATTTAAGAAGAAACACCCATGTAATCCTTGTACAATCATCAATGAACGAAACAAACCAATGTGCCCCAGAAACATTTGAAATGGTTGATGGATCCAGATATCACTATGAATCAATTCAAAAAGAGTAAGACATCTGTGATTACTAATTGAAAAAACAACACGTCTATGGTTAACAAACTCGTAGACATCACAATGAAACTCTCTAATATCAAGGTTTTGAAACAACAAAGGGAACAAGATTTTAAGAGTAGCATGTCCCAGCCCGTAACGATGTAGCCAAACAATGTCCTTAAGGGGTATTTTTGGTTCTGAAAGACATGTTAAAGGTTGCTTCCACCTATCAACAAGTAATTTCTCAAATTTCTCAAGATGACATAAGCCATCCCATTCCTTAGCATGTCCAATCAACAGTCCCAAGTCCTTGTCCTGAAACCAATAGTAAGAAAGAAGAAAAAACACTATGCAATTAGTGTCACGGGATAGCTTGGATACAGAGATTAGGTTGGTGTACAGTTTAGGCACATGAAAGACATTTTAGAGGGTCAAGGAAGGGCTGATTTTGATCTCTCCTATTCCAACTATTGTGAATTAAAGAACCA
The DNA here is from genome assembly GCF_014633365.1 of Diospyros lotus. Classification (NCBI taxonomy): domain Eukaryota; kingdom Viridiplantae; phylum Streptophyta; class Magnoliopsida; order Ericales; family Ebenaceae; genus Diospyros; species Diospyros lotus. The sequence goes on along the minus strand of NC_068341.1, from coordinate 14,244,920 downwards.
TCAGCTATAGCAATTTTCCGATTGCTAGAACAGGGTGAGTATGAGAGAAAAAACTGCGAGGAAGGAGTTGGTTTGTGGTTCTGGAGTCAATAATCCATGAGTCTTTAAAGGATGTATCAAAGTCATTTAAAGCATGTGAAATTGAGAGTTTACTAAATTGTTGTAGTGAGCATGTACCTAAAGAGGATGGTGCCTCAAGGGTACTTAAAAAGTATCGCAACCTTTCAATCTTCTCCATGTTGAATTCTTTTGGTTCATGGGACTGTTTTTCCTCCTGTGGAGTTGCTATATTAACTTGCCCCCGGCTCCTATGCTGAGATTGTCCACCTCTATTTCCCCATTCCTTGCTTGGTGGCTTTCCATGTAGCTTCCAACATATCTCTTTAGTATGTCGTGGTTTCTTGTAGAAAGTACACCATATATTTTCATGATTGTCATTACCCATGAATTTGAGACCTGTTTTTCCATTTTCTCCAAGCAGTTGGTCCTTCTTAAACCCATGATTTTCACCTCCTTTAGCCAACGTTGTTGAGGCTCAACTGGTTTGGGGTCCAACATGACACCCCTCCTGCTTTCCTCAGCTATAATAATTGAAATCATTTCGTTAAGTGAAGGTAAATCATCTTTGGCTAGGATTTAAACCCTCACTTGATCATACTCCACATTTAGGCCTATAAGAAAATCGTAGGCGCGATCTTTGTCTATAAAGGCTTTCAAGGTGGTTGCATCATCATTGTTCATCTCAATTACCCTATAGTGATCCATTTCTTGCCATAGTCCCTTTAGGAAATTGGCATGCTTGGTGGCAGTTCTGCTATCTTGCTTTGCTGCAGCTATTTTGGTCTTCAACTCGTAGATCTGGGCTGCATCCTTCACCTTCGAGTAGGTTTGTTGGATAGACTCCCAAACCTCCTTTGTTGTTGACAAAAACATGCAGGTATCACTGATTTCGGGAGCCATGGAACTCCACAGCCATGCAATGATCATGGAATCTTCTTCATCCCATGCCACAGGTTGAATCTCCCTTCTTTAATCCGGTTCCTATAATATGGTTAATCTTCCCTTTCCCTTTCAAAATGGTTCGAATCAATTGGGACCATTTAAGATAATTCCTTCCATCCAACTAATAGGCAGCATTGATTTGTTGCAGTTCTCTCAATGGCTGAAGCAGCATGGGTTCTAGTGTTTCCCTTGTATCATGGGAACTAGCTTCATCAGTGGTGGCTAACATCTCCGGTTAATGGGAAGGGCCAAGAGAAGAATGAGAAATAACGTACTTTTGCAGCAATGAATGCTGCTTGTGATGGTTGTAGTAGCGGGTAAGGCTAGGCAACAATGAAGGTTGCTGGTGATAGGTTGTCTGTAGCAACAAAAGGATAGCTGACAATGAAGGCTCAAAAATAAGAGTCCTAGGGTTTCTTAGGCTTTGATACCATGTGGGAAAATATAGCTTTCTTTCTCATTGAACTGGAAAATACATATATACACATAGAATGTCTACCTAACTATGGAAACAAATCTCCTAATTGAGTAATCTTCTATTTACAATAATATAGAAATGATTATATTTTAATTACAACTTTTAAATCTACAGAATATTTGATCAATCACACACATAATCACAGCCTTGATTCACAACAAAAATGAATCTTGGAAAGATTAGGATTGAGGCAAAGCCAACCAAGGTCAAAATTGACTCTAGTGGTTAAAATGGTTATCTATCAAACTAGCCCAGAATGGGTTAAAATTTCATAGGTCAATCCTAGATAAACTAGAAAAAAGTAGCTGCTGATTTACTAGTGATACACAATGGATTTCAGCCACATTTCATTATCTCGTCCTGAAATTGGAAAATTGGAAATCCGCTACTTCTAGTATCATTCTTGTTTAGGAATTTTTTTCCTAAAACCTCCAAATTTGGCTATTTTTTATCCTTCTATTAACTTCCAAAATCTAGAATTGATCTCTAACTCAATTTTTCTATTTTCTTATGTTTTATTTTGGAAAGATTCCACCTTGTCATATTACTTTAAGGGTTGTAATCTACATTGAAGAGTTAAAAGAGTATTTCATATTCGAAGAACTTTGACTTCTTTTTTCTAGATTCATAATATTTCGTCACTAAAATGATGCACTAGAATGATATCTAATTCTTCTTACTGGCTTAGTGTCAAAACACTTTTCAATGAAACATCATCCATTAACATGTATCAAGATAACATAATAAAAGTTGTTAAAAAGAAATCTCTCTGAACTTACCAGAAAGAAGTATTAACAGCAATGAGCAATACCTGGAGGTATACATTGGTACTGGCATCTGCACTACAATAGTGTTTGCTGTGATGCTTGAGGCAAATTCAGCACGCACTTTAATAATCACTTCACCCTTAAACAGTGGGAGCCAAATGAGTTAATTATACTGAAGATTGCCACTATGCCTTCTGATTTTAATTACACAAGTAAAGATTAACCTTAAGTGGTCCAGCTTCTTCAATCAATGCATTGATATGAAAAGGAGGCCGGAATTCCTGAGTAATACGGTAATTCATGACAGGAAATTCACCATCTGGTGGCACCTGAAAATATTGGCAAGATGAGGTGTCCATTTTAGTTTCTCCTTAAACAGGCACATCCTAAAATACCCTTTTCAAAGTTGCATTTAGTATCTCTCACCAAAGTCAGAGTTCTGTCCATATCAAAGCTATCAAGATGTACAGATTCATGGAAATTGCAATCATCTAAAATCACTGCTCCAGATCCAGAGGAACCACTATAATCTGTTTCAGAAAACAGAAATTTATTAAGGTGATGAAAGACATTAACTCAAAATTGACAAACACCACAAAGAGCACTATGGCCAAAACACAGCCTGACACGTCTCTGATGCAAACACTAACACAAGAATAAAGGATAAATATAATCTTACTTGAACAAACTTAAAATGCAGAGTTTGTGTTAAGACAGAAAAAAGAAATATTGAGTTAAACATGATAGTAGTCCAAGAAAAGAAAAAAAATTGATAAGTCAATCAAATCAAATTTATTAACCCAAAATATGGAAAGGGCTTAGATTTTGAACTTTAGTGCTAATCCTTGCATTCCTATTTTGAATGATGATATAAATGCACTACAAAACAATACATCAATTTTCAGAAAATTATCCATACCATAGATTGATCTCCCGCCTCTTCCTATGCTCAACTCCTCATTGAGGGCTAACCGGATTTCTGGATTGCCAGTGAGATAACTCTTCATTTGAATGGTGCCATCAATCTCAGAAGTCAGTATATATCCCTGTGTGTATCATTTCATTAAATGATATCTTTTAATGGAAATGTTAAGAGGAACAAGAAAGAAAAATCTCCATAGTTCATAGATCGGAGTCAATCCAAGACACATTTGTCAATCACAAGCAAGATAGTGAAGTATATCATTGTACACCCAGAAGAAAAATTGACAAGACAATCAAAAGTCTGCATCCAGTTTCAAGTAGCTACTAACTTTTTGATGATGAAGTCTACATATAAATGTTATGTTATTTACCAATATATAAAAGAAAGCGAGCCTTGGTAGCAATAGTAAGGTTGCTCCTTTGCGCCTATAAGGTGATGGGTTCAAGTTGTAGAAATAATCTCTTCACAAAAAAGTAAAGGGAAGGTCATGTACCATTACGACCCTCCCCCAACCCTCACATAAGTGGGGACACTCATTAACTGGTATGCCCTTGTAATCTTTATAAAAGTTTTAAAATACAGTCTAAGCACAGTTTTGGCTAATTTCTTAATCAACACGAAAATGTCGCAATACCTAGATAAAGATTATCACAAGTTTGAGTAACTTAAAGGGACGAATACCCACACTAGAGCTGAACGTAATGCTTATTTTCTCAATTATATCTACAAAAATTTCCTCCCTCTTCCGACCCCCAGGCTCGTTTGCTACGACAGATTTCGTGACAGCTGTTCCTGGCATTCTTTTGTTCCCTTGCTGCATTCAAGTTGAAAAGTCAATCATAACATATTTGCAAGGAAGAAATTAGAAAGCAACACCATCTTATCCTATTTATGTATAATGAGATTAGTTAAATAAACATGATACCATAAAGATGCCAGCAGGGCCAAGGGTTGGCAAGCGTGCAGCTTCAACCACAATTGGCTCATTAAATACATAGGACTTCAAAACTTCTGTGGATGTCGTTAGCACATAACCAAAATCCTGGTAGCAAGATAAGTAAATCAAATTTAAGCTCACGGGTTCAGCTTACTAGAAAGGACTATTGTCAGTAAATTACTAGAATAATGCAGAATAGTTGCCAAGCTCATTGGGATTTCATTTTCCAAAACTTTATTTGTGAAAGTCTTCTAAGCAGAAAGAAACCAGGCACACCATGAATGTCATAAGTGGTGTGTATCTGACAGTTGATTTTAGTGCAAAGCTCCAAGCCTCCAAATAAACTAACCAATCATCCTAGGAACTTTGAAATAGATTGAAATATCCCCCAAATGGAATGGCCACTTGAAGCACAGTAATGGATAGCTTCTTGTGTTTGATGGCAGGAAAAAAGTGGCAGAGCTAAGTTTAATGAAAAGGCAATACAAGTAACACATATGAAAGCATGTCCACTTCTATTTATGATTTCTAGGATGATCAACTTGCAACAAAAGACGGCCTTCGCACTTAGGAAGCCTAGGAAACAGTCATTTAGCAAAGATGCACATATCAACATATAATACTTACAATAACTTCATCAAGTAACTCATACACAAGTACAAAATTTTTCCGTAGTGAATCTTCATTGAGGACACCAAGGTAATCTTTGATGACACGAGCAATCCTCTGTAGAAGTTCCAACAGAAACGACGGGGATACATTGGCTCTTGTGGTTGCAACAAACAGCAATCCAACAACCTTCACATGGAAGTAGTTCACACCATCCACATTCTATTGGGAATGGAGAAAAACATATGATACCATTAGGGCTCCTTCAATTGAGTTACAATAATCCATAGGTAATAAAGGACACATATCCACAAATGATGAATGATATATAAGAGAAAGAAAAGGGGGGAAATATAGTAGATTCTTATGATCAACAACCATGGGAAATATATTTGTGAACTTAAAAATTTCAAAATGATATTGCAATTTATAATATACTTGGTCATAATATAACAAGCCACTAACAAGTAATAACCAACTCTCGGATGAAGACAAAATTAAGTTAGATAAATTAGCTTATTCTTTGTTTAGTAAGTTATAGGTTTATGCAAATATTCTAGGTCAGAAATGAGACACCAAAATGAAAAATAGACCAACAAACTATGTATAAGATAGATAGAGCTTGTTACAATAGAATATAAAACAAGACCTTGCACTGTCTAAAAGAAAAAAGAAATACATACAAAGACAGGTGGAGCCTCCTCTCCCCCATCCTCCTTCCAGAACTTCACTTTGCGGAAAAATATCTCTGCACTTCCTTTTTGTACATCACCACGGTCTGCAACAAAACAATAATGCAAATAATATATATGAGTCGTCATAGTAAATGATAAAGAAAGAAACAGTTTCTTTCTGCTGCAGATTGAATCATCCTCATACTTGGGGGGGAAAAAACACCATCGTTTGGTAAAAAGTGCAGAGATATAGACTCCAACTCAGTTATGCAATACAGCAAGGGACGAGGAAAATCACAAGAATTTGTACTTCCACAACACAAATAGAAGAAAGTTTGGAATTTGAACCGGAAAATATGCCCAGAACACTACAAACCTCCAGTGTCAAAAATTAGCTAATAAACAGGTCATTTGATACTAAAAAAACGTGCCACGGTTATTATTGTTCAGATGTGCAGCCAATCTTTTCAATTGACGACTTTCGAAGGCCTTCCTAGTAAACAGGTTCTTTCTCGTGATTATATGAAATTGAACTTCGATCTTAATGGAGCACCAATTTGGAAAGAAAAAAGAAAAAAAAAAGCTTAATCCTAGTTCCCTGAACCTCAATTTCAACCTAAAAAACATCTTTCCGATTGCTCATCTAGAGAAAGTGTATTAAACAATGTAATTGACAGCTATTCAGATTGAAATCGGCAACGACATAGGTTCGGATCAGTAAGATCAAATGTAAAGCCACGATCTGAATCTGACAAAAGGAGCATAGGTGTACGGCAAAACAGTAGAATCCAAACTCATTTGGTATCCTTCTGCATATGTTAAGTTTGCCAAACTTACAATCGCGGAAGACAATGTTGTCGCCTCTCTGCGACAGGACGAAGAACTGCGAGATCATGCCTAGCTTCAGTCTCCTGCTTCGCCTCGCTGCAAAACCTCCGATATGATCGATTTCACCTCTCCGTTTCGAGTGGCCTTCTGGTTTTCCACAACACAATTTGTGCTATTCCATCTTTGGAAATTTATGTCCAGACCCGTTTAAATTCAGCTATTTTCACTTATTCCCTTTCTTTCCACGAGACTATATATTTGCAACCTGCTTCGGGAAGTAGTAATTTCGCAATGAATTGAATCGAAATAACATCAAAATTAATTAAAATAATTAATTTTTTATTTAAAATAATGAGATTTAAGACATTTTATTTACTAAATATATTGACTATCATAGACATCGATTTAGATTTATTTTTGTGTCAATTTTGTAAATAACCTAAAAACATAGTGGTATTTTTAAAATAAACATATATTTGGTCAATTGGTTTTAGGAAAATTCTATTCACAGCAAGGGTTTTACTCTTCGCAGCCTTTTTCTGTCAAATTTTTTTTATCATTTTTCAAAAATCCTATTTTACCCTTCTATCACCCTATCATATCATCTTCCTTCCTTTTTTACTCTGCACAGTCACTCTATCTCTCTTTCTCTCTTATTATATCCATTTCTTTCTCTCTCACACCCATCTCTCCATCTCTCTTTCCCAATGAACACACACACAAATATGTATATATATATACAAACACACACACAGAGATAATTTATTATAATAAAATAAAATTAAAAAAATATAAGTAAATAAATTATTTTTAAATATTTGTATTTTAAATAATTATAAATTAACTAATTATAAATTTTTTAACTAATTTTAAATTTTAAATTATCGTGAGTTAAATTTTTGATACTCAAAAAAATTTAAAATTAGTTAATTTATCTTATTAAATTACTTAAAGATACATATACTTAAAATTAGTTATTCAATCAACTAATTTAATAAGATATATATCTTTAAAAATTAGTTGAATTTATTTAAAAATATATGTATCTTTTTAAAAAGAATTTATTTATTTATATTTTTTATTTTATTTTATTATAATAAAAAATTAATTAAAAAAAAACTTCCCAAAAGCCAACTTCACTGTTCCCCGAAAGTTGGTTTTTGGGGAATATTTTGATTGTCAAGTTTTTGTTTATTTAAAATTAGTTATTTTATTTTATTAAATTACTTAAAAATACATATACTTAAAATTAGTTATTCAATCAACTAATTTAATAAGATATATATCTTTAAAAATTAATTAAATTTATTTAAAGATATATGTATCTTTTTAAAAATAATTTATTAAATAAATTTAACTAATTTATTTTTAAAAAAAATAACTAATTTAATTTATTTAAAGATGGATGTATCTTTTTAAAAGAATTAACTAATTTATTTATTAAATAAATTTAACTAATAAGATATATGTATTTTTAAAAAGAATTTATTTATTTATATTTTTTATTTTATTTATTATAATAAAAAAATAATTAAAATAAAAAAAAACTTCCGCGAAAGCTAACTTTTGGGGAACCAGCGTGCCCCAACCTCCAGCTTTTGGGGAACCCAGCGTTCCCCAAAACCTGGGGGTGGGGAACTCCCCCGAAAGCGAGCTTTCGGAGAACCCAACGTTCCCCGACCCCCAGCTTTCAGAGAACCCAGCGTTCTCGACCTTAACTTTTGGGAAAGTTTTTTTTTTTTATTTTAATTAAAATTTTATTATAATAAAATAAAATAAAAAATACAAATAAATAAAATCTTTTTAAAAGATATATATATCTTATTAGTTGAATTTATTTAATAAATAAATTAGTTAATTCTTTTAAAAAGATACATAGATCTTTAAATAAATTAAATTAGTTATTTTTTTTTTAAAATAAATTAGTTGAATTTATTTAATAAATTATTTTTAAAAAGATACATATATCTTTAAATAAATTCAATTAATTTTTAAAGATATATAACTTATTAAAATAGTTGATTGAATAACTAATTTTAAGTATATGTATTTTTAAGTAATTTAATAAAATAAAATAACTAATTTTAATTAAAAAAAATTTGACAATCAAAATGTTTTCCGTAAGCCAGCTTTCGGGGAACCCACTGTTTCTCGAAAGTTGGCTTTTGGGAAAGTTTTTTTTTTTTCATTAATTTTTTATTATAATAAAATAAAATAAAAAATATAAATAAATAAATTCTTTTTATAAAGATACATATATCTTATTAGTTGAATTTATTTAATAAATAAATTAGTTAATTCTTTTAAAAAAATACATCCATCTTTAAATAAATTAAATTAGTTAATTTTTTTTAAAAATAAATTATTTGAATTTATTTAATAAATTATTTTTAAAAAGATACATATATCTTTAAATAAATTTAATTAATTTTTAAAGATATATATCTTATTAAATTAGTTGATTGAATAACTAATTTTAAGTATATGTATTTTTAAGTAATTTAATAAAATAAAATAACTAATTTTAAATAAATAAAAAACTTGACAATCAAAATATTTCCCGAAAGCCAGTTTTCGGGGAACCCACTGTTTCCTTAAAATTGGCTTTTGGGGAAGTTTTTTTTTTAAATTAATTTTTTATTATAATAAAATAAAATAAAAAAATAAAAAATATAAATAAATAAATTCTTTTTAAAAATATACATATATCTTATTAGTTGAATTTATTTAATAAATAAATTAGTTAATTCTTTTAAAAAGATACATATATCTTTAAATAAATTTAATTAATTTTTAAAGATATATATCTTATTAAATTAGTTGATTGAATAACTAATTTTAAGTATATGTATTTTTAAGTAATTTAATAAAATAAAATAACTAATTTTAAATAAAAAAAACTTGACAATAAAAATATTTCCCGAAAGCCAGCTTTCGGGGAACCCACTGTTTCCTGAAAGTTGGTCTTTCAGAAAGTTTTGTTTTTTTTTTAATTAATTTTTTATTATAATAAAATAAAATAAAAAATAAAAAATATAAATAAATAAATTCTTTTTAAAAAGATACATATATCTTATTAGTTGAATTTATTTAATAAATAAATTAGTTAGTTCTTTTAAAAAGATACATCTATCTTTAAATAAATTAAATTAGTTAATTCTTTTTAAAAATAAATTAGTTGAATTTATTTAATAAATTATTTTTAAAAAGATACATATATCTTTAAATAAATTTAATTAATTTTTAAAGATATATATCTTATTAAATTAGTTGATTGAATAACTAATTTTAAGTATATATATCTTTAAGTAATTTAATAAGATAAATTAACTAATTTTAAATTTTTTTGAATATCAAAAATTTAACTCCCGATAATTTAAAATTTAAAATTAGTTAAAAAATTTATAATTATTTAAAATACAAATATTTTAAAAAAATTATAAATTTATATTTTTTAATTTTATTTTATTATAATAAATTATCTCTGTGTGTGTATTTGTATATATATATACATATTTGTATGTGTGCTCATTGAGAGAGAGATGGAGAGATGGGTGTGAGAGAGAAAGAAATGGGTACAATGAGAGAGAAAGAGAGATGGAGTGATTGTGTAGAGTAAAGAGGGAAGTAAAATGATATAGTGGGGTGATAAAAGGGTAAAATAGGATTTTTGAAAAATGATAAAAAATTTTGACAGAAAGAGGTTACGAAGAGTAAAACCCTCGCTGTGAATAAAATTTCTCTTGGTTTTATTGGTTAAAAGTTGAAATATTATTATTATTAAAACCAAACCAAAAACCTTTTTTTTTTTTCTTAATTTCAAAACAAAAGCAAACCCAAATTAATAAAAAGAATGGATTTGACTAAAGAAGATTAATCATTTTAATCTAAAAGTTTAAAATAACCAAATAATGTTTACCCCTGTAGGTGGATATAAAGGATTAATTAAAAATCATTCACTAATTACCTTTATTACTAAAGTGTTATATAATTAACAATCACTTACGATGATAATTTAGTGGTGATATGAATCTAAACATGTTATCTTGTAAATTAGAGAGATTATGGGCTGAAATCATAATTTCTTTATGATTTGTACAATTAATTAATATAAAACCTAATGATCAAATATTACATGGTAAAAACTAAAATCATTTGCCACTGCATGCACCAGGATAGCCATTAACCACCAGGCCCAAACCCGAGTAGCCCAAAGCCCGGCTCTCCACCAGCGCTTTCAAGGCCCGCCGCAGTGACCCAACATCCTCCCCCCCGCCGCCGTCCAGCCACTGCACCACCACCTCGGCCTTCGTCCGGCCACCGACCGTCGCCATCTCCGCCCCGACAACCCTTGCCCCGATCATCCGCACCGCCTCGCTCAAGTCCTGGTTCAACCCCGGCCTGTCCTGGCAGCAAACCGTGGCTTTCACCACCGCCTTGCCTTCTCTACCTTTGTAGTAACTCACCGTCGCCTCGTCGCTCTCGCCGGGGAACATGAACGACCAGGTGGCTCCGCCGCCGCGCCACCACTCTCCGCCCGCCTCCACCTCCGCCATCTTCTTCAGCTCCTTCACTCGACGGACCGCTTCCTTCAGCACAGCTGCCTTCACCACCTAGAAATTCCACGTTTCGAAAACCATTTTCAATTAAAATCTAAAAAATTATTATCATATAAAAACGAAAACAGTATAAAACTGACAAATACATACTTTGGAGGAAGATGTTGGGAAGAGGAGGTGTCGGAGAGTTCTGAGATGGGTGTTGATGCGCCGGCGACGGCGGCGCTCGTCCACGGCGTGTTTCTTCAATGCTGCTTCTGATTTCTGCTTCTGTAACGTCGCAGGAGCTGCCATCGGAACAGCAACTCCATCACCCATTTTCAGGGTCTTCATGGTCTTGGATTTCAGATTCGAGATGCTGTCCCACCAGGAATCGTTCTGATATGGAAGCATTAGCTTTTTTCTTCTTGAAATTTATTCAAAGAAGAGTGATATATATATATATATATATGAGAGGGGTGAAAATATAGTTCGCATGTCATGCCTATATATATCATTAAATTATCATGACATTTTCATTAATGGAAATCAAAGGGAAGTGAATGCATTGCATGAGGCAATAAGTTGTCTTAAAAATGAAATCTTGGAATGATTATTTTTATGAATAAAATAATCATCTATTGGGCGACGACAAGATGTTTTGACCTAACTATTTTGACAATATTATGTATTTTATTTATGATTATTTTGATGTAATCTCTTACAAAGAAGGTCAAGGAATAGACCAAAAAAAAAAAAAGAACAACAATTTCACGTGCATATATAATAATTTATTAAAAGCCTTCGCTTACAAAATTATTATATCTAAATTATTTCAATAAAGAATCTTATATAAAATTCTAAAACGATATGATTTTCTCTCCTTTTTTTTTTTCTTTTAATATTGCTCGTCTTTGTTTCAAAATCTACCCACTTACAGGTTAGAGTACTATTAGAGGTATTTGCTTTATCCCTGAAGATGAAATAGAGTAAACATACGACCGTGAGCCCGCTACCCTCCTTTTGGCGTTCATGTTTCCTTGTTTGTCATAATCTTAGGAATCATCCCCCCCCCCCCCCTTTCCCATTCCCAGGCCCAGCTCTGTCAACTTTTCCCTTTCCCTTTCCAGGTCCAGCTCTGTCAACTTTTCCCGGTCTCTTGCAAAGATATCAAATTGCATCTCTTTGGGCACTTCATCAGACGTTTTCCTTTCTGTTTTCAGTCTTGAACTTGAAGAAGAGATAACACAGACAACATAAAGTATTAAAAGAGGCAGCCAAAAGCATTACATCTAAACATCTTTGGAAGCTCATTCATACACAAGAAAAGATCAGCGGATTTCAGTTGGCATAAGCCCTTCACCAATGCCTAATAACAAGCACACGAAAACCCATCAGGTAAGATCAGTGATCAATACCTCAAATTTTATATTATAAGTTCATTCACTACAAAAATTTAAGGGGGTAAGAAATGTCAAATTTATGCTTCAACTTTATGATTTTAGTATGCAAGTTTTTCGAAATGATTCACTTTGACCTTGAAGTACTAACTTTTTAGCTCAAATTCATCCCGAAATAAGCCATCTGAAATGTTCCAAGACGAATTTGAGCACATCCCCCCCCTCAAAACAAAAAAGTTCTGAGGGCTAAATTGGCCGTTTATTTCAAAATTCAATAAGTTGATTCATTCATCCACGAGCATACCGAAAGTAACAAGAACACGTGCGTTTTTCTGAGAAGACAAACCATAACAATACGTTACTGCAAGACAACTTGTGAACAAGTTCAGAACAAACCCAAATGGAGCTGCCTAAAGAATTCACATCCTACAAAATGTTAAGGGCATAATAAATAAAACGTCTTACAGATCTCAAACCAAACAAGAACCTGAATAGTGTTTTTGGAGTAAATATAGAAGTAATTATAGTTGTTCCTGACAAATATGAATATTCAAGCATAGAAAATGGAAAAATAAGTCTAGAATGAATGAAGCATAGAACCCAGCTGAAAGCGAAGGGTGCTGACAACAATAGGATTCAAATCTTCTATACCACAGTTAAAATCATACATTCATATTCATACATGATAACGCCACTTTTTAAGGGCATAAAAAGTTGTTAATAACCAAATCCTCATTGCAGTTATAACCAAAAGCTAATTTTAATTTTAGTAGTAGAACTAAAATTATCCACTAAAAGTTCTCAGGATTAAGAGTGGCTTACTCTTCTAAAGCAAATAATAAGATCAAACCAACTCACATGGCAAGGATCCGATCCACGTATAAACAGGAACTGAGGATGTCATCCACTAAATGGGGCCTTTGTGAAGGACAGTCTCAGAAAGGGGAGAGAGCTCAAATCCTCAACATTTTGAGGCATCTTTGTTTGGTGGAGATACTATCCTTGTTCATACAGTTTAACAAACGAAAGCACCTACCAGAATTAACCTAGAATTACAAAACCAAGTTTATATTTCAAAGTTCAAAACTGCTATTCCTTCGGCACGCTTTTTGCTGCATCATCAGTGCAAGACTTCCATCCAATTCCTGAAATCGGCATGCAAAGGAAGCAAGGTTCTGAACTCCAATCCTAACAATATGCCGATATCCACTCCATCCTTAAACTAGCACAAAATAACTTCGGCTTCAAAACAGGGAGACAAGCACGAATAAATGTCTCCAGATCAGTGGAAAGGAGATCCAGAAGGTGCAATCAAACCAAGACATTGCATAACTTTTATTCTTCTTGCAGTCAGTTGTTCGGATTTTCCAGCTGGAGTTGTTGCCTGAAAGCAGCATTTTGAACTGGTAAAATCAATATACAGATTATCTAGGAGAGGAAAAAAAAGCCTATGCAAACTCATTGATTCTAGGTCATTAGGTCTATTTTTTCTTGCACCTCCACTTGGTTTAGTGCTTTGCTAAGGGCACAGTGTTTGCTTTTGCTTCTTCTATAACTTTTTTCTGTAAGCAAATTGCAGTTACAGTTATTTGCAGCATCTTGCACAGAATTTGAAACATCATTATGGAAATACCAAGTTTAATCACAAAAGTCAGTGAATGGCACAGATGCAAAAGCTTCATGAAGAAATGATACAAAAAGCTAGTCATGTACTCACAGAGCTTGGGCTGTTCAGCTCAATTTTCTTCTGAACAAGATTTTGGTTTTTGCTTTCACTTTGTACTCCCCTTTGCCGGTTGCTTTTCTTGTCATTGGTTATTGCTGAAGTTGAATTGCCATTCTTCATCTTTGGTTGTGAGCCACCGGCAATTGTCCTTGGAGAGATACTTGTCTTAGGCAAAGACAACACACAATTAGAATAACAGAAACATACAAATAAGAGTTCAAGTGTAATCATTAATTCTGCATCATTAGGGTCCTATTTTTCTGCACTTCCAATTGGTTTAGTGCTTTGTTTTTGCTTCTTTACAACCTTTTCTGCAAGTAAATTTTTATTCACAGTTATTTGCGGTGTAGTACGAGGAATTTAAAACTCACATTACAAAACACCAAATTTAATCATAAACATTGATGTCTAGCAGAGAAGGAAAATTTTGTGAATACATGATATGAAAAGCTAGCTATGTATGAAAAGCTAGCTGTGAATACATGGCTCAATTTTCTTGTGCACTAAGTCTTCATTTTGCTTTTGACTTTGTCCTCCCCTTAGCCTTTTGCTTTTCATGTCCTTGGTCATTGCTAAAGTTGAATCATCATCCAGTCACCAGTGGTTCTCCTTCTTGGAGAGATCCTTGCCTTGTGTAAAAGTTCAATGCACAATTATCATAATGATATGTTCAGATCTAGGGCATGCACCTATTATCGATTTTGGTTAGGCTGAAAACATGAGAAAAACATTTCTTTTTTTGGGAAGAGAACTGTAAATTTTTTCAAAAATCAATATGAACCTGAAAAACAGAGATTTTCAATTTTCTATTTTCTGTTTTTTTCCTCAGAAAATAAGTACTATTTTTCATAACTTAACAGCCACTAATGCATAAGAAAATGTATATACATTAGTTCTTTCATTTTCTTGTCCTTTTCCTTTCTGTTGAAAATTATTATTTCCAAATGCAGGGTGAAGGAACGCTTTAATTTCATAGGCTAAGGACCGTGATAGAAATTAGCACAAGGAAGAAGTCTACTCACAAATTTTGGACTATGCAGGTCAACATTGTTTTGCTTTTCACCTGTCGTTTGTTTTGTACTTTTTGCTTTCCTGGTTTTTCCTGAAAGTGAATTGCTATTATTCACCTTTGCATCTGAGGTATTGGCAGCAGCCAGGATTCTTTGAGAAATCCTTGTTTGAGAATGAGAGGTTCGAGACTACAACATGCATTATAACAATGAGCAAGGGATGTCCAAACATCTGGAGTCCATAAAAATTTGCAGAAAAGGTAGGGCAACAAACAACTGACAGTAGTTCCACTCTCAATCAAATTCTTCTTGGGACTACGTTCTCCTGTTTCAACATCTTCTGAAGCAATGTACACAGAATTTCTAGCATCACGATCAGCCCTAAGCATTCCAGTTTCCACAACCTTTACATCTGGGTGATTTCCCAAGGCACCAGTACTCTGAAAATGAGTTTACATGCCACCTTCAATATGCGAAGAGTGTACACAAACTAAATTTTTTTTGGGTATTCTGTTACCTGTACTGTTTTGGTTATATTTTGCTTTGCTTTTTTACCTCGAGGAGAACCAACTCTAACTTTTCCTGCCAAGAAAATATTAAAGATACTCTTAAAGCAAAATGAAAAATTTCACGCATCAGTTTTTATTATAATCCTGAAGAACAAGAACAAACATAACAGAAGACTAAAAGACAATAAAATCAGACATTTAATTTTAGAACTTAATCAACAATTCCAACATATGAACAGAGTAGAAATCATGTGCCCCCCAGAATGGGCAGATTTGCAAGTATCCTGTTATTATGTCCAAGGCCGAACATCAATCAAAGATGAGTTGCAAAATCATAAAAAGAAGCTATAACTTAAATGCTTGTGGCAGCCTATCCTAAGGTTGTTCTCCAAAACCCTATCTTGTTAGAAGCTCAAAATACCATCACAAAACATTTGTGCCTATCGTTTCCAGTACCTCACCACCAAAAGAAATAAAACATATCTTCTGAGGAGCTTAGGCAGTCTGAAGTCTGGCTGTTAAGCAAGCAAAGAAATTCAAAAATATAGATGAGATGATCTGACCACACAACCAAAAGAAATGCAAAAAAACAGGTCCATAACCTTTTCGTTTAATTGCATGTCCACAAACAAGGCTCCTATTCTAAAGATTTTAATTTTATTCAACTTCACGAATAAATAATCAGGCCCATAGCTTGCAGGGAAAAAAGGTCCATACGCTGTTTAAACCTTTTGGCATCATCTCATTAAATATTTCTTTGATTGTTTTCAATCTTATATCATGTTATTATAACTTTACTTCAATCCTATAAATAAAAGGTCTGCAACTTCTTCTGTGCATGAATAATGTGTACAACTACCTCCCACTCCTTAAATTCAAGTTACAATGGACTGTTATTAGCTTAGTTCAACCAAGCCTGCAGTCTGCCTTAAGGAGATCACAGGTTTGAAAAGTGTTCTCCATGGTGGAAAAGTTTAAAAATTCTAAGAGTATTATGGTGATATTACCTACATGCTATTCAGCAGCACCAATCCTTCTTCATATGAAGGAATAGGGTAGCTTCTTAATGATTGGGGAAGGTAAAAAAGAAGACTCGAGTTGCTCATTTCTAATATGAGCTAATAGCCAATACAGGCATGACCAAATGAGTAAAAAGCTGACCTTCAAATTGGGATTCTTTCCTCTTTCCTCTGTGAGATTTTGAACGCACAATATCCTGAAGCCATATCAAAGTATTGAAGCCATTACCAGTTACAGTTAATAGCACCAAACTCATTGACCAAATAGAGGCAAAAAGAGAATAAGAGATCACCTGCCCTAGTGTTTTTTTAAGTATTTCAATCTGTTCGCCATTGTGTTTTTGGAGTATCTGATTACATACTATAGGATAAGTTATGAAGGACAAAAAATGGAAGAGTGAAGAAAGTCCATTGGTTATTTCTACGAAGAAGAGAGATTTTACCTTCTCAAACTCTAACTGATATGTCCTTGAATCCACATACATGCTGCAGGAATGAAGAGTTGGTCAAGGTAATAAAGAAAATGAACAATTAAGGACTGTTTGAAATCCTTCCATTTTCAAATTTTTGAAACAAAAATAAAAAATGCTATTTGGTTGGATATTTTTGTTTCTGAAAATACTTGCAGTGAAAATGAAGACACCAATTTGCTGTGCTCATATGTTCTAAAAACCATGGTTTGCTCCACTACTTCTGGTCATAAATTTGAGTCTTGATTAGCCCCATCTTGACGAGAAAACTAGAATCCATGTAGTTGACCCCACCAAGAGGGAGCAACTTGTTCATAAATTTGAGTCTTGATTAGCCCCATCTTGATGAGAAAACTAGAATCCACGCAGTTGACCCCACCAAGAGGGATTGAGACTGGATATTATTTTTATTATTTTGTTTCTTTCTCTGTTCTCTCTCTTTTTTCTTCACAATTCTAGAATTCTTTGATTATGTTTGAAGATATTTTATTCTCTTTTTTTCTGCTGTTGCTTCTCTTTCTCCATCTTTTGCATTGTACTTAATTATTGTTAAAAATTATAACTAATAATGTATTTTATATCCAATTTTAAAATTATTTTATTATATTTAAAATTAGTTTTGAGAAAAATATCAAGTAAATGTTACACATGACAAAACATGGAATACAATGACACTATAGAATAAATTACAATGGATAGATATGATTGAAGAACTCAAATTCAGCCAATCCCACTTAGATTAAGGCTAGTGATTATTATCATTGTTGTTAAATGTTATATGTATTTAATTAAAAATTTTCACTATAAAATTTTCTATTTTAGTTATAACTAATTATTTTGTTCTTTTGAAATTATAACTAATAGGATAAATTTCATACAACACCTCTGATGGCAATTGCAACCGAAATCGTGGGGAACCGAACCGAAACCGAACCGCTCAATGCGGTTAAAAACCGTTTGACTGGGTAATAGTTTGGTTTGGAGAAAAACCAATTTCAATGGGTATGGTTTGGTTATGGTTTTCACTAAATCCAAACCAAAACCGAACCGAGTATACATATATATAATATATATTTATTTATTTAAAACCGAATGTGTAGGTTTGGAGATGTGATTTTTTATCCAAGAAGTTTGAAGTTAATTTGTAACTTTATGCAAGAAGAAGATAACTTCATTAAAGTTTGTCTTTGTTTGTTGTGGAGTTATCAAATTTTTTTAAGAATGCTATTTGCAAGAGTTTGTCTTTGCTTGTTGGTATGGATCAAACTAAAAAAACCATGGTTAAAACCGAAACCGAATGGTTTGGTTATGGTTTTTAATTTTTAAAACCAATGGATAATGGTTTGGTTTTGGTTTTAGTAGTTTAAGTTTGATTTGGTTATGGTTTTTAATTTTTAAAACCAATGGATAATGGTTTGGTTTTGATTTTAGTAGTTTAAGTTTGGTTTGGTTATGGTTTTGACAAAAACTGAAACCAAACCGAACCATTGCCAACCCAACCCTTAAGGCTAACAAAAAAGGCACTACCTGTGTTTTCATAAATGTCACCTACCTCCCTTGACCATATTTACCGTTCAACATTTTCCCTCTTACCGTTGAGCGACAACTATTAATCTTTTAGAAATCCCCAAAATACCACTCCTCTCTCTCTCCAATATAATTAAATAAAAAATAGAAGGACACAACTACAAGAGGCAGGCCCGTCGTTCTTGGAGTTGAGAGAGAAGCAAACCTATCACTAGAGTAGACTTTGCAACCAATGAGTACCAATGGGTCTTCACCTTTGCAATCCCCCCCCCCGGCTCTCTCTCTCTCTTTCTCTCTCAATTTGTAGAGAACCCTGCAAATCGAAGAACAATCAAACACAAGGGTCCGATTTCTCAACAATGGGATTTGATTTTCTGAGAAATAAAACCCCCCCTATGTTCTATTTCTTAGCAAACCGAACACTAGGTTCGATTTTGCAGATGTTGCTCTCATCAACGACATCATGATGGGAAGAAATTACATCGCCTATGGCCCAGCGACAATGTGAGAGAGAGTGGAGAAAGAGATTGGAGGAGGGGAGGGGAGGGATAGGAGAGAGAAAGATAGGGCAGAGAAAAGAGAGAAAGGAAGAAAATATCTTAAATACTAGGGCAAAATAGTCATTTCATATTGTCTATTAATAGCAAGGGAGGTGTATGCCATTTCCAAAAATACAGGAGTGCTTGGTGCCTTTTAAACAACCCTCAGGGGTGCCTTGTGAAATTTTCCCTAACTAATAATATACTTCATACCCAAATTTCAAAGTTATTTTATTATATTGGAAATTAATTTTGATAATTCTATGAAGATAATTATGACATATATTTAATCACCAATAAACAATAACAAGAAGACAACAAGCCTTACTCCCGCTAGGTGGAGAAATAAGTTTAATCACCATATATTCAATTTTTGTGTTCAAAATTTTGAAAACAGATGGTGGTATTAAATGGCATGTTCAGTTTTTGTTTTATGTTACACAAAAACCTGAAAATAAAAACTAAAAACAAAAATATGAAAATTGAAAGCATTCTCAACCCTAAATTACAGTCAGGCAGAGACAAAAAGCATGCAGAGAAAGAACAACACTGACTATTTATAGCTTCCATATAGTCGAACAAGGACATCACCAGCTGATCTGTCTCTGGGCTTAATCTTTTGACTCACAGTATTATCATCAGCAACCTATCAAACAAATATAATAGGACAACAATTAGAAAGGGGGAAAAAAAAAAACCTCACAACATAAAATAAGGATAGAGTGTCAACTGCCAAATCAAGAAAACCATAAAAATGTAGCCATAGTTGCATCTTTTCTTATACCTGTGCAGGCCACCATGAGGAGCCATGGATCCTAACCCATATTAGATCCCCCAAGACAACCTCCTCACTTAATTGGTTAACTGCAGCTTCTCTCCCATCTCCTTTGTCAGCACTACTTCCGTTACTAGAAAGGTGTGTACTTTTCATAGCTCACCTTTCCACTTCAAATGATCTAATCTGGCAAGGAGGTACATATAATTAGACCAATCATGCATGCATTAGTCCAGCCCTCTTAATAAACCATAAATTTGTATTTTATGTTCACATGTGCTAATGTTATTTATAAAAAAAAATGAAGAATAAAATGAGTTGTTTTAGTCCATAGTTGAGTGAATATTGACAATCGGCACTGGTAAGTTTTGGAGAAAGAAAAAACTGAGCATGAAGGCAAAGCATAAAAAAATTAAACTTAAGCAATGCGCATTTTCTCTCTCACAGTTCACGTGTAAACTCACATTTACAAACCGATGAATTGCTGCTATCTACCACAAAACTATTGAATCCTGGTGTGACAAAGAAAATGAATCCAGTAGGTAGGAGAGAAGGTTTTATGGTCTTTATTGTTTTAGCATCAAAGAGATGTGACATCATAAGGTTGGACTATTGGACAGATGATTATAAGTGAATTATGAGTAACTAAGTACAACCAATCTGCAAAACAACAGGTAGTGATGCAAGCATGAACTCATTCTATGAATTACATAATTTACAATCACAAAAACTGAAGATGCAGCACATTAACTGTAAAGGTGGCAGCAAGAAATCATAAACTTGGCACAATCACTTCCAATAAAGTCCAAATGCCTTTCCAATTCTCCTTAGATGTTTATATGCACAACTCTACCATGAATTCAATTAAAATACAAGGGACGCTCCTCAATACATGGGCCCTGCTTCCTTCCCAAATGACACTTAAGATGATTAACTTTGACACTTCAGTAAATATAAAACTCTCACATATTTGCTTATCAAAAAGATTCTCTCTCCTCTGCATAAAAAGATCCACCATGTTCATCAATCATATCAGCAACTACACCATCATAGAAACTAAATGGGATAAACAAGTAACAAAACTGATGCTTATAGAGGAAAAATAAAAGTTGAGGCAACTGCCCTCACTGAACCTTTTAACTGATCTGCTCTTGGAAGTTAGGTTTAGTTTCCAATAAAAAAGTGACTATTATTCAAATAATTTCTGGAGTAGTGATAAATTAAATGTGAATACAGTGTTCCATCTACAATGAATGACAGTGAGCATCTACAATGAATGACAGTGAGCCCCAAACACATGCAGCAAGAAAAGGAGATATACTTCAGAGTATAGGCAGAGAGACAAGGTCAACCACTAGGGGTGTTCAAAAAAACCAGCAAACCATGGAAACCGACCGAACCAAACTGCACCGCACCGCGCGGTTTTTTGAGGGGGGCGCTCTGGCACGGTTTGAGAAATCCTCAAACTGCAAACCGCACGGTTTGAGGATTTCTCGGTTCGGTTCAAAACCAAACCGCCTAAGTATAATGTAATAATAAAAAAATTATGAAATAATTTATTTTTGTTCATGATGTTTATATACATGAACCAAAACAGATTGTATAACCAATCTGTTTATACATAAACAGATTGGTTACATCATGAACCAAAATAGACATATTATATACAACCAGATTGTATACAAACAGTGTCTACTTTGTATATAACCAAAATAGACAGATTGGTTACATCATAAACAATCTGTTTTGGCATTAATGTATATACAGATTGTTTATATACAATCTGTTTATGTATAAATAGATTGTATAAATAAAAGATTGGTTATATACAATCTTTTATTTATTTTGGTTTATAGGCCAAATGGTTGATGAAACAATTTATGAAACCGTGAAAACTGCATCATGAAAATGGGTGAATTAATATTTTGGATGTTTTGAGCAAACCGTGGCGGTTTCCACGCACCAAACCAGACCATGCGGTCTGGTTTGACAGAAAAACCGCACAAGTGATTTGGTGTACTAAAAATGTTAAAAACCAACCAAACCGGACCATGCACGCCCCTATCAACCAGGAAAACTTGGAAACTTTTTGTATTTCCACACACCCAGGTATAGTTCTTCATACAAATGCCCAAAAAACTTCAGTTCCTTGAAATTGCTGGAGCAAGGCCTGGCAGCAGCACTAACCATTTTGCCAGCTGACTCCCACGCAAGTAAATACCATAGTGCAGGCCAAATTTTCACTAATAATAATTGGAGTATCATATGCGTAATAGAAAATCAAAAGAAGTTAACTGCAAGTAAATATAACGATCGAGCACAAGAGTGAACTAATACACAATGCCTTTCCTAAAGCCTACAATGCTGCTCACTAAATGAGCTCAGTACTCCAAAATCAGACAATGCTTTCTCTAGACATCAAACTCAATTATTAAAAGTACCGCTTTCTTTTTTATATACTATCTCAAGAGGCGTACTAATAGTGGCCTTAAGCCCTCAAAAACAAGGGTTTCAGAGTTCAAGATAACATTGTCCTATCTAACACAAAAAGAAAAATCAAAAAATGTTATTTCATAAACTTCTTTTTGTTTTGGTATCAATGAGAACCTTTAGCCACTACCTTTCAGGTGTAAGCTGGATAAATTCACAAACAAGTACAATACCACACAAACCACACACACGAACTAAATAACAACATATCACGCCTTAATCCATTATGTGGAGTCAGCTACATGAATTTTAGTTCATCAAGTATTTCTATTTATAACTTTATCTTCTGTAAGACCCTTATAACTCATAGCATACCTAAGAGTCCCCACCAAATTTGTCTTGGTCTTTCTTTACCTCTTTTGCAACAGATTTGTTCCATTCAATCCACTCTCCTCATGGGAACCTCTATTAATCATCTTCTCATATGACCAAGCCACCTTAATTGGGTTCCACACATCTTACAACAAGTTGCTTCTGAATTTGTTCCCTTCAGTAGATGAGGAAAAAAGATCCAGCCTGACTGATATTTTTTCAGCACAATCCCAGAAATGCATGTTTGAACATTATTCACTTTTTTGCAAGATCCCAAAGTTATTTCTCACAACATTATTGAAAAAACTTGTATTTGGGAGTACTTTTTTAAGTCTTATAACATTATTTGATTATCTTTTTTCATGTTAAACGTGGTTATTATTTTTTTTTCCCAATTTAGCACATTGATTCATTCAAGCAAGCACTTTTTTGGACACCAAGTGCCTCAGGCAATATAATGTCATAGAGCCTCAAGGGTGCCTTTCACTTGTGACTACCTTGCATAGTGTGACTCATTAATTTGGCTCCTTTATAACTTCCATTACTTTGAACATCTCCTTTATTCTTATTATAAGTAGGCAGTAAAGTGCTCTTCTTCCACTTGTCTAAAATCCTTTTAAAATTAAAAGATCGTATTAAAAAAAATCTCATTAATAAAAAAATGACCTCTTCTCCCATGCATTTCCATGGTTCTATCAGAATATTATTTGGTCCAACTATTTTACTATTCTTCCTGTTTTTCAATGCTAGTTTTATTTCATTTGAACACACATATGTTTATAGAAAATGTATTCCTATCTTCTTCAGAGCTACTAAGATGTGCCAACATAACACTTGTTTCTCCACCTTTGTTAAATAACTTCAAAATGTACTCCTTCCATCTCTTGATTGCCCTATCATTTACAAGTACATTTTGGTTTTCCTCTTTTATGCTATCACTTGCCTCAAATCCTTTGTTTCTCTTATCTTTTAGTAACTAGTTTATACACACACACACACACATGTATATATATCTTTTCTCATCTTTTGTATCATGTCATTGGTATAAATTTTAATAAACTTTGGACTTTGCTTCCCTAACTACCTTCTTTGCTTCTTTTTGGCCAAAATATACCTCTTTAGGTTTTCTTCATTACAGCATTTATGTAAAATTTTGTAGGAAGCTTTCTTAGTTCTGATTTTCTTCTTGTACCTCGGAATTCCACCACCAAAACTCTCTTTGACTTGAGGCTTTTTTTCCCTTTGATTATCCTAAAACCACTTTTGTAATATTTCAAAGAGCAGTAGCCATTCCAATCCATATTTGGTTAGTCTCTCCTTCTACAATCTGATCTCTTTGGCCACACAACGTCTTCCTTGAAAATAAAGTGTTTTCCACTTTTTGAATCCCACCATCTAATCCTTGGGTCTCATTTTATCATTATTTCTCCTATGCCTTTTGACATGGACGTTAACAACCATGAGTCTATGTTAAGGTTAGACATTCTCCCAGTATAACTTTACAATCTTTACAACATAAGCAGTTCTCTTGTCTTAAAAGAAAGAAATCTCTTTGGTGAGTTAATAAGTAATTGTTCATATGTAATCAATCATTCAGCCTGTTTCTTAAACCTAGTGTTGGTTATGATAAACTCATACGCCATGGAAAAATCTAAAATGGCTTTACCTTCAGTATTTCTTTCTCCAAATCCATAACCATAACCTCCAGCACATCTCTATACTCATTTCCTTCTCTACCCACATGACTATTTATGTAACCTCTTATAAATATCCTCTCTCCTCTAAGTCCTTATTGTACCAATCCCTCTAAATATTCCAAAAAATTCTTCTTTACCTCTAACCAATCGTATGATGCTTACATGCCAATGTCATTCATACTCTTTTCCCCTAGAAAAACTTTAGATGCAGTAATCCTATCCTTTAACTACCCCATCCTTTTAAGGCCTTATCCATGATAATGCTCATTCTACTCCTTACCCTACCTTTCCTGACTATCAAAGTTTATATCCACATTCTGTCAAACATTTTGACTCCCAGTCACGGAATAGGCCAGTATAGTCTCTTCCCACCAGACCAACGCTTTCGAGTTACTTCCAAAACTATTTCCCAAGCTAGACTTTTTCCCAACTTATCTCGGGATCACAAGCTCCAATACTTTGATTATTAAAAGAGAGGAACCGAATAAAAACATGGGTCTTGTTGCGAAATAAATTCACAAGTCCGAAACAGCCAGAGAGAAACCTTAGGAAACATTTGGTGTTCTCAAATGTCTTGGTCAGACACAGTATTGAAGCAAACGAAGAGACAGACCGAAATAATAGTAAAAAAAAAGCACAAAAAAACGAGTTCATTCAAAATCACAATAGTACCAAAACAAAAACTCAGTGGTGCAATAGCATTTACATTTAGCATCGACTTCCTACCCAACTACTGAAACTGAGATTCATAATACTTACACGCAGAGGGAGCAGGAAGAAAAAAGAAGGACGGGTTGCTTCGGCTTGAGGAGAGCCCGCCCGCCCCCACTCTCTCTCTCCCTCTCTCCCCCCTTCTCTTTCTAGAAGCTACGGTGAGAGGGAGGCTTTGTGGGTTTGAAAGTGGAGCTGCTTTTGTTACAGCTTTTTTAGCTCTGGGCTCTCGTTGCATCGATGCCCGCAACGTTGCGATCTTTGTGTACTTGGGAATAAGAATAGCTATCGATCGTGTCCTTTTCCTTTCACCTTTTTTCTTTTTCCTTTTTTCCCTTTCGCTAAATTCCTATGATCCATTTACGAGAGCAATTTTTATACATTAAAACTGATTTTTTTATTTTTTTGTACTTTTATTTTTATTTTTTTGTCAATTTTAAAATAACATAATTTTTGATTAATTAGCATTTGCATGCTATGAAATTTAACTAAAATAAAAAATAAAAGATTCGATCGAATTTTAACCATTCAATAACTTAAAATCGTCACCATTAAATTTATTGTGTTAAATGAAAATAAAAATAAAGAATAAATATTTTAAAATCTCAATGCCACACAAAATGAAAAAGATTGATCCGAAAATTATTATCACCATTGGATCTTTGAATCCTAGTATATCGACAAACTTATTAACATAAACTGCTTGTGCAGAGTAAAGTGTGTTAATGTACGCTAGAGTAGTCAGTTTGCTCACTCACTTTCTCTTTAAGTAAAAAAATCCTAAATTTAATCTCTTCAAAGTGAAATCCCCTAACCATTCTCTCTCACTTTCTGTCATGTTTTAGATGAGAATTATTATTATTGAGTGTTCTTTTGATTAAATGTCTACATTCTATAACCTAGAATCTTTTATCTCAAATAAATACATTATGTATGCGCATATGGAATGAGTTTTCTTGCACTTCAATGGAATTTACACTACTCTGTAATCTTGGTACACCATCAATTTGAAGCTTGTTCCTGCAAATTCTGGAATTTTAATGTAAAGTTGAAATTCTAGGTTTTTTCTCATTTAGACGGGGTTGGGTTAGTTGTTCATCAGATAAAGTAGCTGCATGTTCTTCAATGGTTCAGGATTTTAGATGATTCACCTAAAACTTCTATTTATTGAATGGCGTGTCCATGAGAATCTATATGATATCAAACCTGCAACGAATTTGCGTGCTTTTCTACATACATACATGTGTCATTGGATTTGTATATATCTACTGCTTTTGTAGTATCAGGGCCGGACCTATAGTGAGGCCCAAGAGGCAGTTGTCTCAGGCCCATAAATTTTTTCCAAGCCCACCCCCAATCCCAATCAGTGCCTTCTGCAAACCCTTCTCCCTCGCCCTCGACTCTCGTTTGCTCGCTCTCTCTCTCCCTCGCACTCGCGGCTCGCCCTCTCCCTCGCACTCGCACTCGCCTCTCGCTTGCTCGCCCTCTCGCTCTCACTCGCGGCTCGCCCTCGCTCTCGCTCTTTGCCTCGCTCGCTCGCCTCTCGCTCGCGGCTCGCCCTCGCCTCTCGGTCGGTAGCTGGGGAGGTCGCATCTGTGGCTACTGGATCGCTCGCCTCTCTGCATTGCCATTGGGACACTTTGGTTCAATTTTTTGAGGTTTGGTTCAATCTTTGGTGTTGTGTTCTGTTCGGGTTCAAATTCAATACCAGTGACAAAAAAATCTTTTGGTTCAATCTTTGGTGTTGTGTTCTTGTTCTTGGCAGGCAGGCAGTGGCCACTGGCCAGTGGGCATCCCTTCATACTCTGGAGACCAAGAGACTAGAGGTAAGTTAATTTATTTGATTATGTTCTATTTAATGTGTATTTCTATTTTATTTTGGCTAATTTAACACCTATAACGAGTTTAGGAATTATGACTTTAGGATTTTTGCTAATTGTTATTTGACTACTTCATTTAGTTAGGAATTACTGTGGCTGAGATGCGATAATTGTGATTGAATATTTGAACTGTCCATGCTAAAATTGTTAAATTTTTTATTTTATTTTTTGATATGATATGAATATTTATTTATTTTTTGATGTTTTATTATAAATAAAATAAAATTTATATGTAGGGGTCCATTTTTACATTTCGATTCAAGGCTCCAAAATCTCAGACACACGGCCCTGTTTGTAGCTATTACAGTAATTTTGTTTTTTGTTTTTTTTTTTTCTAATTGGGGAATATTAGAAAGGATTGGGAAACAGAAGCTTGAGCAATTACGGTGATGGTGGAATGGTGGTGGTCTTTGTTGGGGGCAACCGTCCCGGCTGTTATTGCAGGGCAGGCTCTGAGAATGAAGAAAAGGCGAGTGGAGGAGCAGAGACTGAAGAGTGCAAGGGGGCGGGAGAAGGCCTCAGATGATATCTTTGTTTGTGAACGGGTTTGCACTTCAAAGAGGATGCTCAAGAAGGTTGGTGCATTTTCTAAAGAACCAACTCCCGATACCTGTGTTACTGCATGTGGTGTTTCTGAGCTTGATGCTTGTGCTGATGCATGTGCTCGAACCGTTTGTGTTAATCAACACCAAGTGCCCAATTGGAATGATATTTGTCTTAGAAGGTGCCAGAATGAGTGCCTTCGGCTCTCAAATTCTTCAGCCATGTCTTGATAGATATAAAGTTACATTTTATGGCACCTTTACTATAATTCAGTGCCATGGGTATGTCTGTGAGAGTGGTTGAGTGACTTACACATTGTCTTTCATTATTCTGTATTTGCAATTAGAGAGCTCAGAGCTGTGGGTTCCAAGCTTTTTACTTGAATGAATCTCTCTCTGGTTTGGGGAAGAATATCATCATGTCTTTTCCTGAGGTTTTAGGCAACTTCTGACAATGAAGTATCTAAACAAATTTCATTCACTCAAAGATTTTGAGGAGAGCCTTTTTTTTGGTAACAACTTTATTGTAAACAGTACTGTGGTTGTTCATGATAAAGCCATGAGAGTGGTTGAACGAATAGCAAATTGTGTTTCAATATTTTCTCTTCACATTAGGAGGGGCAGGTTCGTAGCTTTCCTACTTTGGATGGATCTTCTTTTTTCTTTGGCTTTGGGAAGAATGCGACTGCATCATTCATCAACATGAATTTTGTTCCATATTGAAATCTGGTACAAAACCTTTGTGGGATTGAAATTGAACCACCACACATTTTGCAGGTGGGAAACCAAAATGTGTTTCTCTTCAAATTTGATTTTGATGGTGGTGTGTTGCAAGCAAGAATGTTCCATTCAGTTGGTGATAATCTCATCATTCTGATCTGTATCTTTTATGTGTATGAATATGTAGCTATAAGTACGTAGTTTTTGTTGAAGTTGATGAGGATAGGAGCTTGTCTTAATGGTTATCACCATTTTCTCTCTAGAATTGATCTGTTTTTTTTATTTTTGTCTGGTTACAAAGATGAGATTGTCTTAAGTATGTAGCGTAACCTCTTTTGTGGCACATTGGTGCAGCCCAAATATTTTAAAAAACCGAAGAAAAAAGAAGACCAAGTCCAAATTAGTATTAACCAAAGAAGACCAAATGAAGCCTAATTTGTGAAAGTTCTTTTTTTTTTTTTTCACTTTTGCATGCAGCCCAAATATTTTAAAAAACACTAAAAAAGGCCAAGTCTAAATTAGTATCAACCAAAGAAGGCCAAATGAAGCTCAACTTGTTGAAGTAGTTTTTTTTTTTTTTTTTTTTTCACTTTTACATTATTAAGTTAGGTTTGTCTTATGTGTATGTTTCATTAGTTAAGTATTGATTGGGTTTATTGCTAATTGTGTTGTTGTACTTAATTTCGTAGTTTTTTAAATGTGTGGTCTCTAATACATATTGTAAACTATAAATAATTCATTTGGTTGCACTTGTAAAGCATCCAATCTTGAATTAAAATACATTAGTATTCTTAGTATTTCTCTTTAAGAATTGTGTCTCTTTTCCCTTTATGAGAAAGCAAGTTAGAGCAAAATCTAGCAAGTCGCTACGTCAATTGGTATAAACACCCTCGTCTGTATTAGGCAGAGCTTTCTTGGTTACTATTTCAACACCACCAAGGTATTTCCATCACCACCCAATCACCTTACTTCCATTTCTAAGCATCTTTACAAATCACCATGATCTCCAAAAAGAAAAAAAAAAAAAGAAAACCCCCATTTTCTTTTACTATTTCTACTATTCCCATCTTAAACCAACTCACTGCCACTAACATTTACATGCACTTCAATCCTAGCCTCTACTATTCAAGCCCAATATCTACCAAAATCAAAGCCCAACAACTACCTTCCCATATCGTATCACAAGCCCAAACAAAATCCTACATATATTTTGGAGTCTTCTTGGTCTTTTCCCTAAAGAGTAAAATAAAAAAAAAAAAGTGTCAATTTCTTTATTCTTATTGTTTGGAGAGTTTGTTTCTTATTTTTTTTTTAAAAAAGAAAGACGAGAAAAAAAAAGAAAGGAGAAAAATAATGTTAGGCGAAGAAACCAACGAAAGGTTTGCAACAAATGAATTAGTAGATGCACTTGAACAAAGATTATAAAATATGGAAGCAATACTTACAACCTTGGCAATTGAGATATGATGAGGCTAATCCTCGTCAAAATCTCAAGCTACACAAAAATCAATTTTTCAAGATGAAGATTTGAGTGAAGGCGGAGAAGATCCAATTCCACTAGTAAATAACCAAAGGTCTCAAGAAGATGATTATCGTATGAAGATTGAAATTCCATAATTTGATGGTCTATTTGTGATCGAAGAATTTATTAATTGACTGGTCGAAATAGAAAAGTTCTTTGATTACTAGGGAATAGAAGAACACCTGAAGGTCAAATTGATGGCCTATAGACTCAAAGCACTACAAAAAAATCAGTATTTAGCAACGGTTATGAATTTCAAAACCGTCGCTAAATCAGCCATTGCGGAGCATTTAGCGACAATTTTCAATAACTGCAGCTAATTATATATTTTTTGACGATTTTAAAAATCATTGCCAAATAAGTGATTTAGTGGCGGTTTCTATAATATTTAACGGTGGTTTCAAAACCGTCGCGAAAATTAATAAAAAAATTAAATTTTTAATTTTTGCGGCGTTTTCAAAATTGCCACGAAAATTAATAAAAAAATTAAATTTTTAATTTTAGTGACGGTTTCAAAATCGTCGCTAAAATTAAAAATTTAATTTTTTAATTGCTCGAGTGGGCTAGCCCGGCCACTCAGCCCTTGCGCACCACGTGGCCGCTTGTGCGTGCTTCATGTGACGATGCTAGAAATTAAATCCCTGTGTCTTCCCCTTCTCAAGTTTCGAACCCAAGACCTTAAGTGCGTGCGCGCACACGAACCGCCTGATCTGCGAAGCACTCCTTGACATATATTAATATATATTAAAAATATTTATTAATTGATTATTTTTTAAAAGAATAATAGAATAAATTAAAAATAAATTAATTGAGTTAAATTAAATAAATTAATTGATTAAAAATAAAAAAGAAGATTTTATATATTTTTTAAAAATTATTAAAATTTTATATATTAAAATTTTGTTAAATTTATTTTTATTTTTTTAAATTAGATTTTTAATGAATTTTTCTATTAATTTAAATGCAATTTTAAATTTATTTTTAAGATTTTATATTTATTTTTATTAATTTAATTTTTAATTATTTTCTTAAGCAAAATTTAATTTTTTTAATGAATTTTGTGGCGGTTTTAAAAAATCGTCGCAAATGTTAATTTAATTTTAATTTTGAATTATTATTTTTTTTAAATTTAGCGGCAATTTTTCAAAAATCGCCACTAAATTTAATTTTTTAATGAATTTTATAGTGATTTTCAAAAATCTTCATAAATGTTAATTTAATTTTAATTTTAAATTATTATTTTTTTAATTTAGCGACGATTTTCGAAAACCGCTGTTAAATTTAATTTTTTAATGAATTTTGCTGCAATTTTTGAAAATTACTGCAAATATTATTTTATTTTTAATTTTGAATTATTTAATTTTTTGAATTTAGTGGCGATTTCTCAAAAATTGCCGCAAAATTGAATTTAATTATTTTTTAAATTTAGCGATAGTTTTTTGAAAACCACTGCAAAATTAAATGTTTTATTAAATTTTGCGGCTGTGATTTCATACCGCCGCAAAATTAAAAAAAAAAATGCCGCAAAATACTATGTTTTGCGACAATTTTTAAAACCGTCACAAAAAATCAATTATTTTGTAGTGAAGGAGGCACGTTAACTTGGTGGGACCAATTACAATCAGTAAGGCAAAAACAAAGTTCGAACTTGGCGTTGGATGAAACAATTGATGGTCGAGCACTTTCTTCCTTCGAATTATGAGCAAGCACTTTTCAGTCACTATCAACATTGTCGGCAAGCCTACCAAATGGTACATGAGTATGTTACTAAATTTCACAAACTTCCTGCACGTGTTGACATTTATGAATCTGAAAATCAAAAGATTTCGAGATTCATTGATGGACTTTGTGCCAATATTCAAGACGATGTGTTTAAGTAGTCGCATAGTACTTTGCCTAGTGCCATTTAAATTGCTTTAAATATTAAAGCACAACTCAGCAAAAGGGGAACCTATAACCCAATGTTATCACAATCTTCTGCCCCACCACAAAAACCAGATTTGGGCAAAAGAAAGATTGTGATAAGATCATATGATGAAACACCAAGGACAAACCTCTCTCAGAGCCAACCGATTGCATGATCGCAAAGGGAAACAATGAACAAGTCCAATTCCAACGACCCTTATATTGTCCCAAAGGGAAACAAATGTTATCATTGCGGGCAAACATGTCATTACTCTAACCAATGTCGTCAAAAGAAAACCAATCAATTTGGTTACTCGTGATGATGACGTTAAATAAGAAGTCTATATGGAAGATGATGAGTGTGAGGAAGAAGTGAAACTTGAAAAGCTCACTTACAAAGATGAAGGTGTATCATTAGTAATCAGGTGACTAATGTATACCCCAAAGAAAGAAAGTTTATACTCCAAAGAAAGAAGAAGACTTTCAGCACCATAACATCTTCAAAACATGATGTACGATTAGTCAACGGGTCTATGATCTTATCATTGATAGTGAAAGTAGCGAGAACATAGTGTCCAAGACCATAATGGATAAATTATAGTTACCAACTCAACCACACCCATCTCCGTATCATATTGGGTGGACCAAGAATGTGGGTGAAACAAAAGTGACGAAGCAGTGTCGTATTCCTTTCTCAATTGGCAAGTACAAAGACGAGGTATTGTGCGATGTTGTTGATATGGATGCAATTGACATGTTACTAGGTTGTCCATGGCAATTCAATTTAAATATCGTGCACAATGGCAAAAATAATACATACACGTTCTATAAAGACAACATGAAGATTATTCTTTCCCCAATGAAACAACCAAACGATCCAACATGTTCGAAGGTTAGAACCAACCTTTTTTTTGTGTCGAAAGAAGCTTTTATCTCTCAAAATGTACTAGATTTGGTTCGGCCTCTACTAGTGGAATTCAGTGATATTATTCCCGATGAGTTACCTACCAGAATCCCTCCACTTAGGGATATTCAGCACCATATCGATCTTGTCCCTGGAGCAAGCTTACCCAACTTGCCACACTATTGCATGAGTCCCAAAGAATATGTGATTCTGCACAAACAAGTCAAAGATCTTCTTAACAAAGCCTTGGTTCGAGAAAGCATGAGTCCAGTAACCGTACCTGCATTTCTAACTCCAAAGAAAGATGGAAGCTGGAATATGTATCTAGATAGCCGAGTCATCAACAAGATTACGGTATGATATCGATTTCTTATTTCTCGATTGAATGACATGCTTGATAGATTGGAAGGATCAAAATTATTTTCCAAAATTGATTTATGAAGTAGGTACCATCAAATTCATATCTATCCTAGTGATGAATAGAAGACAACGTTCAAAACTCATGAAAGGTTGTATGAGTGGCTAATCATGCCCCTTTTGGTCTGTCCAATGCTCCAATTACTTTTATGAAGTTAATGAATTAGGTATTCCAACCTTTCATTGGGAAGTTTATTGTTGTATACTTTTATGATATCCTGATCTATAGCCATAGTGAGGAAGAACATCTTTTACATTTGAAGGAAGTCTTTGAAGCGTTGCGTGTAATAAAGTTGTATGCCAACCTGAAGAAATGTAGCTTTATGACAGATAACCTAATTTTCTTGGGCTTTGTTGTGAGTTCTGAAGGAATCAAAGTCAATCAAGAGAAGATGAAAGCTATTTGAGAATGGCCCACACCGAAGACAATTACCGACATTCAGAGTTTTCATAGCCTTGCAACTTTCAACAGGCAATTTGTGAAGAACTTTAGTACCATAGTTGCACCACTTATTGACTGTTTGAAGTAGAAGCAATTCGTTTGGAAAAAGGCAATAGAACAAAGTTTTGCAGTTTTGAAGGAGAAACTTATAAATGCACATATCCTGGCACTTCTTGACTTTGACAAACTTTTTGAAGTCGATTGTAACGCTTTTGGGGTAGGAGTTGGAGCAGTTCAGTCTCAAGAAATGAAGCCGATAGCCTTTTTTAGTGAAAAACTCAGCGACGCAAGGAAGAAGTGGTTAGCATAGGAGCAAGAATTGTATGCAGTTGTTCACACTTTGCAACAGTGAGAATCATACCTAGTACAAAAGGAATTTGTCCTCAACACAGATCATCAGGCTCTCAAGTATCTCAACAATTCTTCTAAGGTCAATCGGATGCATGCTCGGTGGACTGCTTATATCCAGAGATATACTTTCTCACTCTTACACAAGTCGGGCCAGTTGAACAAAGTCGTAGATGCATTGAGTCATCGAGTTTTGTTATTGATACCAGTTCAAAATGAAAAAAATGGTTTTGATTATTTGAAGGATCTATATGCAAATGATGAAGATTTCAAAGAAAAATGGCAACAGTGCATTAATGGGGTTGCAGATAAACATTAAATACACTATAGTTTTCTATTATTTGAAAATCGTTTATGCATTTCTCCAGAATCTCTCAAAGAACTAAGGGTATTCAAAAAAATTGCTAAATCTTGAAAATTAATTGCACCACGCAATTTTTTGAGGCTAGCGGTTCGGCACGGTTTGAAAATCCCTAAATCGTGCGGTTTACGATTTGGGATTTCTCGGTTCAATTAAAAATCGAACTGGCTGAGTATTATATTAATAAAAAAAATTAAAAAATATATAAGTTACATTAAAAAATATATAAGGCTCCCAGCTGGGCCAGCTCCCTTCTTTCCCCTTATTCTTATTCTTCCCGTTTAATCTCTCTCTCTTTCTCTCCCTTTCTCATTTTCTTCCAAAAACGTTGTTGTAAATCACTCATTTTGCAAAATCCACTCGTCCGATCTTGAATTCGACCGGATTTTCATTGTGAAAGCAACCCTGATCTACAAAAAGGTAAGTCTTTTAGTTTTACCAACTTTATTTTAGTATCGATCCATGATATATATATATACGCGACTTAGGTTTGGCCTAAAGTTTAAACTTAGATTTACGAAGATCTAGCCATTGGATCTTGCTGGTTTTTTGGTATGTTAGTCGATGGGGGTAAGGGTGTCGAGGGGTTGCTGATCGCCAAAAAATCGATGGTCGCGGTGGCCGGCGTCGACTGACAGTGTTTTTTCATTTTTGTCAAAAATTAAAAATCAGATCTACAAAAATTCAACCGTTAGATCTGGCCCATTTTTGGATATATTAACCCCCTTGGCTTGACGTTTATAATGGTAGGCTCTGATCATGAGAATAACTGGTCGGCAATGGTCGTCAGTGCTTGTCGGTGACAGATGTTTTGGCTGGTATGGGCTGTTTTTGGGGTTGGCAATTCTTAGGCCATTTAATCATGCATTTATTCAATTCTCATATAATTTGATTATCTTTTTAGGTGACGTTGACCATTACAACCTGTAAAATCGCGAAGCAAAAGTACCAAATGAATTAATGAAGTAGGAGAAACATCAAACTGCGGAAATCGCATCGCAAAATACAGTGCGATTTGGTGCGATTTTCGCACACTAAATCAAACCACACGATTTGCTTTAACGCCAAATCGCATGTGCAATTTGGCGTATTAAATTTCTTCTCAACCGCCCAAACCGTATCGTGACCACCCTTGTAGAGAACACATTATTTAAGAGTTACTCACTGGGGGATTAAGAGGGCACATGGGGCGAGGCAAGACTATTTCATTGGTTGAAGATCGATACTTTTGGCCGCATCTCAAGCATGACGTCAAGAAGTTTGTCAAGCGTTGTTATACATGTCAGACTACAAAGGGTCAAACTCAGAATATTGAGTTGTACATGTCACTTCTTATTCCTGATGCCCCTTGGCAAGATTTGTCCATGGATTTCATTCTAGAATTACCGTGAACACAAAGAGGTTTGGACTCTATCTTTGTTATGGTAGATCATTTTTCTAAAATGGCTCATTTTATTCCTAAAACTTCAAATGCCACCCACATTGCTCAACTATTCTTTTGGGAGACCTGGAATGAGTATCATTACTTATCATTTAATTGATAAGCTGACCAACATCTATGGAGAAGTCAAGAAAAAGTTAGAAGAGACCACTGCAAAGTACAAAAGAAGCACAAAAAGTTCAAGTTTTTCGGTGTAGGCGATTATGTCATGGTTGATTTGCGCAGAGAACGACTTCCTACCAGGGAATACAATAAACTTAAGAAGAAGAAGATTGGTCCTTTTTTCACATCCTCCAAAAGATTAATGATAATGCTTATATCATTGATCTACCATAAAGTTGTGCAATTTCTAAGACTTTCAACGTTCGAGACTTGTACGAGTACCATGGTCTATAACCAATACACGAGTACCATGGTCCAAAACCAATACCTTAACCAACCCAAGGACAAGTTGTCTTCAAGAGAGGGAGAATTGATGTAGCCCAAATATTTTTAAAAATACAAAAAAAAAAAAAGGCCAAGTCCAAATTAGTATCAACCAAAGAAGAACAAATAAAGCCTAACTTGTGGAAGCTTCCTTTTTTTTTTTTTTTTTACTTTTGTATTATTAAGTTAGGTCTGTCTTATGTGTGTGTTCTATTAGCTAAGTATTGATTGAGTTTAATGCTAATTGTGTGGTTGTACTTAATTTAAGTATTGAGTGAGTTTAGTACTAATTGTGTTGTTGTATTTAATTTTCTAATTTTTTTAAATATGTGGTTTCTAATACATTTTGTAAATTATAAATAGCTCATTTGGTTGCACTTATAAGGCATCCGATTTTGAATCAAAATACATTTGTATTCTTAGTATTTTTTTTTTAGAATTGTTCTTCTTTTTTCTCTTTGTGAGAACGCAACGTAAAGCAAAATCTAACATGCATCACACATACCATCTTAAGCACTATGTACAAACCAACAGAGATATACGAGAATTTATAATTCTCCAAAGTACCATATACAAAATTTCCAGCAATGAGGAATTAGTCAATTTTATATGCTCATCTTGTACTTGGCTCCTTGCCATTGTGAGGGATATGACTAGGGCCTCATGTTCCCACATTAAAAAAAACCTATGATTTGGAAAGTAACATTAGCTAGAAGAAAGTAATAAGGTTAGAAGATAAATCACCCAAATAGAGGTGGTCATGGTGCCCTTTGTCGCTCTTTTGGGGATTCTGTTCGTATGACGTAAAGATGCGATCTATGGGGAGGATAGTCGTTTCCTAAAAGTCAAGTTTACTCTGTGTATAAGTTGTGACCGCATTTGGATTTATCCGAAAGGCAAAGCAGGGGGGAAGGTTGCTCTCCTCAAAATTATTCGAACGAATCTCGAACACCTGACTCAAAAAAAACCCCCTTATAATTTGGGATCTATGACTAGGGCTCCTGTTCCTTTAGTAAAAAGTATATGTAGTGAGGCAGGAGAAATGACATTTTATTTCGTTGGTTTTAATCCAACATCTCTTTAATACTCTTTTTATTATTTTTTTATTTTTCACTCACTTATCTTAAGAAAAGTCTTGAGAGCCAGAGAGGATGACCAACGGGCTTACCAACTGGAGGCAAAAAGACAAAATTGTCCCCGCCCACTTTGTAAATTTACAAACCACTGTCATGCTTTCTCATCTCCCCTCACATGGCCGTTGCTGCTCTCGACTTGCTGCCGCACCTCGTTGCCTTGTCTCACCGTGCAGCGACGGTCGACAAGGTAAGGTGAGACGACGGAGGCAAGGCAGCGAGGCGTGGCGGCAAGCCGAGGGCAGTGTCGAGGAATTGACGACCATGGGAGGGGAGAGGAGAGAGCAGGGCAGTAGCTTACAAATTTGCAAAGTGAGCGGAGACAATTTCGTCATTTTGTCTCCATTTGGTAATCATGTCTGTAAATTTGTTTGGCCTTGTAGAATGACTCCTTATCTTATTTGTTAATTTTATACTTTATTTATATTATTATCGGTAGTTTAATCTTTTTTCGTTCTCATTAATTGTGTAATATGCTGATTTGAGGGCACTGTTATATTGTTTGTTTGTGTCATTCAGATACGCTGATGATAATACTGATGGTTTCATACCTTTTTATAATTCCATTTTTGTGTAGAAAAAGTTGTCATAATTATACATTTTTTTTTTCATAATATATAGAGTAAATTACACTATTAGAGTTTTACATTTCAAAATTTACACTAGAATCATGCTAGAGGTACAATAATTTTTTACATTTTGGACTACATAAGGGAGTATTATGACCAAAATACCCTAAGTCTCACATGCGCTTCACATGCCTCTATGCGCCTCATGAAGGGCTTTTTTATCATTGTTATACCTTTATGTAGCTCAAGGTGTACACAAAGGTGTATCAATAACATTTTTCTTTACACTATTGCGTTTGTCAGATGGCCATCAATTAATGCGTACAATTATTAATTTTCCCTTTCATTAAAGAAAATTGTATTTAATAGAAAAGTTGATATTTTGAGTTGGGTTAAAAGACCAAATTGCCCTTGTCTCATTATAGCTCTGTTTATGATCTTCTTTTATTCTCTAACATGCATGTTGCAGAAAATCTCTTCCCTTGGATGATCTTTGCCTTGCCAATCTTTTCATTCTTGTCTTCTAATCGAACACATCTATCATCTATATATGAACACCTACAGACATGTATGTATGTATGTATTCTTTATTCTTTTTAAGTGTTGTTGTTTTAGTGGTTGGTGGTGAAAGTGTGAAAGCAACAAGACTGGGAGAAGACAGAAAAAGGGAGTGAAAGAGGGACCTGTTATCAGCTAATTGAGATAGGGGTTATATGTGAATATATGGAACTTTAAAAAAATCAGATTATTTTCCATATTTCAGAAAGGTTTCCTCTCATCTTCTGTCCGGTCTGGTCTTGTCCCGGTTTTAGACTAAAGACTGAAAAAACACAGCAGCTATATACAGCAGTATGTTGTAAATACATATATAAAATATAGTATACTTACAGCAGTATGTATTGCTGTATTTACAACAATGCATACTGCTATATTGTTGTATGTATGTATAGAAAAATTAAATAGGGCTGGGCTGGATTAAACTGGTTTGATTTGATCTAGTTCTATCCGTATGCGGTTCGGTGTTTAGTCTAAAATTCTTATCAATTTCGATTTCGGTTCTAAGGCCGAGTTGGTTCAGATCGATTGAACATCTCTCGGTATTTCATGTTTTTATAGCACATCTTAGCTATTTATTACGTATTTTACAATAGTATATTATTAATTAATGTATATAATAATCTATCTAAAATCCTGTATCATACCAACAACAAATTTGATACATTATCTAATATGCTATTATTACCTATTATGATGTTTGTTACAATTGTGACCCGGAATTCAAATTTGACTAAGATTGAGATTCCTTATTTGATCGTAATTATGACTTTGAATTTGACTGTGATTATGGTGTTGTCAAATTCGATTTATGTGAGATTTATCTCATCTGGAGAAATATCTTCATGCATCATCTTTTTATCAGGATATAATTTTTTGTGTTCAT
Source organism: Diospyros lotus (assembly GCF_014633365.1). NCBI lineage: Eukaryota > Viridiplantae > Streptophyta > Magnoliopsida > Ericales > Ebenaceae > Diospyros > Diospyros lotus. Next base: position 14,205,926 of record NC_068341.1, on the reverse strand, counting down.
CCATAGATGATTTTAGGTCTATAAATAGGTGTCAAATACTTTGAAATTAGTTACAGCTATATCACTTTTATATTATCAATATTTGATTAGCGATATTTTGTTCTTTCTGCTCATGATTTTTCTCGATTTGAGTTTTTCACGTTAAATTCTATGTTCGCGTGTGATTGATTAGTTTGATTATGGTTTGTTGTCTATCTAATTTCGTAACAAACTAGTATTAGAGCCATTGGATCAAACTATCAACGTTTGACAGATCTCAACCATTGAATTTGCATCAGCTGGTTTCAGGTTGCCTAACATGTACAACCCCCACCGCATGTCTGTCTCCTCCTCCGTCGTCGATGACCCCGCCTTCACCGTCGACTGCCTTTACCCTCATCGTCGTTTTAGATCTGGTCATCTTCCTCTACTTCGTCGGTCGTTTGCACTTCGCCTTCGTTGGTCGCTGTCGAGCTTCTTGTTGTTGATTTGCTCTCTCTTCCACCATCGATCGTTTGCCAACCTTTGTCGCCTTGCTCCTCTACTGTTGGTCATCGATCTTCCTTGCTGCTTGTTGTTTGTCATCACAATCACCATTACCGGTTGGATTTCTCCATTGTAGAAAACCATTGTTTCAACATATCTAGATCTGATTAGATCCGACCCACCAAATCCAAATCCATTTCAGATTTGGTTAGCCCAGGGTTAACTCATTAGGTCATGTCTAACCAGCCAATTTGCTAACCTAGATTCAGATTTGTTTTTGCCTAGATTTGTTACCCAGATCTAGTATTCTGGTTTGTTTTCTATTGGAATTTTGTTGATCGATCGCTTGGCATTGTTTGGAGTTATTTGATCTTTATATTTGCCATCTTGAAATATGATATTCCATTATTGGATCAGAATATTTGATTATCACTATTCAAAATTCAATCAACTCAAAAGGACGGAACAAGAAGAAGCCACACGAAATCCTCATGGCTTCACACACAGCTCCCAAAGGGCTGTGATTGCAACCCGCAACCAAAACTAGGGTCTGCGACTGTCAAAATTGCTCGTTGTTGTCAACACGGCCTGCGCCCATCGAAATGACCCACGACCATAAAAGACTCGTAGCGCCAAGGGCTCGCGATCCCTCTGTCCATTGAATTACGCATGAAGAATCGATGCACCATCAAAGTATTTCCTCGAATACGGGGGGATTCCACACAACTCATAAATCGAATAATTTCAACTGTTGAAAATCCTTCGAGTAAAAGAATAGACAATCATAATAAGAAATTTCATCTAAAAAATGACAAGATTTATCATCTATAAAATATAGATATTATCCACAACAATCTATCATAATCCCAACCAAACTATGAATAATTAAGATAAACATTATCTACAAGAATCATAATCTTAAGCCATTTTGGATTACTTCATATTTCTCTATAAATAGATAGACATTCATTCTAAAAAATGTATGTATCTAATATTGGTATAAATACTGCTCTTATTTTTTTTTTATTATTCTCAGTGTCTGACTTAAATATCAAAGTATTTACATGGGAGTCCTTTCGCACCCTCTGATTGTTTCTTCCTTATGAATTCAAGTGGCTTGACGACGAAATTTCACAGTTAAATAAATTCATTATTATATTTTACCAACAACACTTGGTATCTAAATGACTTTCTTTTTATGCACTAAAAATTTGCACTGCCCTCAATATTTGAGTATTGGTCTTGCTTAATATTCACTTTTTTTTTCTCTATATATATGTTTTATTATTTACTTATGTTTGATGAAATAGAAATTAATCACTTATTAAATTTATAAGATTAAAAAAGAAATTATTAACCATGTGCCAAGTGAATGTGGACTTGAGCTTCCAGTACAAAGAAAATAAGAATGATTACCTTAGCCCTGGCCCTGGTCCGGATCAAGCCACTCCAATGGTTGGGGCAGCAAGGAATTTCAGAAAGAGATCTCAGAGGCTTTTGAGAATAGTATTGAATTTTGTACTTTTGCCTCACTGTTCTAGGTTTTTTTTTTTTTTTTATACTTTTAAGGTTGAATCTTTTGACGGATTATGGTAAGAAAGAGTTTGTCTCGCCCACGTCGTAGAGGATTAGTTGATTTCCTTGATTTTAGGAGTTTAAAATTGAGATGAATTGAAATGATTGAATGAATTTGAGCTCCCTTACCTTAGATTTATGAAGAAGACAATGAATTTGAGCTGTCTTGCCTTAGATTTATGAAGACTAGAACACAAACATATTAAATAGGCCTAGGAAACTCATCTTATGACTCTTTACACTATATTTTAATTTTTTTTATTCTCTAGATCCAAATTGGAATTGCATCTAGAGACGATTTAACTTATAAGTACCTCGAGACTGTCTCTTGCTTAGATTGTTTTTGCAGTGGTTATCCATATCTTGTTGGAGGGTACTTTGGTGTTCATCTTCTATCTTGTTCATTTTTGAAAAATTAAAAAATGCATTTCACTCGAATTTTTTATTTATTGTTATAGTTGAAAGACTTATTTGATTCGAAGTCAAATTATAACCTTACTTAAATTTTTATTTTTATTTTTTCTGACCTCATCAATAATATTTTTTTTGGGCCCAATTTTGTTACCTAAAAAAGAAAAAATAGCTAATATTGTCTCATTGATACTTGAATTTCTGGAGACTTAGTTATTTTATATAATTATCTATATTGTTTTGTAATTTCTTAATTTTGTCAAAATTAGATTATCACCAAAAAGATAATTTGGTATCGGTCATTATCAATACCTTTATCAAAATACCAATCTGACCAATACCAATACCAAAAGATAATTTTTGGAGATGGCTTTGGTATTGGCCAGCATCTTTCTTAAGTCAAAATTTAGAGAGCATTTCTCAAAATTTTTGCTCTAACATTGGTCCCTACCTGTCAAGTCACTCCTCAAATTTTTGTGGAGCTTGAAATAACTCTCTACAATTGAGGAGCCATGTTTTGTTCCCTACATTTCTCAATTGCTCTATTTGACTTTTGAAATTTGAAACTCAACAACTCTATGTTCAATTTCAGATTTGAAAAAGAGTAGCAGCAGAGAAGAAAACCAGCAATAACGGCAACGATGGTGCGTGAAGAAGAAGGAGCCGACGGCAACGTGCGGAGAAGAAGACGTAGCGGCGGCTCTCGGAGAAGATAGAGCATTGGCCACCAGATCCGCCTACCAGTGACGACGCTTCCCTCATCTAATAGCGACGACAACGATAGCGTTGCTTCCCTCCTCCAACAACGGCGCCAGTTCTCTTTTCTAGTAACAGCAAGGGCTCATTCTTCCTTCTAGGTTTGCGTCATCTTCAACGCACACAACTAATGAGTTTTGTATTAATTAAATCAATTTTGAGTTGTTTAAATGTTATTATTTATATGGTAATTGAACTTTTAATTTTAACATATTAAAATATTAATTTTTTAATTATGAAAATATTTCTAATAATTTTTTTAAATAATCATTTTTAAAAAATATTAGCAAATTTATTTACAAATATATTAAATATTATAAAAATCAAATACCATCATATTTATTATTAAATTATTAAATAACTAATAAATTTTATTATAATAAAAATTATAAGTGAGGTAAAATAAATAGAATTAAAATTTATTAATAAATAAGTGAGATAGAGAGTGGGATGAAGACTGTGATAGGGAGTGTGGTTGGAGCACGCATAGTTTTCTAAACAAAATTAGAATAGGGAATGAATAATTTATAATATAATAGGAAGTGAGATAAGGAGTGTGATTGAATATGATCTAACAGGTAGCATGTTTGGTACATAAAACAAAAATGCTGATTTGTTAGGCATCACTCAACAATTATACCATAAAATCCTAAAATATGTATTGTTTTCTATGAGATTTGGGAATGACGGTTTAGTATTGCTAAAGTCATGTAACAATCTAAAATTTTATTTATTTTGATGGATGAATACAAGGGGATAAGTATACCGCCCTTGTCTCGAATAAGACTCTCACACATATATATAATTTTAAGAATACTTAATTAGTTCATATTGTAATTTATTTTATTGTTAGGGCTAATTAAAATGATGTCGTTTTGATCATTTTTTGTTGGATACTTTAAACTTTTGTGAAAACTATCACCTAAATTTCAAGAATATTCATGTCAAATCACTAAGAATAAATAAAATAATAAGCGGAAGCATACATGAATCTATAAAATTTATTCTTTATAGAGTCGTGCAATTAGCCTTCCAAATCAACACGATTTCTGAAAGAACCCTTTAAGTTTATCTTTGCAACTTGTTTCTGATGATGAGATACATAAACAAAAATCGATTCGTATGATTTGGGGACCATAACTATTGTATTTATAGAGATAACTACTTGTTACTCTATTGATAATTATGTTTCAGCTCATCAAGAAAACTGAAATTGTCCTTTATGTCTCTATACATTAATGGCTCACACCCTATCAGATACATTAAAGTCTAAATGGCCCAAAACTTAACATATCACTTTTAATTGGGCTTAAAATTATTTGAAAGCCCGCAATGCATAATTATTCACATATAAGCCCAACGTTGGATTAAGGATCCAACAATCTTCCACTTGGGCCATATGTGTAACCTCATAATTATGGTTTGCAAAAATAACCAAATGAACTCAACTTTGTTATCATTACCGAAATATATTTATAACCAATTTCATCTATCAGTCATACCAACATAGGATCAAAGCGGCATTTGTTACAACTATTGTAACTCAACCCATCAATGGTCACGTATGCCCGATACAATTGAATGACATGGATCATAATGTGGATATGTAGCATGGAAATTTCATGTAATGTGATTTTAACATGCCTATTTCCAACTAGTCCACCCTTAAACCTTAGTGAGATCAAACCATACCAAAGTCAGAGTGTAAATAAACTGAAATTTCATTTCTGCAGAAAATAACCTCAACATATCCATAAATTGAAATAACTAAAAATATGTCCATATCATAAAAGCATATGAAATTACAAACTCCCACTAAAATTGAATATCCTCAATTGACATGACACCCATACGAGCAGTGTGCTCATAAAACACTTTGGGTGGAAATCCCTTAGTAAACGAATCTATAACCATAGAGTCTGTTCTTATGTGCTCTATAAACAATTGTCCACTCTCAACTCTTTTTTTAATAATTATGAACTTGATGTTTATATGGTTTGGCTTCGTTGAGCTCATGTTGTTGTTGGAATACATAACTACTGACTTATTGCCATAAAATAATTTGAGTAGTCTTTCAACACCATCCATTATGTGCAACCTCGTGACAAAATTCTACAACCATATTCCGTGATTGGACGCCTCATAACATGCTATAAATTCTGCTGCTATGGTAGAAGAGGATATAATTGATTGTTTAGCACTCTTCCAGGAGATAACACCTCCAGCAAGCAAGTAGACATAGCTCGACATAGATTTCATACTATCTTGGCATCCAACAAAATTGGAGTCAGTACACCCAACGATCTCACACTAATCCGATCTCCGATACGTGAGCATATAGTCTTTTATTCTTTGTATGTATCGCAAGACCTGTTTAGCTGCTTTCCTATGGTCTACTCCTGGATTACTTAGATATCTTTCCAACATCCCAATGACGTATGCAATATCCGAACTCCTATAAACTTGAGCATACATTAGACTCCTTACTACTGAGGCATAGGGAATATTCTGCATTTCCTTTTTCTCAAAATCATTCTTAGGGCACTGATTAAGACTAAATTTGTCTCCCTTAGCCACAGGGGTATCACTTGGTTTGCAAGTCTGCATGCCATACCTTTTGAGAACCTTTTCGATATAGCCTTTTTGTGATAATCCAAGAATACCTCAAGAGCGATCCCAGTGTATCTGAATGCCCAATATAAAATAGGCGTCACCAAGATCTTTCATCTCAAAATTCTTAAATAGAAATCTCTTGATTTCGTGCAATAAGCTTATATCGTTGTTGGCAAGCAAAATGTCATCGACATATAAAACAAAAAAAAAAAAAAATTTCTCCCACAAAACTTATGGTATATACAATCATTGACCAAATTCATCTCAAAACCAAACGAGATGATCACTTGATGAAACTTGAAATACCATTGTCGAGATGCCTGTTTGAGTTCATGGATTGATTTCTTAAGTTTGCAAACTATATTCTTTGGGTCTCCTGACACAAAGTTTTCTAGCTGCACAATATAGATCGTTTTATCAATGGTACCATTAAGAAACGTTGTCTTGACATCCATCTAGTGTAACTCGAGATTGAAATGCACCACCAATGCCATTATAATCCTAAAAGAGTCTTTCAAAGATACTGGAGAGAAAGTTTCTTTATAGTCGATGCCTTATTTATGTGTAAAGCCCTTGCAACAAGACGAACCTTGTATTTTTTCACATTATCTTTTGAATCCCTTTTGGTCTTAAATATTCAATTGCAATCAATGGGTTTCACACCTTCTGGCAATGGGACAAGATACCACATGTCATTGTCTTTCATGGACTTAATCTCTCCATTCATGGCATCAATCCACTTCTAAGAGTTAGAACTTTCCATAGCTTGATGAAAGTTGATTGGATCATCTTCCATCACTCCAATGTCCACCTCATGTTCTTGAAGAAATACAATATAGTCATTCAGCACTACACTTCTCATCTCTCTAGTGGATCTTCTTAATGGCATTGGTTCTTGAGGTACTGGAGTTTGTTCTTTTGGAACAATTTCTTGAACGGGAGGTTCTCCAACATTGTCTTGATCTATTGTGTCTTAAATAAGGTCAGGAATGAAATCCTAATCAATACCAATAACACCTATGGAAATATCAACATATTCCTCTTCAAAAACAATGTCCCTACCTGCATCTCTCCCGACAAACTTAGCATCCTCAAGGAACCAGGCATTTCTCGACTCAAAAATCGACTTAGTCATGGGATCATAAAACTTGTACCCCCTGGATCTTTCAGAGTATTCAAAAATATAGCAACTCACCGTCCTTGAGTCTAGTTTCTTTTTATTTGGCCTATAAGTCCTAGCCTCAGCTAGACATCCCCAAATGTGCAAGTGCTTTAGACTAGGCTTCTTGCCCATCCAAAGGTCATAAAAGGGTTTTGGCAGTCGCTTTAGTTGGAACTCTGTTAAGAATATATGTTGCAATCTTACATGCTTTTCCCCAAAGTGATTCCAGTGAGGTAGAATGATTAATCATACTCCTCACTATGTCCTTAAATGTCTTGTTTCGTCTTTCAGCAACATTATTCATAGTGGGTGAACCCAGCATGGTGTATTGTGAGATGATACTGCATTCTTCTAGGAACCTAGCAAACGGCCCTAGGCTTTGTTCACCTGAACCATCATATCTGCCATAGTACTCACGATCACAATTAGATCTAACGCTTTTAATCCTTTTGTTCAGTTGGTTCTCAACTTTAGCCTTATAATTTTTTAACATGTCCAGTGATTGTGACTTTTCATGAATGAGATATATGTAACCATATCTAGAAAATTCGTCTATGAACGTTATAAAATATATTTGACCATTCCAAGCAACCGTAGGAAATGGCCCACAAATATCCGTATGTATAAGTTCTAAGAGGTCCATAGTCCTGTTGGCTTAAAATCTACTTTTGTTGGTTTGTTTTCTCTTTATACAGTTAACACAAACATCAAAATTTGTGAAATCTAAGGGATCTAGAATTTCGTCTGACACGAGCCTCTTTATTCTTCGTCTGGAGATATGACCTAATCTCTTGTGCCATAACATAGCTGAATTCTCAGTGGTCAATTTTCTATTTACACCTCGTGTTTTTATTTGCAAGGATTCATTATATGAAGCAATTGAATCAATTAAATAAAGATTATCGTAGCCTGACAAAGAACCGAAACCAACCAATTTTGAATATTGAAACAAACTAAATTTTCCATTTCTAAATGAACAAGAATAATCAGATTTTTCCAAAGCAAAAATAGAAATCAAATTCCGTCTAAAAGACGGTACAATAAATGTTTCATCAAGATCTAAATAAAATTCAGTCTTTAATAATAATCCAAAATTTTCTATTGCCTCAACTTGAACCGTCTTGCCATCGCCCACATAGATGTATCTTTTAACATCATTTGACTTTTGGCAACTCAGACAACCCTGCATAGACACACTGATGTGAGTTGTTGCACCAAAATCTATCCACCACATGTGTCTAGGTACTAAAATTAAATTAAACTCAAAACAAATCAAATTAAGAAGCATACCTTTCTTAGCACGCCATGTGTGATAGTTGGTGCAATGCTTCTTCTGATGCCCTTCAGCTCCACAGAAGAAACAACCCTTACCAACTGAGTTAGTCGGTTTCTTTTGTTGTTTCTTGTGAGGTGTTGTATCTGCGGCTTCCACATCCTTTTTCTTTCTCCTTGCTTTGTCCTTAGAGGTTGAGGCCAGGTAAGTACTCTCTGTTTTATCTTGCTACAGTGTGAGATAAGCTCATTAAGAGACCAAGTCTCTTTCTGATAGTTGTAGCTCACCTTAAATTGGTTAAACTATGTTAGAAGTGAAATCAAAACCAAATGCACCAATAATTCCTCCGAGAGTTCAAGCTTAAGTGCTTTCAACTTAGAAGGAAGATGAGACATCTCCATGATATACTCCCTGATGTTGCCTTTGCCCCTATACCTCATTAAAATTAGGTTTGCCAAGAGTGTACCAATTTCAGCCTTTTCATTCTTGGCAAACCTCTTTTCAATGTTTGTAAGGAAATCCTTAGCCGTAGTGATCTTTTCAAATATTGTGCCCTGAATGCTTTTGGAATGGCCTTATTCATGATCATCATGCACATGCGATTCGTTCTCTTCCACTTTTCCATCTCTCTCATTTGATTAGAGTGCTCGTATCCGTAAGAGGTGTTGGAAAATCAACCATTATCACAAGGTCAAGATCCATAACTCCGAGAACTATCTTGAGGTTCTCTTGCCATGACTTGAAGTTAGAGCCATTTAACATAGGAATATAATTGATGGTGGCAGTGATATTAGTAGGAGCGATTGCTGAACAGAGAGCGACAAACAAACAAGACAAGCTCATATAAGACTCAAAACAAAAATAAATTCAAATAAAGGCATATTCCATCTCAAGATATCGGACACTTCATTAATAATTTCATCTTTGGACAAAATATTAACTTGTAAGTGATATCTTGGTGTAGTAATCAAACATTAATAATAATAACATATCAAACAATAAATCTTCCTTTGAGCTGATTTATTGGTCACATATAACACCGAATAATTATCGTTCATTTATTACCACAGGTGCACATGCAATTCTGTTAAATATTTACCTTCATTTGGACCGATAAATATTCACACAAGTTACATACACACAATCGTTTATATTTCAAAACAAATTAATTTTCACAAGAAATGTCACTTTGGTGACATGTTGTTTCAATTAATTTATTTCAAAATATATATGTAAAACCATGCCAATACCCGAATTTAAAATTGCACCAAAATAATCCCCATTTTTTTTTTTTGTCAAAGTTAACAATCAAACATTAATTGGGTTGATTGTTGACCGAGTTAGGGCTGGATCGAGTCAGTCAACCTGTCTCGAATCCTACACCAGCCTCGCCCCATTAATTGGGTTGACTGTTGACCGAGTTAGGGCTGGATAGAGTTAGTCAACTTGTCTCGAATCCTACACTAACCTCGCCCAGTCCCTTATTTCCTTAAAATAGTTTTTTTTAAATAAAAACTATTTTTAAAGAAAAATGGTGAAAAACTAATTAAAAAACTGTTTTAAACTAATTTACTGAATTTAATTAATAAATTAATCAATTAACTAATTTAATTAATAAATTAATCAATTAACTGATTTACTACAGACTTAGCCCACAACCCAAAAACCTTAAAGGCCTCATAGGCCCATGTTTGAAAACCCTAAGGGTTTTCTTCCTCATAAGACTTTGAACACCGTGGCCATATGGCTGTGACCATGGCTTTTTTCCCTTTCTTTTCTTAATGTTGTGGCTAGAGGTCTGGGCCGTTACTCAATTCATAAAATTTTATTTTTAAAAAATCAGTATATCCAAATAAATCATAGAAAAAAAATAATATAATTCTCAATAAGCTTGGCAATAGTTCGGTTTGGTTTCGGTTTTTGCCAAAACCATAACCAAACCAAACTTAAACTACTAAAATCAAAATCAAATCATTACCCATTTGGTTTTAAAAATTAAAAACCATAACCAAACCATTCAGTTTCAGTTTTAACCACGATTTTTTTAGTTTGATCCATACCAACAAACAAATACAAACTCTTGCAAATCACATTCATAAAAATTTTTGATAACTCCACAACAAACAAAGACAAACTCTAAGAACAACTCCGAGGAATACACCATTTACAACGCCAACTTCATTTTGGCGCTGAAGAGCTCTCCAACGAATACACCATTTTGGTGTTGGGCACAATTTCCATTCACCAAATTTGGTGTTGAGTGAATAGTATAACACCAAATTTGATGTTATACCATTCACCAACCCCAAAGTTCCTTTTTTATTTTATTTTCAATTTTACCTCTCTTTATATAACTTCAAAACAACTTATTCTCTTTATATCCTTTATTACTTTTATTATATTTGTATATTTTGATTAATAATTAGAAATATAAATTAAATGGTTATAAAAAATATGTACTGATGCAAATATTTTATTAAAATCTATAAAATAAGTATAAAATTGAATATATTTTAAAATATTTAATATATTTTATAAATACCATATTAATATAAAATGAACTATTTTTGTTTATGTATATGAAATTTTTTTATTTTAATAATTACTTAATAGAAAGAAAATATTCTTAATGCAAAAAACTAAATAATATAATAAAAAGCAATAACATTTCCATTAACTTAAATTAAAAATACATGATGAAAATAGAAAAAAAGTTTAAAATAAAAACAACAACAACATGGCTTAAAAATAAAATACTTTTTATTCTTATATTATGCTAAGTTAAATAAATTGATTAATATTTATTAAATATTTATTCTTTAAAGATTCTCTTTTACACCAAATTGATGTTGAAAATTTTGGTGTGTAAAACACTGTTGGACATCAAATTAGCGTTGAATTTGGTGTCCAACGTTTGAGTTGCTCTAATAAAGTTATCTTCTTCTTGCATAAAGTTACAAATTAACTTCAAATTTTTTGGATATAATTATTTGATTGATAAAAATAAAATAATTTAAGATTAGGTTTTATTTTTATTTGTTTATTACTTTATAAATGTTAAATATTTTATATATTTGTAATGCATTAGTTAAAATACTTATAAAAAATGCATTAGTCAATATATATATTATGTATATATATAATTTATTAAATAAATAAATATCTATTATATATATATTCAGTTTGGTTTAGTTACCTACACATTTGGTTCAAATTTTGGTTTGAATTTAGTAAAAATCATAACCAACCATACCTATTGAACAGTGTTCGATTTTTTTCCAAACCAAATCATTACCCAATCAAACGATTTTTAACAGCATTGACCAGTTCGGTTTCGGTTCGGTTCTCCATGATTTTGGTTGCAATTGTCATCCCTAATTCTCAATGATTCAATATGAAAGGACTTTGATACCACTTGTTTGATACTTTAAACTTTTATGAAAACTATCACCTAAATCTCAAGAATATTCATGTCAAAACACTAATAATAAATAAAACAATAAGCGAAAACGTACCTGAATCCATAAAGTTTCTTCTCTATATAGAGTCGTGTAATTAGCCTTCCAGATCAACAGGATTTCTAAGAGAACCCTTTAAGTTTCTCTTTGCAACTTGTCTTTGATTATGGGATACAGAAACAAAAATGGATTCATATGATCTGTAGACCATAACCGTTGTCTTTATAGAGGTAACTGTCCATTACCCTATTGATAATTTTGTTTTAGCCCATCAATAAAACAAAAATTATCCTTTTGGTCTCTACACATTAAAGGCCCACACCCCATCAGACATACTAAAGCCCAAATGGTCCAAAACTTAATAGATCACTTTTAATTGAGCTTAAGATTATTTGACAGCCCGTAATGCATAATTATTCACATATAAGCCCAACGTTGGATTAAGGATCCAACATTTTCTTCTTCTTTCCTTCTCCTATTCTCATATCTTCTCATTTTCCCATATCTTTTTTGTGGGAATTGTAGAATATCGAACAATGAGGGTTCATCAATGACATGATGGGAATGAACGATGGTGAGACAAACGTGAGCTGAAGGCAAATCTGATTGAGAGGCAATAGAGGCTTATTGGCGACATGATAGGAAAGATGACGGTTAGACAAAGGGTTGCGATAAAGACTAAGAAAAGGGAGGGTCATGCAGCTATTCCTTTGTTGTTAGATCTGCCTTCAGCATTTGCCTCAGTGTTGCTCATTCTCGTTTCCTTGTCGCTATTTTGTAGAAGTCAAATATGCATTTAGTGTTTGCCTCGCCATCTCTCATTCTCGTTTCGTCGCTAGTCAACATCGATCACCCTTGCCATCATATATTTGTGTTTTAGGGGAATATAAGAGAAAGATTCCTAAAGAAATAAAAGGGAAGCGAATAAGAGAAAATAACAAAAGAAAAAGATGAGAAGTGAGAGAAATGAAAAAATCAAAATGATAAATTAGTTTGGATTACAAAACAAATTGTAATCCATATTGATTTTAGGTATTTTGACATAATTTTATTGATTTAATTATAAAAAATATTAAAAAATTAATGTTACTTTTTATTTTTTTAATTAACATATCAAAATTTATGTTACTATAGCTGACACATGGCATAAGTTATCTCTCATCAAGCCATCTCCAACGCAGAAGGAGCATCCTCCCTAAGTTAAAATTTGGAGAGTATTTCTTCAATTTTTTGCTCCAACGCTGCTCCTTACCTGTCAAATCACTCCTCAAATTTTTGTGGAACTTGAAATGGCTCCTTACAGTTGAGGAGCCATATTTTGCTTCTTATATTTCTCAACGGCTTTATTTGCTTCTGAAATTTGAAGGTCAATACTCTGTTTTCAATCTCATATTCGAAGAAGAACAACAACAGTGGAGAAAAGATTCAGCAACAGGAGCTGCGGCGGCAACACGCGAAGAAGAAGAAACGACAGTGTGTAGAGAAGAAGGAGCCGGCGACGACGTGCGGAGAAGAAGCCACAGCAACGGTGCGCATAAAAGACGAAGCAGCGGCGGCGCCAGTTCCCTCCTCTAGCAGCGACGAGAGCTTCTTCTTCCTTCTGGGTTTGCACCATCTGCAACGCACACACAATAAGTTTTGTATGTTACGCACACAGTGAGATTTGGTTTCTTCCTTCTGGGTTTACGCAAACAATGAGATTTGGTTCATTGAAATTTATTATGTTTTGAGATTTGGTTTGATTTTGTTTACTTTTTATAATATTAAGAAGTTGTTTAATATTATATTGAACTTCATCTGCAACGCACATAGTGAGATTTTGTTTGTATTAAATTGATTTTTTTAATAAATAATCAATTTTGAGTTATTTAAATTGAATTATTTACACGATAATTACAATTTTATTCATTGTTTTGTTTTATTTGTTTGCTTTCTAATATTAAGAAGTTCTTTATTATTTAAGATTTTGTTTGATTATTAATTATTTATCTTGTGTGTATTTTATTATTTATTTTGTATGTGTATTTAATTATTGATTATATAAACGTGTATCGCATTATTTTAATGTATTATTTTGAAACTGATCCTAAAAATGGATGTTAAAGTTACTCAATTAAATTATTTAATGTGATATTTAAAATAGTAGTTTATTGTATCACAAGGAGAGTTTATTTTTGTGATTTTTTTACGCAGTTTGACCAATTAGCTTTTGTTTACCATGAAGAGAGATAATGAATCATACTACACAAATTTGCAGAATGACAACCTAAATCTTTATGATGAGTATGCGTATATCACTGCCACTCCATCCCAACCTAATACATCCGAACTCAATACTCAAAGAAAGTCACGAACAAGAAATTTCTCAACGCAAGAGGGTTTAATACTCGTGTCAGCATGGCTAAATATTAGTATGGATGCTACACACGGTAATGATCAAACAAAACAAAGGTATTGGGAATGGATTCATGCTTATTTCAATCAATATAAAGAGTTTGAATCTGATCGAAATCCCAATTTGTTGATGCATTATTGGTCTACAATTCAACTTGTTGTGAGCAAATTCTCTAGATACTATAATCAAATGGATGGTAGAAATCAAAGTGGAACAACAGAACAAAATAAGGTAACCTCTGTCGTTATTTGATGTTTGATAATTATTAATATCATGTTGCTAGTCATTATTTTATTGACATTATTATTTAATTATCTAGATTTCTAAAGCAGTAGAAATGTACAAGAGCTTACAAAAATCTTCTTTCACATTTCTACATTGCTGGCATGAGTTGCAACATGCACCCAAATTTGCCTTGGGTTATTCAAAGAAGAAATCAAAAATTTATGAACATGTAAGTCCTGCAACATCATCGCCATCTACACCTGATTCGCTGAACTTGTCTGATTTTGATATTCGAATCAATGAGACTTCATTGGAACGACCAATGGGAAGAAATGCTTCAAAGGAACATGGACAGAATAAAAGAATCTAAGGTAACAGAAGTTCCTACTGATTCAATTACAAAAATGTTGACGGAAATTACTGAAAAGCGAACGCAGTCCAAAATGGAATTGCTTGAACAATCAAATGAGATGTTAAAGCTGGAAAGAGAAAGATTGGAAATAGAAAGATTAAGGGAAGAGCGAGAACAAAAAAGGGAATATCGAGAAACAAAAAAGGAAGAGCGAGGACAACTGCTTTATGAAGAAAGAATTATGGGCGTTGATACCAGTAATATGGATGAATTTCAAGTTGAATATTACAACGGGCTCAAACTCAAAATTCTTCAGAAAAGGGGACGTGCAAGATTATCAGATTTGTAAAAATGTAGCTGGGATTAACATATGTATCTTTTTCTTCTAGTAATGTATGAAGTTGGGATTAAATGAACTTCGTGAACATTAATTTAGTAATGTATCTTTTCCTTTTTATTAATGTAATGAGATGTTGTATTTAGTATTGATAGCTATTTCTCATGAATGCTATTTTGAAACTGACTATTTTTTTCTAATACAATAAAAACGAAGTACATTAATAGAAACAACGTACATTAATAGAAATGAAGTACATTAATTTATTTAACGAAGTACATTAATTTATTTCAAGTCAAATGTTTACCATACAATTCCCACAAATGCTTCACAAGATCATTTTGGAGTTGTACATGAGTCTGTTTGTCTCGAATTTGATGGTGAACTTGTATGAACTCCATAACTTCACTTGTGCGATTGCGAGACAAATCAATTATTGGAGTAGCAACAACTGCATCATAATTGAAATCCACATCTTCATGAATTGTATCATGTTCATCTTCAATTATCATATTGTGTAATATGATACAAGACGCCATTATATATTTGAGTGTTTCAACATCCCACATATGTCCCGGTCCACGTACTATTGCAAATCATGATTGTAGGACTCCAAATGCTCGTTCGACGTCCTTTCTAGTGGACTCTTGTTGTGCAACAAAAAATTTCTTTTTATTCCCTTAAGGAGATGTAATGGTTTTAACAAAAGTATGCCATGAGGGATATATACCATCGGCAAGATAATATCCCATGGTATATTCATGTCCATTGATAGTATACAAAACTTCAGGACCACGACCTTCTGCTAATTCAGAGAATACATGGGATCAATCTAGCATATTAATATCGTTTAATGATCCCGGTAATACAAAAAAGGCATGCCATATCCACAAATCATAAAAAGCTATTGCTTCCAAAATAATCGTTGGTTCACGGGCATGACCTGTATACATAGGGGTGTTCATGGTGCGGTTTGGGTGGTTTACACTATTTTCAACACACCAAACCGCACGGTTTGGTTTAGTCCGCAAAAACCGTACCAGACCGCACTGCAATTGCGGTGCGGTCTGGTGCGGTTTCCGCGGTCTGTTGTAATGTTGATCATACTTGCTTAACAAACAGATTACTGACTGATCTTGCATTAATCTTTCAACTAGAGAGCTGAAGAAAACAGAAGAACAGATCTGAAAGTACACCCACATGAAAGTACAACCCAATCCTCTCTCTTAATCTGCTGAAATTGAAACACTGCATATAAGTATTATCGTAATACCCAAGGGAAACGCATATAATTGACAAAAACATAGAATTAAAAGTAGCAATTGAAAATACATGCGATAAGTGATCTAAAACCCACAACGAAAACTGGAGGAATTTGAGAACCCAATTACAACTTTTGGTAAACAAAGCACAAACACTACTTCTCGTGAACAGGCAGGTCTCTCTCTCTCTCTCTCTCTTTGTGTATACATTTGTTGTAAACATCTGTAGATTATCAGTCACATGATTCGGTTTATGAT
The DNA here is from genome assembly GCF_014633365.1 of Diospyros lotus. Lineage (NCBI taxonomy): Eukaryota > Viridiplantae > Streptophyta > Magnoliopsida > Ericales > Ebenaceae > Diospyros > Diospyros lotus. Next base: position 14,189,384 of record NC_068341.1, on the reverse strand, counting down.
TAATGAGTGAGGTACTAACCACAATTTGAAATTTGCGGTGTTATTCGAAGCCACCGTCCCTGGTCGGAACCTGTGCGGCTTCTTCACCCCTTCCGTCGTCGGCGCTGACATTGTCGCTAGCTGCTTCCTCAGCGCCTTCCCGCCTGTCGATTTCCAGGCAACAAAAGAAGAGTTTAGTTTCAGGCTGCTTCTGTCCGCTTCTTCTTGGTGAAACCATATCAAATCGGCAAATCCCCTTGAGTCTTTGGTGGGTTGGAAGCATGCGGCGCTGGGCAATGGGAGAGAGAAGACATAGAAGGGCTTTGAACTTGGAACTGATTAGGGTTATTATATGTGCCTTTTATATTTTATATTTTATTTATTTTATTATTAAAATTTACTTGGGAGGTTCGATTAAAATCGAACCGCCAAATTTTTAAACCGCAAACCGTGCGGTTTGCAGTTTTTTTAAATCGTGCCGAACCGCTCACCAAAAAAATCGCCCGGTTAGGTGCGGTGCGGTTCGGTTTGGCCGATTTTCGCGGTTAGCCGATTTTCTTGAACACCCTTATGTATACATTCCATGCCATGCAGTTGGACAATTTTTTCACTTCCAATGCATGCAATTAATGCTACCCAACATACCTGGAAACCCACGCTGTTCAACCATGTTCATCAACCTTGCAATATCACTAGTATTTGGCCGCCTCAAATATTGCTCTCCAAATACTTCAACTACTATTTTCGTGAACCTCTTCAAACTCTCTATTGCTGTACTTTCGTCAATCCTAACATATTCATCCACAGCATCTGCAGGTGATCCATATGCAAGCATCCTTAATGCAGTTGTCATTTTATAGAGTGATGATAATCCGGGAACTCCTACAACATCAAATCTTTGAAGAAAATATTGATCATATGTTTCAATTGCTGCTTGAATTCGTAGAAATAATGATCGATGCATATAAAACCTTCTGCGAAATAATTGTGATGGATATGTTGGTGAATCTACAAAATAATCATGATAAAGCCTCTCATGACCTTCAGCTCTGTTGCGATTGATGACACGATAGTTCAGCACGGATAGATCGTGATGTGAAAAAGAGTCGTGATCCATATTTTGAGCATACTGTTCAACTAAAGCTATAGCAATAACCTCATCATCTTCAACTTCTTCATGGATCATTCGAACGAACATACGGATGTTGTTGGATATGTGGCTGAAACGAGATTATTGAAGATTGGTAAATGGAAGTTGGTGTTGTAGATTTGTGGATTGTAAATTTTTTGAGCCAATTGATCATCTATTTATAAGGCATAGGAATATGACCGTTGTTAGAATATTCCATTGAAATCTAGCCATTGGAATATGACCGTTGTTGAAATCTTTTAATAGAATATAGTCTTTTAGAATATGACCGTTGTAATATTCCATTGGAATATAGCCGTTGGAATATGACCGTTGTTTAAAATATTAATTTTTTAATTATGAAAATATTTTAATTAATTTGGTTAAATAATCATTTTTAAAAAATATTAGTAAATTTATTTACAAATATATTAAATATTATAAAAATCTATTACCATCATATTTATTATTAAATTATCAAATAACTAATAAATTTTATAGTAATAAAAATTATAAGTGAGGTAAAATAAATAGAATTAAATTTTTTTAATAAATAAGTGAGATAGGGAGTGGGATAAGGAGTGAGATAGGTAGTGTAGTTGGAGCATGTACAATTTTCTAGGCAAAATCAGAATAAGGAGTGAATTGTTTATAATATAATAGGGAGTGGGATAAGGAGTATGGTTGGAGATGGCCTCACGATTAAAATTTATTTTTTGGTATATAATCAATTACAAAATATGCTTTCATTAAGATCATCTCCAACCACACTCCTTATCTTACTCTTTATTATATTATAAACAATTAACTCCCTATTCTGATTTTGCTTAAAAAACTGTGCGTGCTCCAACCACACTCCCTATTCCACTCTCTATCTCTCTTATTTATTAATAAATTTTAATTATATTTATTTACCTCATTTATAATTTTTATTATTATAAAATTTATTAGTTATTTGATAATTTAATAATAAATATGACGGTATTAGATTTTTATAATATTTAATATATTTATAAATAAATTTACTAATATTTTTTAAAAATGATTATTTAACAAAATTATTTAAAATATTTTTCATAATTAAAAAATTAATAATTTAATATGTTAAAATTAAAATTTCAACAATGATTATATTCCAACGACTATTTTCTAATGGAATATTCCAACAACGGTTATATTCATATGCATTATAAATAGATGATCCATTGAGTCAAAAAATTTACAATCCACAAATCTACAACACCAACTGCCATCACCAATCTGTAATAATCTCGTTTCAATCATCATGTCCAACAACATCCGTATGTTCTTCCGAATGATCCATGAAGAAGTTGAAGACGAAGAAGAAGATGAGACTATTGCTACAGGTTTAGTTGAACAGTATGCTCAACATATGGATCACGACATTTTTCACATCATGATGGATCCATGTTGAACCACCGCGTCATCAATCACAACAAAGCTAAAGGTCATGAGAGGCTTTATCGTGATTATTTTACAGATTCACCAACATATCCATCACAATTATTTCGCAGAAGGTTTCGTATGCATCGATCATTATTTTTACGAATTCAAGCAGCAATTGAAACACATGATCAATATTTTGTTCAAAGATTTGATGCCGTAGGAGTTCTCTGATTATCATCACTCCAAAAAATGACAACTGTATTAAGGATGCTCGCATATGGATCTCTTGCAGATGCTGTGGATGAATATGTTAGGATTGACGAAAGTATAACAATAGAAAGTTTGAAGAGGTTCACGAAAGTGGTAGTTGAAGTATTTGGAGAGCAATATTTGACGCGGCCAAATACTAGTGATATTGCAAGGTTGATGAGCGTGGCTGAGCAACGTGGGTTTTCAGGTATGTTGGGGCATTGATTGTATGCGTTAGAAGTGAAAAAATTATCAAACTGCACAACATGGAATGTATATAGGTAATGCCCGTGAACCAACGATTATTTTGGAAGTAATAGCTCCTTATGATCTGTAGATATGCATGCATTTTTTGAATTACCGGGATCATTAAACGATATTAATATGCTAGATAGATCCCATGTATTCTCTGAATTGGCAGAAGGTCGTGGTCCTGAAGTTTCGTATACTATCAATGGACATGAATATACCATGGGATATTATCTTGCCGATGGTATATATCCTTCATGGCGTACTTTTGTTAAAACCATTACATCTCCTCAAGGGAATAAAAAGAAATTTTTTGCTGCACAATAAGAGTCGACTAGAAAGGACGTCGAACGAGCATTTGGAGTCCTACAACACGATTTGCAACAGTACGTGGACCGGGACGTACGTGGGATATTGAAACACTCAAATATATAATGGCGTCTTGTATCATATTGCACAATATGATAGTTGAAGATGAACGTGATACAATTCATGAAGATGTGGATTTGAACTATGATACAATTGCTGCTACTCCAACAATTGATTTGTCTCACAATCGCACAAGTGAAGTTATGGAGTTCATGCAAGTTCATCATCAAATTCAAGACAAACAGACTCATGTACAACTTCAAAATGATCTTGTGAAGCATTTGTGGAAATTGTATGGTAAACATTCAATTTGAAATAAATTAATGTACTTCGTTAATGTACTTTGTTTCTATTAATGTACTTTGTTCCTATTGTATTAGAAAAAAATAGGCAGTTTCAAAATAGCATTCATGAGAAATAGTCATCAATACTAAATACAACATCTCATTACATTACTAAAAGGAAAAGATACATTACTAAATTAATGTTCACGAAATTCATTTAATCCCAACTACATACATTACTAAAAGAAAAAGATACATATATTAATCCTAGCTATATTTTTATAAATCTAATAATTTTGCACGTCGCTTTTTCTGAAGAATTTCGAGTTTGAGCCCGTTGTAATATTCAACTTGAAATTCATCCATATTACTGGTATCAATGCCCATAATTCTTTCTTCATAAAATAGTTGTTCTCGCTCTTCTTTTTTTGTTTCTCAATCTTCCTTTTTTTGTTCTCGCTCTTCCCTTAATCTTTTTATTTCCAATATTTCTCTTTCCAGCTTTAACATCTCATTTGATTGTTAAAGTAATTCCATTTTGGACTGTGTTTGCTTTTCAGTAATTTCTGTCAACATTTTTGTAATTGAGTCATTAGGAACTTCTGTTACCTTAGATTTTTTTTTTTTTGTCCACGTTCCTTTGAAGCATTTCTTCCTATTGGTCATTCCAATGATGGCTCATTGATTCGAATATCAAAATCAGACAAGTTCAATGAATTAAGAGTAAATGGCGATGTTGTTGCAGGACTTGCATGTTCATAAATTTTTGATTTCTTCTTCGAATAACCCGAGGCAAATTTGGGTGCATGTCACAACTCATGTCAGCAATGTTTGCATGTCGCAACTCATGCCAACAATGTAGAATGTGAAATAAGATTTTTGTAGACTCTTGTACATTTCTACTGCTTCAGAAATATAGACAATTAAATAATAATGTCAATAAAATAATGACTAGCAACATGATATTAATAATTATCAACCATCAAATAACGACAGAGGTTATCTTATTTTGTTCTGTTATTCTACTTTGATTTCTGTCATCTATTTGGTTATAGTATCTAGAGAATTTGCTCACAACAAGTTGAATTGTAGACTAATGATCCATCAACAAATTGGGATTTCAATCAAATTAAAACTCTTTTTATTGATTGAAATAAGCGTGAATCCTTTTCCAATACCTTTGTTTTGTTTGATCATTACCGTGTATAGCATCCATACTAATATTTAGTCATGCTGACACGAGCATTAAATCCTCTTGCGTTGAGAAATTTCTTATTTGTGGCTTTCTTTGAGTATTGAGTTCGGATGTATTAGATTGGGATGGAGTGATAGCGATATTCGCATGCTCGTCATAAAGATCCAGGTTGTCGTTCAGCAAATTTGTGTAGTATGGTTCATTATCTCTCTCCATGGCAAACAAAAGCTAATTGGTTAAACTACGCAAAAAAATCACAAAAATAAATATTCTCCTTGTGATACAATAAACTACTATTTTAAATATCATATTAAATAATTTAATTGAGTAACTTTAACATCCATTTTTAGGATCAGTTTCAAAATAATATATTAAAAAAATGCAATACACGTTTACATAATCAATAATTAAATATACATACAAAATAAATAATCAAATACGCACAAAATAAATAATTAATAATCAAACAAAATCTTAAATAATAAAGAACTTCTTAATATTAGAAAGTAAACAAATAAAACAAAACACTGAATAAAATTGCAATTACCATGTAAATAATTCAATTTAAATAACTCAAAATTGATTATTTATTATGAAATTCAATTTAATACAAACAAAATCTCATTTGTGTGTGTTGCAGATGAAGTTCAATATAATATGAACAACTTCTTAATATTATAGAAAGTAAACAAAATCAAACCAAATCTCAAAAGAGTGAATAAATTTCAGTAATATACAAAACTCATTGTGTGTGTGTTGCAGATGGCGCAAAACCAGAAGGAAGAAGGAGCCCTCGCCACTATTAGAGGAGGGAACTGGCGCCGCCACTACTCCGTCTTCTCTATGCACCATTGTTGCGCCTTCTTCTTTGCAAGCTGTCGCTGGCTCCTTCTCTGCACACCGTCGCTACTTCTTCTTTGCGCGTTGTCGCCGCCGCTCTTCACTGCCGCTACTGTTGCTGAATCCTTTATCTACTGCTACTATTCTTCTTCGAATATGAAATTGAAAACAGAGTCGTTGAGCTTCAAAATTCAGAAGCAAATAGAGCCATCAAGAAATATAAGGAGCAAAATATGACTCCTCAACTGTAGAGAGTCATTTCAAGCTCCATAAAAATTTGAGGAGTGATTTGACAGATAAGAAGTAGCATTGGAGTAAAAATTTGGAGAAATGCACTCCAAATTTTGACTTAAGAGAATGCTGGCTCTGCGTTGGAGATAGGCAAAGGGTATGAAAAAGAACGTTCCAATTCACAACTTTGTGGTTGCTATGAAATAATAAATCACCATTTGAGCCACTGTTGGATATATTTTAAATTTTTAATTAATCAGACATCTCTTAAATTTGGTTATTTGACTTCGACAATTTTTATAATTTAAAATTTATATAATTAATTTATAAATTTAATAAAATTGGTCATTTTACCAATAAAATCACAACTAATTTTAAAAGGTTTAAGAATTGATTAGAGACAAGGACAGATCTAAGAATTTAGAACGTAGGGACTAGAAATTAAGAAAGTCAATATAATGAATTCGTATATAATAAAAGTCATTTTTATTTAATTTGAAGTTGTTCCCGAAAAAAGTTTTGAAATATAAAATTCATCTATAATTAAATTTAGATCTATTATTATTTAATTTGATGGGTTTACGTATTGGGTCAATTCAAAAAAAATTAATTTGGGCCAGATTATGAACTTAATTTGAAACAGCATATTTGAATTAGGGCTTGAGGCTGATACAAATTTGGGCTAAGGCTGAAATTTAAAATTATATCTGGATTGAAGCTTAAAATTATGCTATCCCAAACAAATGTCTGGGCTAATTAGTAATGATATATGATATATTTATATGGATATAGGGGCTCGGATTAGTACGGTTGAAACTCAGTCTAACTCTTTCACATATCTTCTTTTATAGAAATTTTAAAATTAAAAAATGTCCAAATTAAGGAATCAAAATTTAAGAGATGTGTTATTAATTTATTTTTTTATTTACATTTATTACCACCGATTTTTACCATATTTGGATCGTGACAAATTAAGGTTCCACACGAAGAAGTTTTACAGTTTACAATGGCAAATAAAAGATATTGACACCAAAACCAATTTAGCATTAATTTAGGACACGCGGCGGCTCCCGCTCCCGCCGTTATTTATGCACATTTCTCCCTTTCCAGAAACTCGATTCAAATTGTCTCCCTCTTTGCATGGCAACGGCGGCGGAAGACTTCTCTCCGATGGAGAACATCAAGCTCCCGGCGGCCGACGCTGTCGACGACGACGAAGAACTCTCTCCGATCGAGCAAGTCCTCCTGACGGTGCCCAACTCCGACGACCCGACCCTGCCCGTGTGGACCTTCCGGATGTGGGTCCTTGGCCTGCTATCCCCCTCCCTCCTCTCCTTCCTCAACCAGTTCTTCTCCTACCGCAAGGAGCCGCTAATCATTACCCAGATCTCCGTCCAGATCTCCATTCTACCCGTCGGCCGCTTAATGGCCGCCGTCCTTCCCGTCTCCAAGTTTCGGGTCCCCGAGTTCGGGTCGCGCGATTTCTCTCTCAACCCGGGCCCGTTCAACATGAAGGAGCACGTTCTGGTCTCCATTTTCGCCAACGCTGGAAGTGCGTTTGGAAACGGGTCGGCTTATGCGGTCGGGATCGTGAACATTATCAAGGCGTTTTACCACCGGAATATGTCGTTTTTGGCCGCTTGGCTTCTGATCATCACCACCCAGGTTCGTGTTTAGCTTCTTCCTGGGTTTAGGTTGGGGGGACTTTGTTTGGTTGGTAAGAAAATAGAAGGGCGGAGAGTTTCGTAAGTCGTAACTCTGGAAAATCTGTACTGATTTTATGTCATTGAGTTTTTCTTTCTGTCATTTCTCGTAGTTCATAACGATGATTTGCATTGGATGGTGATGTGGTGGCCCAGCACCCTTGTCCAGATCTCTTTGTTCCGGTAATGCGATGCGATGCGATCTCCAAACAAGGCCTAATTTTATTGTTTATATTATTATTATTATTGTTAATATTTTTTGGTATCAAAATGATACCAGAGAATATAAAACTGCACAGCCTCAATAGGCTAGTCACTGTAACTTGAAAACATTTTCCATTTCCAATTGGATACCCCAGGCCAGTCAGTCTGGGATTCAAAACATTGCTTGGCTGCTAGCCACTGCAACTTCAAAACAATGTTTACATAACAAACTAAGCCAAAATGACTAGAGAAATACATTGAATCTGGCAGCACACGGCATGAGAAGGAAGATGGAAGCATATGTCAAGGGCAAAGTTCTTTGTTATAGCAATGAGCTGCAGCTTCTTGTGGTACATCTTCCCCGGCTACTTAGGGTCCGTTTGGCTAAGCGGTTTGACCGCTATTAAGCTATTAGTATAGCTTTTCCGCTGTCAAGCTTCTTTTATTAAATGTTTGGCAAACTCAAATAGCTTAAATGCTCAACAGCTTAAACGCTCTTTGAATAGCGTTTTTAAAAGTTCCTCCCCCTCAGCTTTTGCAAATCGCTGTGGGAGAAAACGCTACGTTGACCATGAAAATTACCCATTTATCCTCAACCAAAACATCTATTTCCAACCAATATCCTTCATCTTCAACCTCTGCAACCAATTTCCCACTGCCACTGTCGCCCGTCGCCATCCGCCTCGCCATCGCCCCCACCGTCGCCTCCAGCTCCTCCGTCGCCGTCGCCGTCGCCAAGCTCGGCCGCCGCAAGCCGGCTTCTTCACCGCCATCGCAAGCCCAGTTCGGCCGCCTCAGTCCCGCTACCGTCATCGCCGCCTCTGCTTCCAGATCTGCCACCGCATGCTGTCCAACGCTGTCGCGTCTCTACCACCTACTTCTCACCTCCTCTCGCGGCCGTCTCCTGCGCCGTCGCCGTCCCCTCCTACGCCGTCGCCCATCTCCTTCTCTGTTGCCGACCTCCTTCTTCAGTTCTTCACTGTGTACATATATATATATATATATAACATGTAATACTATATATATATTATAGTTCGTATATAACATATATTATATATAGCAATAATTTTATACATAACATATAATATATATTAATTTTAATAAAATATATTTTTGAAGAATCTAATATAATATATATTTAGATTTTTATGAATTAAATCCAAATTTATACATAAAATTTAAAAATTATATATTTTTAATTATGTTTTATAATTTATTAACTGTAAGTATTTTAGCTATACATCAATTTAATTTTTTTAAAAAAATTATATTTTTTAAATTTTATCTACATTATTTAATATCATGTCTATTTTAGTCTTTTTGTCAAATTATAATAGCTTGTCAGCTTTTACAAACCAAACACATAATTTTACACTAATAGCTTAAAAGCATATTTATCCAAACACATTATTGGCTTAAACGCTACTTAATTTAAACGCTATTACACAACTTAAACACTACCCAGCTTTTCAGCTATCAAATAAACGCCTAGCCAAACTAAGCCTTATTCCAAACCCTGCAAAGCATCTCATGGGTCTGCTGGGCGTTCCCCCGCTCCGTCACCGCCCACCAGCTCGGCTCCGGCCTGCAGGGCCTCGGGATGGGGGCCTTTGCTCTTGACTGGTCAGTCGTCGCCTCCTTCTTGTTCAGCCCTCTGATAAGCCCTTTCTTTGCCATTGCCAATCAGCCAATGTCTTCATAGGCTATGCCTTGATCATGTATGTGGTCATTCCTCTATCCTACTGGGGCTTCTGTCTACAATGCCAAGAACTTTCCTATATTTTCCTCGGACTTGTTGACTGCACAAGGCCAGGAATATAACATTTCAGCAATTGTTAACAATAAGTTTGAGCCAGATTTGAAGCAGTACCAGAAGCAGGGGTAGATACACTTGAGCACCTTCTTTGCTCTCACCTATGGCTTTGGGTTCGCTACCATTGCTTCTACAGTTTCTCACGTGGCCTTGTTCCATGGCAGGTAAATAAAAGTGACTGACGACTTAAATACATTGTTGCGAGGCTCTTGCCTTTCACTTAGTTTCTTATTCTCTTCCTTGTTCTTATGAAGTTTGGTTCTAATGCTGCAGGGAGATTTACAGGCGTTACAAAGCTTCTACAAAGGGAAAGGAGGATGTTCACACAAAACTAATGAGGAAATCCAAGGACATACGTTCTTGGTGGTTTTACTTGCTTTTTGTAGCGACAATTGTTGTCTCTCTCGCACTCTGCATCTTCTTGAAAAAGGAGGTCCAGATGCCTTACTGGGCCCTTCTGCTTGTGTCTCTCATCGCTTTTGTTTTCACTCTCCCGATCAGCATCATCACCGCCACAACCAACCAAGTACATCCATAGACCTAATACTCGATCTACTTTCAACATTTTTACCTGCATTGATGTATGAAAGATGGCAAATCTTACATTGAACGCACAAAACTCGTATACTAACCCCAATCGGGGTTGGCTATATGAATTCTAGACCTTTATTGCTTCAGAGATATACACATATATAATTACGCGCCTATGTTGATATGTTCTTTTTGCAGACACCAGGTCTAAACATCATCACCGAGTACATAATGGGAATGATGTTGCCCGGAAAACCCATAGCCAATTCGTGCTTCAAAACATACGGCTACATGAGCATGACTCAGGCAATCTCCTTTCTCAGTGATTTCAAGCTAGGCCATTACATGAAGATCCCTCTAAGATCAATGTTCATAGTTTAGGCAATTCCTTCCCCATTTCTCCCTCAATTCATTCATTAACTTCTTCATTAAGAAAGTTCTCAGCCTTGTCTTTCAATATTCCCATCCAGTTTCTAGGAACAATTATTGCAGGTACAATCGATCTAACCATGGCATGGTGGCTTCTCCACTCAATCCCCAACATATGCAACCAGGGTCCCAAGTTTAACAGCCCCTGGACGTGCCCTGTAAAACAAGATATTCAGCCATAATAATTTTCTCCTTGAAGAATGACATAGAAAATTCGTTTTTATCCTCTTTTAGACAAAAAACGTTTTTACACCTTTACAAACAAATAGTTGTAAAAAATAACTACTTTATCACTTTACATCTCAACCTTTAACTTTTCAACTCTCCATTTTAATTAAAAATTAAGAAATTAAGAATAAAAATAAAGACAATATATTAACAAACTACCCTTAATACAAAATAAACAAAAGAGTTGAATTTCTATTTTATCCCACAGTAAACCCGAGAAACTCCACATAATTATAATAATAAATTTTTAACTATTAAAATATTATTATTATTTCTCAATATGAATTCTTATTTTTTAATAATTTAATTATTGGGTGGATTTTGAACCCATGGTGTGACCCCATCTCTTTTTTATTATTAAATATATGTATTGTTACATATAAATAAAATTAATTAAATAATAATCATTGAAAATTTTAAATATATATGTATTATTAAATAAATAACTGAAAATTTGTTATTCAATGATTCTTATATTATTTTTCAATTGTAATAATAAATACAAATCTTAATTATAATAATAAATTTTCAACTATTAAATTATTAGTATTTTCAAATAAATACTATTATTTTTAATAATAATTATTTTTTAAAAAATTTAATAACTAGTTGAGTCTCGAACCCACACTCGGTTCCCTCCCTTCATTTTTTTATTATTAAATATATATATGTAATAATATTACATATACAATAAATAAAATGGATTAAATAAAAATAATTGAAAAATATATGTATTATCAAATAATTAAAAAATTGTTATTCAATTATTATTAAAATAATTTTTTTGATCTTTTTTTTTTCTTGGCCATGGGATTTTTTCAAGTTATCCAATAGTCCAAAAAATAAATTATTATTTAAAAATTATACTTGAATTTTTGGGTAAATTTTATAATCATTATATCAATTTAATCCAATGTTATTAGTGGTTAGAACACTTAATCATGTATTGGTTGTGTTTTATTATCATTCTATTGTTGTTTATTGTGAATTATAAATTTAATTAAGCCAAAAAATGTAAAAATACATAATTTTTTATTGGATAACTTTGAAAAATCCCATGGACGAAAAAAAAAAAGATCAAAAATCCATTTTATTAAAAAATCAGGTTTTGTAGCTCCACAAAACCCAGGCCGGGCTTTGTGGCCCTACAAATTCTGATTTCTTTTATTAAAATGGTTCTTTTGATCTATTTTTTTTCTTTTCTTGGCTATGGGATTTTTTCAAGTTATGCAACAGTCCCAAAAATAAATTAATGTTTAAAAATTATACTTATATTTTTGAATAAATTTTATACTCATTACATCAATTTAATCTAATATTGTTAGTAGTTAGAACACTTAAACATGTATTGGTTGTGTATGTTTTATTATCATATCATTATTGTTTATTGTGAATTACAAATTCAATCAAGTCTAAAAATGTAAAAAGACAACATTTTTTATTGGGTAACTTTAAAAAATCCCATGGCCAAAAAAAAAAGAAAGATCAAAAAATCCATTTTTATTAAAAAATCAAGTTTTATAGCCCCACAAAGCCCGATTTCTTTTACTAAAATGCATTTTTTGATACTTTTTTTTTCTTTTCTTGGCCATGGGATTTTTCCAAGTTATCCAATTGTCTCAAAAATAAATTATTGTTTAAAATTTATACTTGTATTTTTGGGTAAATTTTATAATCATTACATCAATTTAATCCAATGTTGTTAGTAGTTAGAACACTTAATCATGTATTGGTTGTGTTTTATTATCATTCCATTGTTATTTCTTATGAATTATAAATTTAATCAAGTCAAAAAATGTAAAAATACATTATTCTTTGTTGGGTAACTTTGAAAAATTCCATGGCCCCCCAAAAAAAGGATAAAAAAATCCATTTTTATTAAAAAATCAAATTTCATAGCCCCACAAAACCTGGGCCCGATTTTGTGGCCCCACAAAGCCTGATTTTTTTATTAAAATGGTTATTTTTATCCTTTTTTTTTTCTTTTCTTGGCCATGGAATTTTTCCAGGTTATTCAATAGTCCCAAAAATAAATTATTGTTTGAAAATTATACTTTTATTTTTGGATAAATTTTATAATCATTACATCAATTTAATCCAATGTTGTTAGTAGTTACAACACTTAATCTTGTATTGGTTGTGTTTTATTATCATCCCATTGTTATTTCTTGTGAATTATAAATTTAATCAAGTCAAAAAATATAAAAATACCTTATTCTTTATTGGGTAACTTTGAAATATCTCATGGCCAAAAAAAAAAAAAAAATCAAAAAATTCATTTTTATTAAAAAATCAGGTTTCATGACCCCACAAAACCTGGGCCGGGCTTTGTGGCCCCACAAAACCCGATTTTTTTTATTGAAATAGTTATTTTTATCATTTTTTTTTCTTTCTTGGCCATGGGATTTTTCCAAGTTATTCAATAGCCCCAAAAATAAATTTTTGTTTAAAAATTATACTTTTATTTTTGGATAAATTTGATAATCATTACATCAATTTAATCCAATATTGTTAGTAGTTAGAACACTTAATCATGTATTGGTTGTGTTTTATTATCATTCCATTGTTATTTCTTGTGAATTATAAATTTAATTAAGTTAAAAAAGGTAAAAATATATTATTCTTTATTGGGTAACTTTGAAAAATCCCATGGCCCCCCCAAAAAAAAATCAAAAAATCCATTTTTATTAAAAAATCAGGTTTCTGGCCCAACAAAACCCAGGCCCACAAAACTCGGACCGGGTTTTGTGGCCCCACAAAGCCCGATTTTTTTATTAAAATGGTTATTTTTATCCTTTTTTATTTCTTTTCTTGGCCATGGGATTTTTTCAACTTATTCAATAGTCCCAAAAATAAATTATTGTTTAAAAATTATACTTTTATTTTTGGATAAATTTTATAATCATTATATCAATTTAATCCAATATTGTTAGTAGTTAGAACAGTTAATCATGTATTGGTTGTGTTTTATTATCATTCCATTGTTATTTCTTGTGAATTATAAATTTAATCAAGTCAAAAAAGGTAAAAATATATTATTCTTTATTGGGTAACTTTGACATATCCCATGGCAAAAAAAAAAAAAGAGATCAAAAAATCTATTTTTATTAAAAAATTAGGTTTCATGGCCTCACAAAACCTGGGCCCACAAAACCCGGGCCGGGTTTTGTGGCCCCATAAAGCCCGATTTTTTTTATTAAAATGGTTATTTTTATCTTTTTTTTTCTTTCTTGGCCATGAGATTTTTCCAAGTTATGCAATAGCCCCAAAAATAAATTTTTGTTTAAAAATTATACTTTTATTTTTGGATAAATTTGATAATCATTATATCAATTTAATCTAATGTTGTTTGTAGTTAGAACACTTAATCATGTATTGGTTGCGTTTTATTATCATTCCATTGTTATTTCTTATAAATTATAAATTTAATCAAGTCAAAAAATGTAAAAATACATTATTCTTTATTGGGCAACTTTAAAAAATCCCATGGCCCAAAAAAATAAAAAAAAGGATCAAAAAATCTATTTTTATTAAAAAATCAGGTTTCATGGCCCCACAAAACCCGGACCTGATTTTCTTTACTAAAATGGTTATTTTTATCATTTTTCTTTTCTTTTCTTGGCCATGGAATTTTTTCAAGTTATCCAATAGTACCAAAAATAAATTATTGTTTAAAAATTATACTTGTATTTTTGGGTAAATTTTATAATCATTATATCAATTTAATCCAATATTGTTAGTACTTAGAACACTTAATCATATATTGGTTGTGTTTTATTATCGTCCCATTGTTATTTATTGTGAATTATAAATTCAATTAAGCAAAAAAATATAAAAATACATCATTTTTTATTGGGTAACTTTGAAAAATTCCATGGCCCAAAAAAAAAAATTAAAAAAATTTATTTTTATTAAAAAATCAGGTTTTGTGGCCCCACAAAACCTGGGCCGAGTTTTGCTTCCCCACAAAGCTTGATTTTTTTTTTATTTAAATGGTTATTTTTATCTTTTTTTTTTCTTTTCTTGGCCATGAGATTTTTCCAAGTTATTCAATAATCCCAAAAATAAATTAGTGTTTAAAAATTATACTTTTATTTTTGGATAAATTTTATAATCATTACATCAATTTAATTCAATGTTGTTAGTAGTTAGAACACTTAATCATGTATTGGTTGTGTTTTATTATCATTCTATTGTTATTTCTTGTGAATTATAAATTTAATCAAGTCAAAAATATAAAAATACATTATTTTTTATTAGGTAACTTTGAAATATTCCATGTCAAAAAAAAAAAATCAAAAATCCATTTTTATTAAAAAATCAGGTTTCATGGCCCCACAAAGCCCGATTTTCTTTATTAAATTGGTTATTTTGATATTTTTTTTTCTTTTCTTGGCCATGGGATTTTTCCAAGTTATCCAATAATACCAAAAATAAATTATTGTTTAAAATTTATACTTGTATTTTTGGGTAAATTTTATAATCATTATATCAATTTAATCCAATATTGTTAGTAGTTAGAACACTTAATCATATATTGGTTGTGTTTTATTATCATCACATTGTTGTTTATTGTGAATTATAAATTCAATTAAGAAAAAAAATATAAAAATACGTCATTTTTTATTGGGTAACTTTGAAAAATCCCATGGCCCAAAAAAAAAAAAGGATAAAAAAATCTATTTTTATTAAAAAATCAGGTTTTGTGGCCCCACAAAGCTCGGGCCAGGTTATGCTTCCCCACAAAGCTTGATTTTTTTTATTAAAATAGTTATTTTTATCTTTTTTTTTTTCTTTTCTTGGCTATGAGATTTTTCCAAAGTTATTCAATAGTCCCAAAAATAAATTAGTGTTTAAAAATTATACTTTTATTTTTGGATAAATTTTATAATCATTACATCAATTTAATTCAGTATTGTTAGTAGTTAGAACACTTAATCATGTATTTGTTGTGTTTTATTATCATCCCATTATTATTTCTTGTGAATTATAAATTTAATCAAGTCAAAAAAGATAAAAATACATTATTTTTTATTGGGTAACTTTGAAATGTCCCATGGCCAAAAACAAAAAAAATGATCAAAAAATCCATTTTTATTAAAAAATCAGGTTTCATGGCCCCACAAAACCCGATTTTCTTTATTAAAATGGTTATTTTGATTTTTTTTTTCTTTTCTTGGCCATGAGATTTTTCCAAGTTATCCAATAGTACCAAAAATAAATTATTGTTTAAAAATTATACTTGTATTTTTGGATAAATTTTATAATCATTATATCAATTTAATCCAATATTGTTAGTAGTTAGAACACTTAATCATGTATTGGTTTTTTTTTATTATCATCTCATTGTTGTTTATTGTGAATTATAAATTTAATTAAGTAAAAAAATGTAAAAATACATTATTTTTTATTGGGTAACTTTGAAAAATCCCATGTCCCCCCCCCAAAAAAGGATCAAAAAATCTATTTTTATTAAAAAATCAGGTTTTGTGGCCCCACAAAGCCCGGTCCAGGTTTTGCTTCCCCATAAAGCCTGATTTTTTTTTATTAAAATGGTTATTTTTATCCTTTTTTTTTTTTTTTTTGGCCATGAGATTTTTCCAAGTTATGCAATAGTCCCAAAAATAAATTAGTGTTTAAAAATTATAATTTTATTTTTGGATAAATTTTATAATCATTACATCAATTTAATTCAATGTTGTTAGTAGTTAGAACACTTAATCATGTATTGGTTGTATTTTATTATCATTCTATTGTTATTTCTTGTGAATTATAAATTTAATCAAGTAAAAAAAAGTAAAAATACATTATTTTTTATTGGGTAACTTTGAATATCTCATGGCAAAAAAAAAGAAAAAAAACCAAAAATCCATTTTTATTAAAAAATCAAGTTTCATGGCCCCACAAAACCCGGGCCGGGTTTTGTGGCCCCACAAAGCCCGATTTTCTTTATTAAATTGGTTATTTTGATATTTTTTTTTCTTTTCTTGGCCATGGGATTTTTCCAAGTTATCCAATAATACCAAAAATAAATTATTGTTTAAAATTTATACTTGTATTTTTGGGTAAATTTTATAATCATTATATCAATTTAATCCAATATTGTTAGTAGTTAGAACACTTAATCATATATTGGTTGTGTTTTATTATCATCACATTGTTGTTTATTGTGAATTATAAATTCAATTAAGAAAAAAAATATAAAAATACGTCATTTTTTATTGGGTAACTTTGAAAAATCCCATGGCCCAAAAAAAAAAAAGGATAAAAAAATCTATTTTTATTAAAAAATCAGGTTTTGTGGCCCCACAAAGCTCGGGCCAGGTTATGCTTCCCCACAAAGCTTGATTTTTTTTATTAAAATAGTTATTTTTATCTTTTTTTTTTTCTTTTCTTGGCTATGAGATTTTTCCAAAGTTATTCAATAGTCCCAAAAATAAATTAGTGTTTAAAAATTATACTTTTATTTTTGGATAAATTTTATAATCATTACATCAATTTAATTCAGTATTGTTAGTAGTTAGAACACTTAATCATGTATTGGTTGTGTTTTATTATCATCCCATTATTATTTCTTGTGAATTATAAATTTAATCAAGTCAAAAAAGATAAAAATACATTATTTTTTATTGGGTAACTTTGAAATGTCCCATGGCCAAAAACAAAAAAAATGATCAAAAAATCCATTTTTATTAAAAAATCAGGTTTCATGGCCCCACAAAACCCGATTTTCTTTATTAAAATGGTTATTTTGATTTTTTTTTTCTTTTCTTGGCCATGAGATTTTTCCAAGTTATCCAATAGTACCAAAAATAAATTATTGTTTAAAAATTATACTTGTATTTTTGGATAAATTTTATAATCATTATATCAATTTAATCCAATATTGTTAGTAGTTAGAACACTTAATCATGTATTGGTTTTTTTTTATTATCATCTCATTGTTGTTTATTGTGAATTATAAATTTAATTAAGTAAAAAAATGTAAAAATACATTATTTTTTATTGGGTAACTTTGAAAAATCCCATGTCCCCCCCCCAAAAAAGGATCAAAAAATCTATTTTTATTAAAAAATCAGGTTTTGTGGCCCCACAAAGCCCGGTCCAGGTTTTGCTTCCCCATAAAGCCTGATTTTTTTTTATTAAAATGGTTATTTTTATCCTTTTTTTTTTTTTTTTTGGCCATGAGATTTTTCCAAGTTATGCAATAGTCCCAAAAATAAATTAGTGTTTAAAAATTATAATTTTATTTTTGGATAAATTTTATAATCATTACATCAATTTAATTCAATGTTGTTAGTAGTTAGAACACTTAATCATGTATTGGTTGTATTTTATTATCATTCTATTGTTATTTCTTGTGAATTATAAATTTAATCAAGTAAAAAAAAGTAAAAATACATTATTTTTTATTGGGTAACTTTGAATATCTCATGGCAAAAAAAAAGAAAAAAAACCAAAAATCCATTTTTATTAAAAAATCAAGTTTCATGGCCCCACAAAACCCGGGCCGGGTTTTGTGGCCCCACAAAGCCCGATTTTCTTTATTAAATTGGTTATTTTGATTTTTTTTTCTTTTCTTGGCCATGGGATTTTTCCAAGTTATCCAATAGTACCAAAAATAAATTATTGTTTAAAAATTATACTTGTATTTTTGGGTAAATTTTATAATCATTATATCAATTTAATCCAATATTGTTAGTAGTTAGAACACTTAATCATGTATTGGTTGTGTTTTATTATCATCCAATTGTTGTTTATTGTGAATTATAAATTCAATTAAGCAAAAAAATGTAAAAATACATCATTTTTTATTGGGTAACTTCGAAAAATCCGATGGCCCAAAAAAACAAAAAAAGATTAAAAAATCCATTTTTATTAAAAAATCAGGTTTTGTGGCCCCACAAAGCCTGATTTTTTTTTTATTAAAATGGTTATTTTTATCTTTTTTTTTTCTTTTCTTGGCCATGATATTTTTCCAAGTTATGCAATAGTCCCAAAAATAAATTAGTGTTTAAAAATTATACTTTTATTTTTAGATAAATTTTATAATCTTTACATCAATTTAATTCAATGTTGTTAGTAGTTAGAACACTTAATCATGTATTGGTTGTGTTTTATTATCATTCCATTGTTATTTCTTGTGAATTATAAATTTAATTAAGTCAAAAAATGTAAAAATACATTATTTTTTATTGGGTAACTTTGAAAAATCCCATGCCCCCCCCAAAAAAAGATCAAAAAATCCATTTTTATTAAAAAAATTAGGTTTCATGGCCCCACAAAACCCGGGCCCACAAAGCCCGATTTTTTTTATTAAAGTGGTTATTTTTATCCTTTTTTTTCTTTTCTTAGGCATGGTATTTTTCCAAGTTATTCAGTAGTCCCAAAAATAAATTATTGTTTAAGAATTATACTTTTATTTTTGGATAAATTTTGTAGTCGTTACATCAATTTAATCTAATGTTGTTAGTAGTTAGAACACTTAATTATGTATTGGTTGTGTTTTATTATCATTCAATTGTTATTTCTTGTGAATTATAATTTTAATCAAGTTAAAAAATGTAAAAATACATTATTTTTTATTGGGTAACTTTGAAAAATCTCATTGCCAAAAAAAAAAAATGAAAAAATCCATTTTTATTAAAAAATCAGGTTTCATGGCCTCATAAAACCCGGGTTGGGTTTTGTGGTCGCACAAAACCTGATGACGTTGTGCAGTTTTGAAAAATTAATTTTTCATAGAAATCAGTATAGATCTGGAATAATATCTATCAAAATATGTTTTATTTACATCCATAAACATACTACACAACCTTTATAAGCAATGTGATCACAAAACAAAACAAATAGAAATGAAATCAATCCTTAGAGATTCAGTAAGTGAAATTGTTTGTTAGAGATAAAGAATCTTGTTGAGTGAGATTTCAATGAGATCGCTATGATTGATGAAGATTGTTAAATGACCCAACAAGCAAAAAAATTGAATGTATAATGAATGACTGAGTTTGGATGGTTTGACAATGGAGAGAAAAAGAGTAACGTGAACGTTGGAAGATGAGAGAGAAGAGAAAGGTAATATGAAAGAGACAATGGTATTTTAGTAAATGAAAATAAGGACAATGTGAGCTTTCTAATTTAAAATCTCATTAAGGGTATTTTAGGCATCTCATATAAAAGTGGGTATAGAGTGCAATTAGTTTGTTTGATTTGTCAAAAACATTTTTTTACTAGAAAGTGGCTAAAAACAATTTTTTAAATTTCTTTTAGGTTATTTATGAATTTCTCTCTTTATATAGAGAGAGTGCTAGAATTAAGTTCCTAAAATTATGTAACTACTCCTTTAATTAAAGGAAATACGAAAGGAAAATATATACAGGAAATCAAATAACAATTATCATTATGCAATTGTGTAATACGGATCCAAAATTTGTGGGATATTATTGATTTCTCAACACTCCCCTTCAAGTTGGAAAGTGAATGTCCAGAACTCCGAACTTGACCAAGATTGCTGAAAACTTATCTTTTCCCAAAGGCTTAGTGAATATGTCTGTTAGTTGATTTGATGAAACAACATACTTTGTAATGATCGAGCCTTCTTATATCTTGTCTCTAATAAAGTGGCAATCCATCTCTATGTGCCGAGTTCTTTCATGAAAAACAGGATTTGCAGTTATGTGCAGAGCTGCTTGGTTATCACAATGAAGCAACACAGCATCAGTTTGAGTGACTTGCAAGTCGTGGAGTAGATTTTTTAACCAAGAGATCTCACAGCAAGTTCTTGCCATATATCGATATTCAGCTTTTGCTGAAGATAATGAAACTGTCTTCTGCCGCTTGGTTTTCCAGGAAATTAGTGCATTGCCCAAGAAAACACAATATCTAGTGGTTGATCTTCTAATGGTTGGGCATCCTCCCTAATCTGAGTCACAGTAGGCTTGCATTTTTAACTTATTCTTTGCAGGGAAAAACAACCCCTGTCCTAGACCACTTTTGAGATAACGCAACACCCTACGCGCAGCATCCATGTGAGGTTTGCGTGGTTCATGCATAAACCGGCTTAATACATGCACAACATAAGTGATGTCGGGTCTTGTAATAGTTAGATAAATTAAGCCACCCACCAACCTTCTATATTGAGATGGGTCCTTAAGGGGATCAGCGGAATTAGAGAGCTTTAGATTTTGTTCCATAGGGAAAGTGACAGGCTTTACTCCCAATACACCACCATCTCGAAGTATGTCTAAGTAATACTTCATTTGAGAGATATATAAACCTTTTTTTGATCGTGATACTTCAATTCCCAAAAAGTATTTGAGATTGCCAAGGTCTTTAATCTGAAACTTGGTATGTAAGAAGCGCTTGAGAGATTGAATGGCCTCATCATCATTACCGGTAATAAGAATATTGTCCACATAGATTAAAAGGGTTGTAAAGGACCTTTCTTTTTTATCGGTAAAAAGTGAGTAATCTGCTTTAGACTGAACAAAACCAGCAATTTGTATAATTTCAGTAAACTTTGCAAACCACTATCGCGAAGCTTGTTTGAGACCGTATAATGACTTGTTGAGGTGACATACTAAATTCTCCCCCTGTCGCGGAAAACTAGGAGGAAGAGACATGTAAATTTCTTCATTAAGATCCCCATGAAGAAATGCGTTATGCACATCTAGTTGATGAAGAGTCCAATTATTTGCAATGGCAATTGCAAAAAGACAACGAACTGTAAGCATTTTTGTCATAGGAGAGAGTATCATGATAGTCAAGACCTTCAATTTGAGTGTACCCTTTAGCCACCAAACGAGCTTTATAACGCTCTATGGTGCCGTCGGAACGACGCTTGAGTTTTTAAACCCACTTGCATCCAATGGGGTCCTTATCGGAAGGAAGAGAAGTAAGAGCCCAAGTGTTGTTGATTTTAAAACATCTAGTTCAGCTTTCATAGCTTGTTGCCAATTTGCATCACTAGTAGCAGCTGAAAAAGTAGAGGGTTCCACATCTCTACTACTATTATAAATAAAAGAAAAATGTGATAGTGAGCAATGTTTATAGGAAACAAAATTACAAAGGGGATATCGTGTACCTTTAGTGTGATCGGACAACGAAGATGATGTTCAATTGCTAGAGGGTAAGGTAATCTGAGAACAAACGAAGTCTTTGAGGAGAATCGATGGAGTCCTATGGCGTTGAGATACTTGAAGAGGTGGGGCATCAGGCTCAATGGGAGACACATGCTCAGAAGAAGAGTGTTCCAAAGTGAATGGAATAAGAACTGGTGAAGAGGTATCAATTGAGTCAGTATTGGCTTCGTCTGGTAGAGAAAGACCAATGTTCAAGTTTGAGGGAATGGGCAAGACGGGGCCAGAGGGAGTTGTGTTATTAGTTGGTATGGAGGAAGTATCGTGGAAGGGAAAAATGTCCTCACGAAAGGTAACATCTCTGGAAGTGAAAATTTTGTGGGTGTCAAGGTCATATAACCTATAAGCCTTTTGGCCATTTGGGTAGCCTAAAAAAATGCACTTACGAGCCCGGGGATCAAATTTGGTAGAAGGTTGGACAAAAGTAGTAAAAGCAAGACAACCAAATACTTGTATATGTGAGTAGGAAGGTAACTTGGAATAGAGTTTTTCAAATGGTGTTTTGTTGGAAAGGACTTTGGTGGGAAAACGATTAATCAAGTAGACAGTTGTGAGAACGCATTCTCCCCAGAATTGAAGTGGAAGATGAGCTTGAATTCTCAAAGCTCGGGCAATGTCAAGAATATGACAATGCTTACGTTCCACAACACCATTTTGTTGTGGTGTGTAAACGCATGAATGTTGATAAACTATTCCATTTTCTCGAAAAAAATTTTGCATGGATGTGAATTCTCCCCCACTGTTCACTTGTATTTGTTGTACTCTCCTATTGTACTGTGTTTGAATGTAAGCAAAAAAGGATTTAAGTTGACTTTGTGTTTCATGTTTGTGATGCACAAGAAAAACCCAAGTATATTGAGTAAAATCATCTACCAGAATCAGGAAATAACGTGCTCCAGTTAGAGATGTTGTTTTATATGGTCCCCAAATATCAATATGGAGAAGACAAAAAAGGCTTAGTAGTAGAAATGGAGCTTGTCCCAAAAGGTAAACGAGTCTGCTTGGCTAATGGACAAACATCACATGCATTACAAGGAGAGTTTAAGAAAGTTTTAGACAATACTTGTAATCTAGATGAAGACAAATGACCAAGATGTTGATGCCAAGTATCCGTGGAGACAACACAACAGGTTGGCTTGACATAGGAAGATGACTGCTCCAAAGCTACAGGGTAATAAAGGCCACTTTGTTGTTCACCCAAACCAATTGTCGTCTTCGTAGCCAGATCCTGCAAAACACACCAAGAAGGATAAAAAGTGACGAAACAATTCAAATCCCATGTAATTTTGCTTACAGATAGAAGATCAACTTTAAAGGTTGGCACACATAAAACATTTTTTAAATGTAGATTTGAACTTAATTGAAATTCTCCAACAGAAGTGATTGAAGCCCTGTCACCGCTAGGTAATAAAATTGGAGGCAACGATGTATTAGTGGCATTAGTAGTTATTGATTGTGAAGAGGAAGTAATGTGATCTGTCGCGCCGCTGTCAATAATCCATTGTCACTTGGATCCAAGAGATTTCAACAAACTTGTTGAAATAGCGGTTGTGTTGGCTTGTGGAGTCTCTGGCTCAACCGCTTTTTCATTCATAACAGAAAAAATTTGTTGATATTGATCTTGCGAAAGGCTGGGCATAGCTGTTTGCAGTTCTTGCATGGAGAGTCCAGTTTTCACATTGTTAACAGAGGAAGAGGTCTATTTTCTAGTGTTGTCACTCTTGGATCTATTGGATTTGTGAAGACGATGTCCCTCTGGATATCCGTGGATCTTATAACATGTCTCCTTAGTGTGATAATCTCGGCCACAGTGACTACAATGTAGTGGTTTGCGCCCCAGCTTTGTTGTATGCAGCTTTGTGCCCCGACTTTGGATAGCCATGGCTGCAACGTCCATGGTTCCTCGTGAAGTACTCAATTCACGTTGCTTCTCTTCTTGGGAGATCAGCGAGTAAGCTTTTCGAAGATTTGGCAAAGGTTGCATCAGTAGGATTTGTCCACGTATGGCACCATATGATTCGTGCAAACCCATGAGAAATTGCATCAATGCATTTCTCTCTTCACGCTCCAAATGCTTTTTCATAGCACCGCAACTACAGGGAGATAAATCATTATAAGAAGTTAACTCATCCCAGAGACCCTTCAGTCTTGTGTAATAGGCTAGAACAGACATTGTTTCTTGGCAAAAAGATGAGATGTCACGCTGTAGTTGAAAAATTCTTGGTGCATTGCTCTAGGCGAATCGCTCTTGAAGGTCTTGCCATATGTCTGATGCCGTGGTTAAATATATGACACTATCAGCGATCGTCGGCTCAAGGGAATTAAGAATCCATGATATGATCATGTCATTACATCGTTGCCACAGAGAATATTCATCTGGGTTTGTTTTTGCAAAAAGGACTTGACAGAACCATCAACAAAGCCTAGCTTGTTCGTCGCGCTGAGAGAGATTTGCATTGATCGAGACCACATTGCATAGTTGTCTCCATTGAAAGGCTTGGAAACAAGAACCATTCCTGGATGATCCGAATGATGTATAAAAAAAGGATTCAATGCGTCGCTGGAATTGAAGCTTGACCCACCAACATTTCTTGGTAAAGTTTCTGCAACGTTACTCATGGTGAAGAAAAATGGACTTAGAACTAAAACTTGCAAAAAGAAAGATTATCGGCTGAGACAAAAAGGCTGGGAATTCCCAATGCTTTGATACCATGTAAAACAAGATATTCAGCCATAATAATTTTCTCATTGAAGAATGACAGATTTATACAGAGAAAGTGTAGAATTAAGTTCCTAAAATTATGTAACTACTCCTATAATTAAAGGAAATACAAAAGGAAAACATATACATGAAATCAATTAACAATTATCATTCTGCAATTGTGTTATACGGATCCAAAATTTGTGGGATATTATTGATTTCTCAACATGCTAGGGTGATTGAGTCTCCTTCGATGCATCGATAATCTAGGGCCTCGTGAGCCCCAAGCGCATCTTTGGCCCCCTTGGCATCTACCAAGCGCTGAACTGGTTTTTCCTAAGGGGCCTACTAGGACCATTCGTAGTATGGCTCCTACATCTCGCATTCCCCAGGCAGTCCTGGATCCCTCTGGTCAACCTCATTGTCCTCCTCAGTGCCACTGCCCAAATGCCTCCAGCAACGGCCTTAAACTACAACTCCTA
The DNA here is from genome assembly GCF_014633365.1 of Diospyros lotus. Lineage (NCBI taxonomy): Eukaryota > Viridiplantae > Streptophyta > Magnoliopsida > Ericales > Ebenaceae > Diospyros > Diospyros lotus. The sequence goes on along the minus strand of NC_068341.1, from coordinate 14,164,223 downwards.
GATTCTAGTGGGGACCATCTTCAAGTACCACAAAGGCTGGTGGCAGAGGTACAATTACATCCTCTTAGTGGCTCTGGATGCAAAGGTGGCTTTCACAACTGTTCTGCTTTACTTCAAAGTAGGGATGGAGGGAAGAAGCGTGGCCTGGTAGGGCACAACCGATCCAGAGCACTACGATTTGGTGGCTTGCCCCACGACAAGGGGCATTGCTATGGATGGTTGCCCTACATTTTGACGAGTGATTGCCATGCAAATGCGGTTGTGTGGATAAATAATTCTCTAAGCTTGTAAACGTGAAATGTTTGACGCTCCTCTTTCTTTTCTTTTTTTTTTTTTGGGGGGGGGGGCGGTGGAGGCTAACATTTAGTACAGAAGTCACTCACAAGCGGCAAAAGTGCAGAGGCACATGAACATGGGCCGATGTAACTACACTTGCAAACTAAACCGAACAACATACAGGGGCCAACAAAAACATAAAAACAACAGTACAACACCATGGCCCAACTTACCCCAACAGAGATGCAACGTAAAACCCTAAAAGCATGCAACCCTCCAGAAAAAAGAAAAACTGTTGTCACGACAATCCTCCTCCACGCCATCGCTGACCAGAACACCAACAAAAAGCGCCGATCACCTTCGTCATAAGCCCCCGTGACATAAGGAAAAACCTACCCCCAACTAGTTAAATTACCATTAAACATAGTAAGCCCACCCAACTTTCTGTCAAGCTCTTTCACAACATCCAGTAAAAGCCAAAACATTTAATATTATTGCCGGACAACCACCATTTCTTGCAACAAACATCCTGCCTTGATGAGGAGGAGTGCAAAAAGACCATGAGGAATAGGGATAAGATCGATAGCGAGCAATGGTGTAAGGTTGTTTGCACTGCTACTAATTTCACCTTGTCAAGCCAACAACTAAAAATCCTGTGTGTGACTCTTAGATTGTAGATACAAACGGCATCCATTGTGATTTTGTTTACACTAGTAGCTCAACTATTTGATCCTATCTCCATTGCGAAACTAGGTAAGTTTAGTTTGATTTAATGTCTCATTTGGTTTAGTTTTTTAATATTGGTATCAGAGCATATTTAGTTGTTTTCTGATTGAAATATGTGTATATGTGTTTGTGTTGAATGATGTATATATGTAATACATACACACACATCGAACACTTGAGCATATACATTCAGTAGATGTATTTATATAATACAAAATATGTACTTTTGTACAAAAATGTTTGGTTGTATGTATACTTTCGAAATCAAAAATAAATACCGAAGACGAGGGAGTTGACGATGGCTATTTGCAAGGCTGACCGTCTTCTTCGTGAGTACCATCATCGTTGCGTCTGCTTATCTTCTTTATGTCCGGCCACATTTTCGATGCTCGCAACAGTCGCTAACTGATTGTTTTCTTCGTCTTCTCCACGTGGTTTTGTTGTAACACCTAGTGTTATTGGTGTTAGGAGAATGGAAAAGGAAGTGAGAAACTTTCAAAAATGCCCTTGAGAATGTGATGAATTTTTTAGAAGAATTGTGTCATATGAGAGGGGCATTTTGGTAATTTAGATAGTGAAGTCCAACAAAGGGTATTTTGATAAGTTAGAAAATAATTCCTATGTGGAATTAAGTATGGAAGTGAATAAATTCTCATTTTGTATTTATGTGGAGATAAATGGGATTAATAATTCACAAAGGGCATTTTTAGTAATTTGGAGTGGAATTCCATAAAGGAATTAAATTATGAAAAATAGGAAAAATAGAAAATATTCAATTATGAGAAAAAATAATTGATTTTTCCCTAAAATGATGGATTAATGTGGAGAAGTCACATGAACTGTGGAGATGTAAGCTTGGAGGCTAAGGCTTGTGTCTTAGAGTGACACATGACATGTTCTCTTCCAAGAGAAATATGGAATAAATTAATTTCAAAAGAAAAAGAAAAAATGGTCATTTGAGCATTAAATGGGAGACATGATTATATAGGATTTAAATAAATCCAAAAAGAAAAGAAATTAGTCTCTCATTAGTGTTGAAAATGTGAGATTTGAATTAAAAAGGAAATTGTGAGTGAAATTAGTCACTCACATGTGATGGTTGGAAAATGGTCAAATTAAATAAATAGAAAAGAAAAATCTATTTATGGAATGGAAGACAAGATTCAAGGGTGGAGGAATTGTCTTGAATTTTCCAATGGATGAGATTAGAAGTTAAAGAGCACATGGATTGTGCTTTCTTGAATGATGGAGATTTGGTCTTGAAAAAGGGAAATAAATCTAATGGTAGAGATTTAAGAAGACCAAATAGCGTGGATTGTGCTATTTTTAATGGATGAGATTTGCTCTCCTAAAGAAAATCCAATGGCTAGGATTGGATCTTGAAGTTATTAGATATAAAAGAGAATTTCAAGAGAGTAGGGGGAGAGGTCTTCCAATGAAGAGAAAGTGAGGAAGAAAGAAATGGAAGAAGTAAAGAGCCTAGAGGGTTGAAAGCAAAGAAAGCCTTGAAATTAAAGATTGTGGAAGATCTAAAGGATTTAAGGTAAGGGATAGCCCTATGGGATGGTGGCTAGCAAAGTTATAAGTATGGTTCATGAATTTATATGTGTGCATTGGTATGTTGTTTGTGTTCAAGGACCTATAGCCATGAGGTTATGTGGGGTAGAGTAGATTAAAACCTCAAACAATGATGGTTGTGAGGATGTGGGAGCCCTAACCATGTTTCATTGCATGCATTGGCATTACATTTATATTCATGTTCATGCTTATTATCATTGCACCCTTATTGAGTTTAATAGCTCATGAGCTTTTACCCTCACATATAGGTTGGCAAGGCATGGGGAAAGTCAAGACAAAGATGGGATAATATGTGGATGCATGAGACTGAAGACCCAAGATCATTGTATGGCTTATGGAAGTCTATTTTGTTGTATTTGATTCATGTGTTGTAATTTATTTCGTTGGTAATGGCTTGTTAAAGCTTAAAACCATGGGTGTATTTTATTCAGGTGTTTGTTATATAAGCATCAAGAAGGTTGTGAAAACCTCATTTGTTAAATGGAAAGAAAATTTTGAATGTATGTTTGATAATTGGGCAAACTTAATCAAAATTAATTAGTCAAGTGTATTGGTTAAAGACCAAATTTGCTAGTCGATCCTGAGATTAAAGAAAGGGAATGACGAAGCCTAGTTCCCACTTAAGGTGTTTCATGTAGAAATATAGTCCGTCCTTCACAAATGGCAAATCAGGTGAACAGTTCGGATAATTGTTCACGGGTGGAACTCGTAAGTGGGAGTGAGGCGTCACATTCATGCCTGTGAATGGCAATGATGACAAAGGAGATGAACAATCGCGTTGTTGGTGGTTGGTGGTTTGTCTCTGGAAATGCTTTCCTTATTTCGATTTTTTCCTGTTGTTTGTGAATACAAAAAAATGTTCTTGATTATTTAACAAAGTAGCCTTTTTTTTTTACTTTCTCTGCCATATTTAACTTCATATGTAAAAAAGAAAAGAAAGTTGAAATGTAAGAGACAAAAAGCAAAATAAAATGCAGAAAGTTTCTTGATTTGTGTGAGATGTTCTACTGTTTGCATTTTTCCTTGTTTGGCTGGTTTATAATTCTAGTGGGTTTGTGATTTAAGGCCTTGTTTGGCTGGTCTATAATAAAAAAATTATTTTTTGGCCTTAGGGCTTGTTTGCCCATATTGTTAAATAAAATTATTCTGAATTTTTTTATAATAATTTAATTCAGAAAATATTTATTGTTATTAGTTAACAATAAAATAAAATAAATATTATTATTAGTTAATAATAAATACTTTATTGTGGTTTTTTTTTTTAAGTTATTAGTTAACCATAAGTGAATATATCTATAACATACATTTTGTTTTGTACAAAATTGTTTAAAGAATTTATTTGTCAAATTCTTATTTTGTTATTTTTTCCTTTAATTCGTTTTTAGGAAAAATGACACGTGTGAACCCCAAGAATTATCCGAACTACTACCTAAAGAGCCTAAGTAATGGAGATAATAAGGCAACTAGATGATTATCGGATGATGGAATGGCAAAATATATGTGAGCACATCATTATTGTGTGTAATATAATGCAAGAATTTATATTTACCAGCTATAGGGGGTTATGGACAGAAAAAACACAGTATCAATCTTTGCTTACCAAGTTGTTACGACATGACAAGAAATTAATAACTAGTATTTGGGAATATAGTCATCGAAGTTTTTGTGGGATATTGTGTTTCTTCTTAAATGCTTATAGAAGAAGTGAAATTGTAATGATTGTATATCCAAGTAGCTTACCAATTGATATTATTAGTGATATTGCTCAAAGGACTCTTAGAGTCATTTTCGGTGATGTTATTCATGCAATTCCTCGTATGACTAGAATTATTGAGTAATGTGTTGCTAAATTCATGTATCTAGTTTTTTTTTTTTTTTATTCTGTAACAAATTTCTAAACTATATATTTATTATTTTATTGTATGAAATGTATTATGATAATTATTTAATATTTGTGATTAAATATGCATGCCCCATTATTAGTTATTAATCTTTGTGATTAAATATGTTTCAATAATTACTTATTAAGTGGAATTAAATGTTCTCAATTTTTTTTTAGGTAAAGAAAAATAAAATTTACAATACTTGGAAAATTGTAATATGGGCAATGATTGAGAACATAGTGAACTTTTAATCGTGTATCCAGTTGAATTTTTATTGTTAATTTTATTTGGTAATTGTGTGTAACATCTCGCATTGAGCGATATGAAGGACCGGAACAACTTACTCTGATAGGTCTGCGCAAACTTCCCAAGGGATCACTCATCCTTAAGCTTCCCTAGCTTAAGCACACTTAATCCGGAAGTTTTTTGCTTGCATTCAGCCCAAAAAGTATCCAACTGGTATTGTTTCCTTCCTTATTTATCCTCGATATATACTACAATTCTCTGAGCTTTTGGGGATTACATTCTCCCCCCTTTGAGCACATGACATTCTTGTCATACGAGTTTACAACTGGTCAAATATCTTCTCCCTTTTGGAGGCTGCCATCATAGTAGCCTGCCAGGAGTCGTTCCTTGTTCAGGCCCTCGTGCCCCTACGCCACTCCCCGTCCTTATTGGACCACTTTCACTAAGTGTCGGCTCTGATACCACCTATAACATCATCAAGCGATATAAAGGACTGGAACAACTTACTCCGGTGGGTCTACGCGAACTTCCCGGGCGGTCATTCATCTCTAAGCTTCCCTAGTTTTAGCACGTTTAACCCGAAAGTTTTTTTGCCTACATTCAGCTTAAAAGGTATCTAGTTGGTGTTGTTTCCTTCCTTACTTATCCTTGATATATACTACCATTCTCTGAACTCTTGGGGTATTACAATGTGTGTAAGGTATGGCATTAATGAAATGAATCTTGTGTAGATTATCTTTATAATGACTTCTTTAAAAAATATAATTGTCAATTTGATAAGAGGCGGAAAATTGAATGGGGATAATTATGAAATTTGGAGTATGAAAATTTAGTATGTTTTTGAGGAACAAGAGTCAATATAAGCTCTAAATGAGGCTATAGTGGAACCTGCTAAAGGAACCACTACACAACATAGGAGGGACAGAGAGGCTTATAATGTTTGGAAGAAAAAAGACTCCACTGCTCACTTTACGTTGTTTAGCAGTATGGAGAATGACATTATGCGAGAATTCAAGAAACATGAGCTGGTGCATGAAATGTGGAATGCTCTTAAAGAGCAGTTTGGCACAAATTCGGTTGCAAAGATACGATAACTAACCATTAAGTTTGATACTTATAAAAAATACCCAAACCACAACATGAGGCAGCATTTTTGAGAAATGACCAATATGGTCAATGAACTTAAGAATGCTGGTGTGAACCCCACTGATGAATAACAAGTGCAACCTGTTATCAGTTCTCTAGTCCACAATTGGGAGCATATGAAAATTACCTTACTCATAACGTGAACATAAAGACAATGGTCAATGCTTCACACCATTTGGAGTTAGAGGAAGACCGTATTGAGGACTCTAGACCTAATACTAATGTCTATATGATGACATCTTGTTTTAAAGGTGCTCCCAAGTTTAAGCATAAATTTCCTTACAAAGGAAAGAAAGAGAATCATGTCCAATAGAAAAGGAAAGGTGCTCATTTTAAAAAATCTGAGAGTCACAATGGCAAAGGTAAGGGACCAGTTTGCAATCCCTCCAAAAAGAAGAACATGACGAATGTAAAGTGCTATAATTGTGGCAATAAAGGGCACTTTGCATGTGACTGCATTGAACCAAAAAAGTTACAGGCCCTAAATATATTTTCAAATGCTATATATGTTTTGAGTTCAGTACTCTTGACTGAATCTAATCATTCATAGACTTTTGATTTAGGAGCCACAGACCATGTAGCAAGGGACAAAAGTTCCTTCATGGAATATCGTCGAATACCATGTGGAACTAAGTGGATCTATGTGGGAAATAATACAAAAGTTGAAGTTAAAGGCATTGGCACCTGCAAGTTGTGTATGCCTAGTGGTCAAATCTTGTATTTATATAATGTATTGTTTGTCCCGAAAATTCGACGAAATCTTGTTTCTGTACCTGTTCTTCTTAGTTGTGAGTTTATTATGTATTTCCATGGCACAATGGTTGAAGTTTTTTTAAATTCAATATATTATGGTTGTGGTAATTTGCAAAATGATTTAATAGTACTTGATATAGATTATGTTTCATGTAGCAAATTATAAAGTACCAGTTTTTCCCTCATTAATCCTTGTAGAAATTCCCATGAAGAAGATAATATATGGCTTATGATATTAGGTCATATAGGATAACATAGATTGGATAGATTAGCAAAAGAAAGCTTATTGGGCCAAGTTGCAAAAGTGAATCTATCAACTTGCAGTGTTCAAAAAATTGGCCTAGGCGGTCTCCAAGGGGGCAACGAGGCGCTAGGCAGTCGCTGGCTGTCGCGAATATGCCCTAGTCGGACCTCCTTGGCGCCGTCTTGTTTAATAAGCCAGCAACGGTGTCTAGGCTGCCCAATTTTTTGCTTTAAATATCAACCATTTTTTAGGGTTTTTCATTTCTTGTCTCTCAGTCATCTCCCTCTCTCATACTTCTTTCACCCCAAGGCCACCGCTACCTCAACGCCGCCGACACCTCACCGCCGTCATTGCTTTCAACTCCATCCTCGTCGCCAAGCTTCATCCTCATCGCTATCTCGTGCTCCTGGCAGCCTCAACGTCGTCATTGCTATCGCGTCCTCTCCATTAAGCTCCATCTTCGTCGTAACCCCATCTCTCTCTCTTTCTTTGGTTATTGCGTTTGGCCATTTCAATGTTCTTATTTTTTATTTTTATTTTATTTTTGTTTTCTATTTATATATTATAATATTACATATATATTTAGTTTCTATTCTTAATTATATATAATATATGTGTTTTTACATGATGAAGAAGATTGAAAACAAAAAATTATATGAGGTTATTAGTTATTTTATTGAAAATAACTTCTGTTTTCATTATATTATAAAACAAAAGTTATTTTGCTATTATATTATTTTAATTTGATTATTTTGCAGTTATGGCATGATATGTTATCGTTATTTTGAATATTAAGTGAGGTAATTGGTTATATATATATAGGTTAGGTTTCTATTGTAAGTTTCTTCGATTAAATTAAAAATGTTAGATGAGACTCGGAATACGGGAGCATCATCCAATGCAGCTTCAGTTCTTAAAACAAAGTCCAATGATATCGGATGGGAGTATGAAATGTTAATTGATCCGAAAAATATGGATAAAGTTAAATGTAAGTTGTGTGATAAAGTTATGTCTAGCGAAATTTATAGAGTAAAAGAACACATAGGCCACATTTCGGGAAATGTTTCTACATGTCCAAAATCTTCTCTGGATGATAAAACCAAATGCAAGAATGCTATTGCCAAGGGGAAGAGTAAGAAGAAGAATAAGAATGAGGAGGAAGATTTTATGAGATCTTCTGTTAATCTTTCTGAAGAGGGGAATGATGAAGATGAATTGCAAGAGTTAGGTAGCAAAAAAACGCCCTACACTATTGGCCCTATGGATAAGTTTGCAATCTCCATCAATTTTGAAACTTATTTGACTGGGGGAATGGTGAAAAGACAACAAAATATCAATGAAACACTCTTTTAAAAAAAAACACAGACTATTCGTGAGTATTGTGCTAGATGAGTGTACATACACCTATCAATGCTATAGATCATGATAGCTTCAAATTGTTTGTTGAGGCGGTCGATCAATTTGGCCAGGGCTGCAAGCCTCCCAATCAATACCAGTTGAGGGAATCGTTGTTAAAGGGAAAAGTGGATAGAACTAAAGAATTACTAAATAAGCATAAAGAAGAGTGGGCACGAAATGGGTGCTCCATTATAATAGATGCTTGGATAGATAGAAAAATGAGGAGCATCATGAACCTATGTGTTAATTCTAATGCAGGTACTGTTTTTTTGTCTTCCAGAAAGTTTTCAGACGAAGCACATACAAGTGAACTCATTTTGAGCATGTGGACAAGTGCATTGAGCAAGTTGGGCCACAAAATGTCATTCAAGTAGTAACAGACAATATTGCAAATAATATGTGAGCGGCAAAATTATTAAAGTTGAAGAGGACAAATATGTAGACATCATATGCTACTCACACCATCAATTTGATGCTTGAAAGTATAGGAAACCTATCGAGATTTAAAAAAAGTCATTGATCAGGCCAAGAGTTTGACAATCTTCATTTATGCACACCATAAGACTTTGTACTTAATGAGATCATTTACAAAGAAGAGGTATATTGTGAGACCGGGAGTCACTAGATTCGTTTCTTCTTTCCTTACTCTGCAAAGTTTGATTGAGAAAAAAACTCAAATGCAGACAATGTTTACCAGCTTTTAATGAGAGAAGTGCAAATGGTAAAAGACTGTTAAAGGGAAAGCAACATATGCTACTGTGATGAGCATTGCCTTTTGGAATGGTGTGAATTTATGCCTTAAGATTTTTGTACATTTGGTGAACGTGGTTCGAATTGTTGATGTAGATAAAAATCCTTCTATGGGCTTTTTATATAAAGAGATTAAGCATGCAAATGAAGCTATTAAGGAAGCCCTAAATAATCTTGGGAAGAACTATCGGCCTATTATAGACATTATTGAATCAAGAGAGAAAGATAGGCTAGATAGTCCACTACATTTTGTGGCTTACCTTTTTAATCCCTGCTACTTTTTTTGGGATATGGATATACAACTTGATCATGAAGTCATGGATAGATTTTTTAACTGTGTGGAGATGTTTTATGATGCCGATGGTAAATTGCAAAGTCATGTTGTAAATATTGAGTTGCCAAAATATACTCGTAAAGAGAGAGCTTTTGGAAAATCGTGGGCAGCTTAAGGGTGTGCAAAAAATGTTGACAATTATAATCCAGGTATAAAATCTTTTTCCTAGTTTCTATTGTGTATAAGTTTAATTACTTTATACTTGTTTAACCTATATATGCAGTTACATGGTGGATGACTTATGAAAATCAAACTCCAAACTTGTAACGGATGGCAAGAAGGATCCTCTCATTAACCAGTAGTTCATCTAGTTGTGAAAGAAATTGGAGTACTTTTGAATGGGTTAGTGTATATTTTAAAACATTTTTAATATTTTAATTTCATTATCCCTATTATTTATATTGATATTGCTTTTATTTTATTTATGTAGATACATACAAAGAAAAGAAATAGACTGGATGTGAATCGATTGAACAATTTAGTTTTTGTCTAATTTAATGCGAGATTGATGAACAAGCAAGAAAAGGATAAGGAAAGAAATGTTGATGTGCTACTGTTAGTAATACTAGTAATGTACAATGATGGATCGTTGAAGGAGGAGATGATGAAGAAGTTGAGCCTGGTATGGGGCTCACTTAGGAAATGGTTAGTGAAGCATCCGGAGCAAACGAGATGCTTCAACCTCGAAGAAGTTTTAGGATGAGAGATGTTCATAAAGATGATTTTCAATAAGAAGAAGAAGAATAAGATGAGTAAGACCTTAATGAATTTGATTTTGAGTCTGGTGATGATCGTGTTTTGGAAGAATATAGAGAGGAAGAAGTCCAATTAGATAGTTAGATACTTAGATTCTTCAGGTATGGTTTATGTTATATTATTGTTGCTTTTGTCTTATTGAACCTAGAACTGATCTATAACAATTTATTTTCTCATGCTTAATTCCATATTTCACTTGTCATTCCATTATTGTTGCATTATTGGTTTATGTTGCATTATTGATGCTTTTCAACTTTTGATTTAATTAAAAATAACATCAAATTTCATCAGTAAGTTAAAAAAAAAATAGTAGTTTTCCTAGGCCCTAGCCTCGTGCCTGACTAGTGCCTATCGCATTTTAGAACACTGTCAACTTGTGAAAATTGTTTGGTAGGAAAAATGGAAAGAAAACCATTTGGTAAAGCGATTAGAGCTGAAAATCCATTGCAATTAATTCACTTCGACATATGTGGTCCAATGACTATTGAGGCCAGGTATGGAGGTGTTTATTTCATCATTTTCATTGATGACTATACTCATTTTGGCTTTGTGAATTTGATTTCTCATAAGTTAGAAGCTTTATAGTGTTTCAAAAGATATTTGAACTTGATTGAAAATCAATTAAACAGAAAAGTTAAAGTATTAAGAATCGATAGAGGTCGTGAGTATTTGTTTGAATAATTTAAATTGTTATGTGATGAAAAGAAAATTGAGAGACAATATACCATTCCACATACTCCACAACAAAATGGTGTTGCGGAAAAAATAAATAGAACTATTCTAGAAATAGTTAGGTCAATGATGGAAGGGGGAAAGTTGTGAATCACCTTTTGGGGTGATACATTGTTGACTATGCCTATCTACTTAATTTAGTACCCTCCAAATTTGTACCTTCTACCTATTTGAGTTATGGATTGAAAGGAAACTTGATATATGTCACTTGAAACCCCAGGGATGTGCAGCTTATATTCATGATCCTTCTCACAAACTTGGAAAGTTTGGTCCAAGAGGAAAAAAGAGTATATTTGTAAGATACTTAACCCACTCAAGGAGATATGTCTTTATTGGTGATTAGTCAAGTGAGAGTATTACCGAGTTTGAATCTCGGGATACATTTTTCTTGGAAAATGAATTTCCTAGCAAGGGAGAAATAAATCAAAAGTTGTCTCTTTTTAAAACTGAGGATTAGGACGATTATATTGTTCAAAATCGTCTAATATATTTACCTAAAAATGTAACTAGGGAATCTGATCCAAGTTGGAACGAGACAAAAGTTCCTGAATCTACTTCACATGAACCTCAAATTAGAAAAAAGTAGTCGTGGACACATACCTCAACGTTGTTTCGATGTTGAAGGTGAAGTTTTTCTAATTACTCCACAAGATGAGGAATAACCTAATTTTGTCCAATAGGCTCTTTTTGGACCTGGTAAAGAAAAATGGCAAAAAGTAATGGAAGAAGAAATTAACTAAATGAAATCAAACCAAATTTGAACATTGGTTAACATTCCAAATGATCACAAGGCCATTGGAAATAAATGGGTTCTGAAAATCAAGCACAAAGCTGATGGATCAATTGAGAGATATAAGGCATGTCTAGTAGCCAAGGGGTATACTCAGCTGGAAGGAATTAACTATGAAGAAATATTTTCTTCTGTTGTAAAATTTAGCTATAAAAACCTTATCTTAGCAATAGTGACCAGTTTAGATTTGAAACAATATCAAATGGATGTAAAAATGACATTTCTAAATGGTGAACTGAAAAAGAAATTTTATACGGAACAACCCAAAGGTTTATAAAAGGGGGTCAAGAGCACAAAGTGTGCAGACTCATGAGATCCATTTATGGATTGAAATAATCTTCCATATAGTGTTACTTAAGATTTCATCAATCGATTATCTCATGTGATTTTCAAATGATTGATGAAGATCACTGTGTGTATGTCAAAAGATCTAACGATAAGTTTGTGATCTTATCTCTTTATGTTGGTGACATACTTTTAGCTAAGAATGATAAGGAGTGTCTTTTGAGTATCAAAGATTGGTTGTCCTCAATTTTGAGATGAAAGTTTTAAGTGAAGCAGCATATATTCTTGGTGTTAAGATCAAGAGAGATTGTTCAAAGAAGTTGTTAGCTCTCTCCTAAGAGCCATATATTCGAAAAATTCTTTACTGGTTTCAGATGCAAGATTACATGCCTGTAGATACTCGAATTGCTAAAGGCGAATGCTTAACTAGAAGGATGTGTCCTAAAACTCTTGAAGAAAAGGAACAAATGACTAGAGTTCCTTATTCTAATGCCATGGGTAGTCTTATGTATGCTATGATGTGTACAAGACCAGATATCTGTTATGTAGTTGGCAAGGTGAGTAAATATCAGTCAAACCCAGACCAACCCCATTGAAAAACTATAAAAAGGATAATGAGGTACCTGAATGGTACAGTGGATTATTCCTTTTATTATCAAGGAAAAGATCTGTGTCTTGGGGGATATACAGATGCTGACTGGGAATGAGATTTAAATGAAAGAAAATCTACCTCTAGATATAGTTTTTTACTTGGCAATAGAGCTATCTCATGGAGTAGCAAGAAACAAACTTGTGTAGCTATGTCTGCTATGGAAGCTGAGTTTGTAGCATTATCAATGGCAGTATAAGAAACTGTTTGATTGAAGAGGTTTTTGAACCATTTGGGAGTTGTGAATGACTTATCGACTGCTGTCATTGTAAATTTTGACAGTCAAGTTGCAATAGAATTCACTAGGGATCCCAAATATTTTCCAAAGACCAAACATATTGCACAAGATATAATTTTGTGAAAAATATTATTGCACAGAAGAATATGCGCTTGGAGTATATCTCTACACACAAAATGATAACAGATTCGTTTATAAAACCCATTCCAAGATATTTATTGCAAAGTCGTGTTAAATCCTTGGGAATGCGTAGATGTTAAATGTATTTTTTTTTTTTGTGAACATTGATATGTAATATAATTATTTTTCCCAATTTATGTCAATAAATGATTCATGTTATTTTGATTAATGCCAATTGTGTTTGATACACAAATTAGATAATGTCTACACACATATATACAATGCTAAGTGCAATGCTTTGTGCATATAACTGAGTGCAATAATTGAAGGTATGTCGGAAAGATGGTTGGTTTCCGACATAAGCAACCATATCTATGACTAAGTGATGCATAGATGAAATATAAGTTTTAAGTATATCACAAATGCAAGCTAATGAGAGCTCAAGCTTAAAACAAAATCACCTTGATGAGTTATCAAGATGAGACTATAAAGGGTAGCCAAAAGATAAAGATCCGTTTCTCACCTTACCTATTTAAGAATGTCAGGTGAGAGTCTTGTTTAACAAATATGTGAAAAGTAGAGTTGTGGACTCAAGTTAGATACTGAGTGTATTTGAACTATTATCTGTACAGTATTTATACAATGACAGACATGCACTCCATGGGAAAAAGGAGAATATTATTGTAGCACGTGTTTCATGCCACGTGTGCAAAGTTCAACCAAAATAGGGTAACAAAATATATGAATATTTTCTTTTAGTTGTGTGAGACTCTCGAGATCACAAAGATCTTGTAAAATACCCTTTTACCTTTAACTGTTTATTGAAGTTATGATTTGGTAGCAGCTACCTTGAAATGCTACTAAAGACCATGTATGACCCGGTTGGATGGAGCATTTCTGGAAAAAACGATTGAATTATGATGGAAAGATTTCAAATAGAAGGAAAGATTTATTTGAGTGTCACATTTAGATGTATTCATAAGTTGACTAATTATAATCATTCGTTGAATTATAATTGTGAATACATATTTTATTAAAAAAGTGTTAAATCAAATTGAGATATAAATATGAATAAATGTGACTTGATTGTTCTGGGGTATAGCATACAGATCTACTTCAATAATAGGTTTGCTATATATAACTAACAATTATATAGTAACGAGCTCTCAAAAAAAGAGTATACTGGTCACACGGTCTATTTGTCAGTATGGAACTCACAGAGAAATTAGATTATATGGGTATGTGAACTCATTATGTGCGAGTGGGAAATGAAGTAAATTCGAGTTGTGTACCTGGGTAGATCCGCCCATAATAGGTTCAGATCCGTTACTAGATTCAAATCCAAACCCAATTGTGGATCTGCAATCGTTGTGTGCAGTTGTAGAAGAAACAACCGCCAACGGCAGTTGAACGCTATTTCCACCATTCATGGTGGAAGTATGCAGTTTAATTTTTTCCAATTTGAAGTCTCTCGTACACCTATTTAGCAGTGAAAAACTGTCAAGAATTCCAACAACTAAAAATTTTGTGTGTGATTCTTAGGCTGTGGATACAAACGACATTCATTGTGATTTTGTTTAGACCAATAACTCAATTATTTTTTCTTATCTCCATTGTGCAACTAAGTAAGTCTAGTTTGATTTAATGTCTTTTTTGGTTTAGTTTTCCAACACCATCTCTTCCCACAATGGTGATCGGCGCAACCATCATTATCGTCGTTGTCGTCACTGCAATTGCAATTTTCATCGTCGAAGCATGAAGCTTCGTCGAAAAAGATGAATATGATGAAGCACATTGCAGTCAATTTGTCATCGGGCGAAGACGACTATTAATAATTTTTTTTTAAAATAGAGAATAAATTATTTATAATATAATAAATAATAAAACAAAGAGTGTAATTGGAGATAATTTAAGACTAGGCGCCGTGAAATTCATGTGAATTAGAGCCAACAAAAGGAGGAACGAGAAGGAAGCATATGCGAGGGCACCGATTGCATTTCATGTGAATTAGAGCCAACAAAAGGAGGAACGAGAAGGAAGCATATGCGAGGGCACCGATTGCATTCTACCAAAGCATGAACATGAGAACGTGTCTTGTATGTGTAAATAGAAAATGTTTTTAAGAAGTTTATAGCAAAAATTAAAGCAAATTCAGTGAGAAGCTCTGAGATATTATTATATGATGGAAGCTTTATAAAGAGTGTTTCATATTTATACTATTTTGTTTATAGTCAAATATTAAGGGTTGCCCTTGTCTTTCTCTCCCCTTTTCTCTCTCGGTTACACATGGGTTTACAATGAACCTACATGAACCAAATTTCAACACTTTTGGCGGAGTTCATCAAACTCCTATTAGCTGAAAATAGCTTACGACCACATATGTATTTTTTATTTCCTGAAATTTTGGGAGACAAAGATAGAAAAAAAAAAAAAAAGAGAGGTGGAAGAAAATTATAAAAATAAAATAATTTTTTTATTCTAAGAGAAATTTTTATAATTTCTCAATATAATAAGAGGGGTTACAATTGTGCCTAATCTCATTTGATATCCCTACAATTACCCTAAAGTTTAAATATGATTTGAAGCGTTCCCAAGTCCAAGATGGGGAGATGAAAATGCGCAAGTATTTGGGGGCATTTGATGGTTTAGTTTACTGACAAAAGCTGGTGGGAAGGCATGCATGGGCTCTTGTACGTTGTGGAATGGATATCAAGGTTTTAGTTTGTTCTTTGCTTTGGAAAGAATAAATTAAACGTTTCAACGAAGCTTCTTCTACGTTGAGGTTAAAACATCTAAAGGGTGGGAGTGGTACCATCCTATCTAATGTCCCAAAAATAAAGGTTAAAATATCTGAAGGGTGGGAGTGGTACCATCCTATCCTGTGTCCCAGAAACAAAGGTTAAAAAATCTGAAGGGTGGGAGTGGTACCATCCTATCCTGTGTCCCAAAAACAAAGGTTAAAAAATCTGAAGGGTGGGAGTGGTACCATCCTATCCTATGTCCCAAAAACAATATTTTATTTAAAGGACATTTAGGGCAGTGATCATATCATGGCATAATACCCATAAAAGAAATGAACTGAACCACTGCAGTTATCGAAACACCACCCCCCCCCCCCCCCCAATTAGTCTCTAAGATGCCCATAATTAGTAATAGAATACAACTTTCAAGACAAAAGGACTAATCAACGACGAAAATTGTCAAAGGAACCAAACCAGACGAACTGACTGTTAGAATTTGTTAGCCCCAAATCCATAACCCACCCCCACCCAGCATATCTGCTGGTAACTTGGAAACTGGAAAACCCACCGATGAGACGAAGACGAACCGATAGAAACCGGAGAACTCCACAATTCCAACGTACTCGTCGCATAAAAAACCAATTAAATTGAGGAAATCAATTGATGGATGACACTGTTAACATGCGTTGCAACGCCTATTGATTGATTACCCGAAGAGGAGACGGACGGTGATGGATCGGTGCGAGTTCCCAGGCGTAGGGGCCGGGTGGCCTTGGCGTCGCCGAAGCGACCAACGATACCCCACGATTTGATCCTCGGAATTGTCGTCGTAGTAGAAGACAACATAGAATTCCAAAACGTGCTAACATTGTTCTACAAAATATCATGTCATTATTTAATGGGAAAGATATTAGATGCAAAATTTTATGGTGGTCCTAACTTTTAAAGATAATTATTAAATTTTAATAAATGTATTTTATTTATATATAAATTATGTAACTGAAAATAATATATGTTAACTAAAAATAAGATAAATTATAATTTTATTCATTGTATTTTTTTTGTTGAGCAAATTTTAAATTTATAAAATTAAAATAAATTAATGAGGATCATCTGAATTTTCTGTTGACAAACAAATATGTTTGGGGAGTGAAATAAAGTATAATTCATTCACATTATATAAAAACATAACAAATTTAGGTTAAGTGTCAAATAAATATACGTATATAACACTAATTAAAATTATCCATATAAGTATAATTTTTATGAAATGTATATTTATTATATACATTATTATTAGGATTTTTAAGTATATGAAAAGTAATTGTCAAAGTTTACATTTCATATTTTTTGCTGAAGTCACTGCCAAATCCAAATTTGGTGAATCACACCCCAAAATCTTGCATTCAATGCTGCTCGTTATGGTCAAATTCAATGGTCAAAATTTTGGCAAAGATGAAAAAGGTCATGAATAATGGTGACCGATTTTTTCGAGGTCATTATTGTCATCTTCCTTCCCACAATGACTATTAACATAGAAGAAAAAAGAATAATCGATCAGAGAAGAGAAATATTAGTCAGATTCGATTGTAGTCATCGACGATCGAGATTGACTCTATGGAATAGCGTGTGGTTTGTGATTTTTTTTAGTTTTATTTATTTATTTGTGTATTAGATGAGTGATATTATATATTTAATTATTGATTTGTATATATATATAAATTTGATTATTGATTTATGTGTTTAATTATTAAATTATAGAATAAATAATAAAATTTATAATAATTAAAATTATATATAAAGTAAAATAAATAGAATTAAAATTTATTAATAAATAAATAAAATAGGAAAGATAATTGAGGGTGTTACTGGAGTAAATATGATTTTTGAAATAAAATTAAAATAAAAAATAAATGATTTATAATAATAATGTAATAGAAAGCGAAATAAGGAAGAGGGCTATAAATGGTTGGCAATATATCGGAGATATTATAGTTAGTTTAATTTGATGGAAAGGAAGGTTTAAAATAAGGGGAGAATATGAGAGCGATGGATGTGATGGGGAGCGACTTAGGCTGTCATGGCCTATGGCTAATTGATAGGGCACTGATGGCTTATCCCACTTTTGTTTGTACGAAGACACATTGTCCACATAAATTCCGACCCCTCCTTTTATATATAATATATATGTTCCCTCTCCATTTGTATTTACTTGATTGTTTATATATATACTTGGAGAGTTGAGTTGTATCTAATTATAGTAATGCAACTAATTAAAATATTATATTTATATTCCATGGTTTAGTTAAAAGTAACAGCAGCTATTTCCTGGCTTTTTGGGGGTAAAATGTCTCAAGTTCCACGGACAGTAAAAGGCCATGTTGTTTTTGCTATTCATGGCAATGGTAGCAAAAACAATTAATTATAATTTTAAGTCTCATAAATATATTAGATGAATGTATAGCAGAATTATAATACATGTGCGGAGATATAATATAATATATGATAGTGAAATTACTACTTATAGTAAGGGATTATTATTATTATGAAACATATTATTGCATCCCCAGGTTTCATTCTCAAGGGGACAGCTATTTGGTCACTTCTTTTGGGAAAATGTCACCAACTGCTGAGATAAAAGAGGGGAAAAAAAAGAAAGAGAAGCCTAGTTTTGGTTTTGCTATATAAGGGAAAGTGGACTTTCCTTTCTGGAACTTCAGATTCCAACTTATCTTTCTTTCTGGTTTTCTCTCTCCTCCAATTGGTGGCCTTTCGTGTGTATCACCCTCTCCTTCTCTCTCTCTCCCCAAGCAGGTGAAAAACTCTCTCACTCACACTCCGCCTCTCTTTCTCTTTCAGATCTGGACGCCGCCTTTCCGTCTAGGGTTTACACGTTCTTTCTGCTTCTTTTTTGTGTGCATCGGACGAGGTTGTGGTTAACTTTGTGGTGTTTGTGTTAGGGCGTGTAGCGAAGCCAGAATGGCGAGGGAGAAGATCAAGATCAGGAAAATCGACAACATCACAGCGAGGCAAGTGACTTTCTCCAAGAGGAGGCGAGGGATCTTCAAGAAAGCCGAAGAACTCGCCGTTCTTTGTGACGCTAATGTTGCGCTCATCATCTTCTCCGCCACGGGGAAGCTCTTCGAATACGCGAGCTCAAGGTACGTATATGTTCGTCGTCAGAATTCGTTTTATGTTTTTAATAATGTTTCTACCTAGCTACTCTAAATTATCAATGTATGTTTCCGTTAATTTCTTTTCATGTGCGTGCGCGTGCGTGCGTGCGTGTATGTATAATAGAAGGGGAAGGCTCCAGTTTCATGTTTCTGTGAGCAAAAATTAATCCTCGTGTCCCACGCTGAACTACTGTTTTCAATTTGAATATGTGTAGGTTTTTTTTGAAGGACAGTATACGGTTAGAAACCCTAGTAGATTCCCTAGATCTTCGATCTCGATACGTTCTTGATCACAGCGAAAGATGTCTTTTATGGTTGTTTATTTTGGAGTAGCAGCCAATGTGTTTGCTGGAATTACGCATGGTTTTATGAAACGGCTCAAGGCTTCTTCCAATACTCCATGAAATGCTTGAAGTAGGCACATAAACCTAATCATTTCTGCTTAAGTTTTGTTCTTAACATGTACTCATTCCTCGAAAGGTTGTTACCTCTGTGGGATTTGCTTCATTTCTCGATTGAATCCGGAGTTCATTTGAGTCCAATACTGCATAAATATAAGTTTAACTAATTTACCCTCTAAACAAAAGTGCATTAATCTATTTTCTAGTTAGTTTTAGTTCTATCCATCAATCAACATGTGTTCTAAGTTTATCCACCCTCTCATTTTGTCTAAATCTCCTTGATTTATAGTCTATGCAAATATTGGACATGCAAATTTGTATTACCAAGTTCCTGTTTGGTAAGTAAGTGAGCGTAGGATTATGGCATAGACCTTACCAACATACTCTTTTGAGGGGAAGTGTCCCAAATTACTATCTATCGAGGTGAGTTTTCAATCATAGGTACCATGTAATAATGGATTCTGGAAAGTATAACGAAGATAATATGAGCTCAATTCAATGCATTAACAGCATGAAATTTTCTTCTTTTGTTGTTAGTGGTTTTTAAACCATTGCATGTTATCACTGGCCGTGCTTTTTATGTATCAATAAACTCTCAACTGATAGTTATGGGGCGACACCAATCCATTGAATTCCTAGATCCGACCGAGACATAGATAAGATTCTGAATTGGGATTGAGTGTGAACTATTATGATCCCCTGACGATTCGTTTATTTGATGGATGAATAACCATCATCCTGTACTCGTTTTTCTGCTTTCCAACGGGAAGCTGCAAGTAGAAGTTATCTTGATTCAAAAACAATTGAAAGAGGACTAAATGTGGAATGGCATTGCGTGTAATCAAGGTTTTCAGATACAGAAAATGTGTTTGATGGTGATCCTTTGTGGTTGAGGGCGAAAAAAAAGAATTAATTCACATTATCACAGGTGACGTGAGTAGGTGATTATAAAAAACATTTGCCTCAAGAGGTTACAAAGACAATTCTTATGTTTTCTCACACGTACGGTTCCCTACGGTAACAATAATAATTTTTTTTAATTTTATTAGGTGGGGCTACTATATCTACTTTACAACTACTATAATTTTTTTCCATTGTTATATTCTCTATAAAGGCATTGCATCATATGCTATGTATATAATGTTTCCTATTAAGTTTTCTTTTATCGTGTTGTCTTTTTTGCTATAAATTTTTTCTAGTTTATCCACTCATCTTACAAGTGTTAATGTCATTTTTTTTTTCTCATATCTAAACCATTTTAATTAAGACTTCCTCATATTATCTTTAATGGGAGGCATATAATATATAATTTCAATTCTTAATTTATTATCGTATCTATATCACTTTTATGTGTTGGTGTTTAATTACCTAATATTTTGAATTATATAATAAAGATGGTCTCAAGTTATTTATGAGTAGCACTTTCACTTAAATTTAACACAAAGAAACTCGAGTCTTGTAGAAGTATATGCTTTTAGTAATATGACTTGCGCATATTATTAATTCCCTAAAATGGAAAGATTGTTGCACATTGAAATTGAAACTTATTAAAAAGAAAAGCAAAATGGTTGTTGCGAATTGAGACATACCATTCGCCACATGGATTTCTAGTTGAAAATGCGCATTTGAAATATTTTTTTCTTGAATTCACTTAGAGAAAAAAAAAGAAATTTATATTTCTTTGAAAATAATAACAAATTGGTTGGCAAGGTGAGGAACTTGAAAATTTTCGACTAGAATGAATATAATTGGACATAGCCTTCTCTCCGACGTGGGTAGTTTGGTAAGTAGCCTAGACCTTTTTATGAGAAACGTGATATTCTTAAGCAGTTTATGTTGGATTGCTTTTATCTTTCCAGACTGTGGATGGCCCGCCCCATTTTGGTGTTAGATAATGTTATTGTTTCTTCTCATGTCATTCATATTATGTTGCAATTTCGCTTGAAAATATATGCATTGAGTTCCATGAGCTGCGAGAGATCATGTGTGTGCATCATATGCATGCATAAAGAGTGAGACGATGCAGTCTAGTTGGCCCCTTGCATTTCTAAATTAGTTTTCCATTGAGTTTGGATAATTTTTCTGAACTCTTATTCACAGATTCTTGTTAATGCAAATCTGATTTTGCATATTTAGCATACGACATTTTAGGGTGAATTCTCATTCTAGTAGTGGAATTACTGTTATTTACCGGAGTTAACTTCTGATTTATTTATTCACTAGTCAATGAAGAGGCTAATGCCCCTATGACAAAGACTTGTAGCTGCTGGAATTATAAAAACCTTGGAGATCATATTGTTACATTTTGCTGACTTCATTCGGGACTGGGTTTGAGACTGAATGAAGCACGAGTAGCCATCTAGGATACACAAGTTAATAGTTTCATTTTTGTTCTCCAGAATTTTGAGAAAGGAACTATGATCTCATAATTCTTGATCCTTTAAAAGAAAGAAACCCGAGCGACTAAAATTCATATCCCATCTGTCAACCTGGTAGATTTAGTTGTCAATAAGATCAAGAAGCAAGTTACTCCTCGTATAAGACCTCGTGAGTTCTCTTGCAAATTGTATTGTCTTCGCGTCTCCTGCTATTGTCAACTTATGAGGAATTCAAGGATTTTTGAGAAGAAACAACTTTACAGACCTGAAAATAAGATGTGATTAAAATGATCTGTACATGTGAGTAGAAAACCAATAGGTACAAAATCTGCACTTAAAATGGAGAAGTTTCTAATCAAAGAGATAAAAGAAAAATAAAAAAAAAGATAAAAATTCCTTTAGATACATGCTTGTGTCACGGCCTCATGCGTGGAGCCTATGACCAGCTTTGATCCGAAGGAAGGTGCGGAGACCACGCCGATATCCGCAAGTCTACTACAGTGCCCCATATGGAAAGATAAGGTCATACATGTTGGATTGAATGGTTTTAATTAATAAATTTATGAAATTATTGTTTTTATGAAATCTGTTTTGAATATTGAAAAGGCTATTGTTTTTAAAAAACTGTTCTGGAATTTGAAAGGTTGTGTATTGAGTGTGGGTGTTTCAATGTGGAAAGCTGTTGCCAGTGGTATGTAGAAAGTTTAAACTTAATTTTGTTGAAGTCGTAGAGGTTAATCACATGCTTGGTTTTGATACAAGGAACGTTAAGTTAAGAGTCTTCTTGGGATGGGAAAAGTGGTTAGAAAATTATGAAACTATTTCATAATGTGTGTTTATTGAATACAATAAATTTATTTGGATAGAATATAGAATTATTATTTTTTTTTTGTCATTTCAATTATTGATGTTTAGATATTTATGTCATTTATCATTTATTTACCAACAATACCCTTTCTAGTCACAATTTTTGGATTTTTTATAAGGTGAAAATTGTCTTTTTATTTTATTAAATATCATTAAAATATTATAAAGTAATATAAAACAAACATTAAATGAACTTTTATCTGGATATATTCTAACCATTTAGCAAAGTCCGAATACAATAAATGTATGATATAGTCTATAAATATGGTTGTATTTGATAGGATGATGTAATGTTTAATTTGTAAGTTCTGCTCTTTACAAGTTCGTAACCAAACAATCACGCACAAGTGATTGGACAATCACACAAAACATGATTTTGAGAGTTTTGAGGAAATGAGTGATTGGACAATCACGTGCAACAATCACGCACAAGTTGGCATCCAATGTTTTAATGGAACTGTTTTGATGTCCCTATTGTTTAAAGCATCATGAAGTCCTGGGAAACTTATAGAAAGACTCATAATTGTATTTTGGGGAGCACCGTATTTTTTCGATAATTTCTTGATAAGAATAAGTGAGTGGTTATTTTGGTGATAATATGTGTTGAAAATTTATTTTCATGCATGATTGAAAAATTATTTTTTTATTATGTATTTGTTCTCAATTTTATTATTTGATACACACAAACAATAGTGTTTCTATGTAAACCAATTGAGAATGTGTTGAATTATGAAATTATTTTGAAAAACATGAAAAAATTTATTCATGGCGTTAGCGTGGTTATAAAATGCTAGGAAACCAACTAGGAAAACCAGAGATTGCTATGACAACTATAATTCAACTTCATATATGGTGCTAAAGATTTTAGTTTCTCAACAGGAGGGATAGAATTTGATTGACGGGTCACCCTACTAGGTGCTCAGGGGGTATGTTTGAAGTATAATCTTAGGCCTAATTCTCTATTGGTAGATATAGTGTTGCACTACCCATTGAGTTATATATTGATATTTTTGTTGAACATGCTAGAAAAGAGAGAGAACTCTCTTTAATAGTAGAACATTGTATGGGGTCTAGCCTCTTTCTATTGAAATTTATAGTAACTTATACAATAACTAAGGCTAAAATTAAGGTCTAAATGATAGCTAATTACATCTAATCACATGCTAATTGATTGATAATTACATTCTAATTGGCAGCTAATCCAACACTGCCCCCTAAGCTAGAGCATATAGGTCATATGCACTAAGCTTATTACAAATGAAACCAATACGAGGACCTCAAAGAGACTTAGTGAAGATGCCTGCTAGTTGATTGGTTGAATTGACAAAGCTAGTGGTAATACATTCGGATAAAATCTTTTCTTTGATGAAATGACAGTCAATTTCTCTGTGTTTGGTCTTATCATGGAAGACAAGATTTGAGGCTATATGCAAGGCAATTTGATTATCGCAAATTAACTTCATTTGTAATCTCGCCATATTTTAATTCTTGAAGCAATTGTTTCAGCCATATAAGTTCACATGTTGCCAAGGCCATAACACGATATTTTGTTTTGGCACTGGATCTAGCAACCACATCCTGCTTCTTACTCTTCCAAGATACCAAGTTGCCACAAATTAGATTACAGTACTCGAAAGTAAAGCTTCTATCTGAGGGAGATCTTGCCCAATCAGTATCGAAATATCCAATCACTTGAGTATGATCTTTATCTTCATATAACAATCTCTGACTTGGTGTGCCTTTAATATATCTGAGAATGTGAACAACAACATTCCAATGACTATCACATGGAGACTATAGAAACTGGCTAACCACACTAACAACAAAAGAGACATATGGTTGACTGATAGTGAGGTAGTTTAGCTTTTCGACAAGTTTGCGATATCTATTAGGGTCAAATAATAGCTCCCCCTTTCTTGATAAGAGCTTGATATTTGGGTCCATGTGAGTATCAATCGGTCTACAATCAAGCATGTTAGCCTTCTCAAGAATGTCCAAGGCTTATTTTCTTTATGAAATAACTATGCCGTTTTTGGACTGGGCCAAGAAAATATTTTAACTTACCCAAATCTTTAGTCTTTAGTTGAAGAATACTATCCTGATCACTTCCAATGATGACAATGTCATCCACATAAACCACTAGATAAATGCATCAACCATCTAATGAGTGGCGATCAAAAACAAAGTAGTCTACCTCATTGCGAATCATACCAAATTCCTAGAGAACTGTACTAAACTGTCCAAACTAAGCTCGTGGAGATTGTTTCAGCCTATAAAGAGAGTAGCAAAGTTTGTATACTAATCCAAACTCCCTCTGAGCAACAAAGCCAGACGGTTGCTCCATATAGACTTCTTCTTGAAGATCACCATGTAGAAAAACATTCTCAATATCCAGCTGATTGAGAGGCCAATGATTCATTGCAACAATATAAAAACAAATGGATAGAGGCGATCTTAGCCACCGGAGAAAAGGTGCCACTTTAATCCAACTCGAAAATTTGAGTGTAGCCTTTGGCAACCTGGCATGCCTTAAGGCGATCAACCTTCCCATTAAGACCAACCTTCATAGTATAGTCCCAACGACCGCCAACAGTAGATTTACCAGGAGGAAGAGAAACCAATTCTCAAGTGCCACTAGAATGTAGATCATACATCTCATCAACCATGGCTTTGCGCCACCCTGGATCTGAAAGTGCTTCACTGGTAGTTTGGGGACAATAATAGAAGATAAAGTTGACACAAAAGCATAATAGGGTGAAGCCAAGCAATGGTAGCTAAGGAAAGTATATATGGGGTAAGGGTTGCGAGTAGAGCGTATGGCTTTTCAAGTGGCAATGGGCTCAGGAGAAGGATCAACAACTGACTTAGAAGCAATTGGCTGGTCCAAGGTAGGCGAGGATGTCGGAGCATGAGGTGAGTCAGCAGGTTCTTTGTCGGCAATTGTAGGAGGATATGGATGATGATGATAAACCTGACAGGGACACTTAGGGATAGTAGGGGCAGTATTTGAGGAGGGAGAACAAAGGTAAGAAATAGGAAGAACCTTGAAAACTGGGTGACTCTCAACAGGAGAGGAGAGAGAAATGAGATGTCTCAAAAAAGGTAACATCAACAGGGATGAAATAACGTTATTTATTAGGAGAGTAACATCGATAGCCTTTCTGAAGGTGAGAGTAACCAAAGAAAATGCATTTGATAGCCTTGGTAGAAAGTTTGGGACAACTAGATGTCATGTCATGAACAAAACAAGAGTAACCAAAGACACGAAATGGAAGTAGATAAAGACTTTGAGCTGGGAAAAGGATGGAGTGAGGGACCTCATGCTGTAAGATAGAGGAAGGCATCTGGTTAGTGAGGTAATTTGTAGTGAGAACAGCATTAACCCATAAATGGAAAGAAGCATGACTATGCAATAAAAGAGTGCAAGTGGTTTCAATCAAATGACGATTTTTTACGCTTAGCAACTTCATTTTGTTGGGGTGTATAGGCATAGGAGAATTGATGTAAAATACCCCGAGAAGTCATGAAAGTAGTGAAATGAGCTGAAAAATATTCTCTAGCATTGTCATTGCAGAAGGCACGGATAGAAACATTAAATTGAGTTTGAATTTCAGCACACAAGTCCTTAAATATAGTAAATAACTTTGAGCAATTTTTCAGTACGAACATCCAAGTACATCGAAAGTATGAAAGTGACAAAGTACTGATAACCTAAAACAAAGGGAACATGACAGGGACCCCAAACATCACTATGGACAAGTTCATAAGGGGACATAACTTGATTATTAACACGCTTTGGAAATGAAATACGAGACTGTTTTCTAAGATGACACGACTCACAATTTAACGTGGAGACAGTAGAAAGACGTGAGACCATCTTTTGTAATTTGGATAGACTCGAATGTCTCGAATGATTATGAAGAGTAGGAGACTCGGTAGAAATGTAGGTTGCTAGTGAGGGTCTGTTGAGATAATAAAGTCTCTGCGACTAACGCCCGACACCAATCATTTGTCTCGCACCTCGGTCTTGCACAGTAACAGAATCAACAAAAAAGGTTATAGAACAATTAAGAGCACATGCTAATTTATTAATAGAAGCAAGATTAAAGGGGCTTCTGGGAACATATAAAATAGAATCTAAGGGTAACGAAGGAAGAGGTCGTGCTTGACGAATGCATGTAGCAGATGTTTCGGAACCATTGGCATGAGTAATAGTTGTTTGAAAGGAAGTAGAGAGACAAGAAAAAAGACTTCGGTTACTAGAGAGATGATCGATTGCACTAGAATCAAGAACCCATGGTCTAGGAGTGGTAGATTGAGTAACATAGGCAATAGAATTACTAGTGTGCACCACAAAGGCAATGGATGATGACGCAACCTGTTTAGAAGCCTGATATTGAAGGTAGTCCTCATAGTCACTTCTAGTCAAAACAAGTGATGGAGAAGAATGATTCTCAAAAGATTTTGTTGGGAAACTGGCAGCAATAGATTGAGCCACATAAGTAGCATTGCATGACGATCAACCATGCAGCTTGTGGCACCGTTCTCCAAGATGGCCCCACTTATGACAGAAATTGCATTTAGGATGATTACCTCGTTGTGAGTTATTGTCTCAATTGTTCCCTTGCTCTCCTCTACAAAAAGTTTGTGATGCCAAGACAAAGGAATTAACCTGAGAGCCATCAATGACTAAAGACAAGGAAGAAATCTGAAGAAGCCTAGTAAAAGCATCTTCTAGCGTCAGAATAGTGGGATTGGATAATATTTGATCTTGAACCAAAGCAAGGTCAGATCGAATGACAATCTATCCGAGAATTAGAAAGAACTTGTCTTGCTACCGCAACTGTTCTTTTGTAGTATTACCAACTGGTAACAACGAGTTGAACTCTTCCTTTAAAGATTCTAGGCGGCTAAGAAGTTCAGGCATATGCATATTTTATTGCTTCAAATGAACAATAGTGAAAACAACATAGTAAAAACGTTGGAAATCATTGGTGTGAAGAGATTGGCTTTTTTCCATACTTGAACACAAGTCTTGTATGCCTTGTAAATGACATATAGTTTTGGATCAATGGTCTGCCATAATATATTACAGAGAAGAGCATCAGACCCTCGTCTAGACTAAGTGTAGCACATCATTAATCGAGTCAAGCAACAATATTGTCTTTTCTCAGTGTGCCTCACCTTTGTTGGGCGCATTCCTTGCCTTGTGTTAGATCTAGGGTTTGACGGGAGGTCTCTTCTGTAATTGAGGAAGAATCGAGGAAGAGATGAAATTGGCAATAGAGAAGAAACTTGAGAATTAGAGAGAGAGAGAGACGGAGATAGAAGAATGTCACGAAGGCAGTCTGTTAAGAGTCGTTACTTTAAATTTTGCTCATAAACCTTTAAACAAATGTTCATTTCAGCTGTAGCCTTAGGCGCTAGGTGGTCCTGTAGGTTGGTTAGAATCAAGGTTGTTACACGGTTAAGGGAGAGGTCCCCACCTGTTAGGGGAATATATCCTCCAACGGCCTTATAAAGGTACCTTCCATGCGATGTAGAGGCATGAAAACAATCAAGAAGATTCTATTCTCTAGTTGGCCTCTCTCTTTCTCTCTCTTTCTCTTTGTTACTCCCGACTATCTCACTCTTTTCTCCCCTCTCTCAAATTCCTTGTTGTACTTCTTCTTTCTAACGACTCCATACCAAGTGGGGTTTTGAATTTCTTTCTCAATCCCCTCGGGATTGTGGTAAGGCTGTAGTAGTCATAATAGGGTTGTGATATATTGGTATCAAAGCTCTGTTCTGGCCAATGGGTGGAAAGGATAACTTATGGCAGAGGGAACGCGTATGAAGAACTTTGAAACGCAGCTGCAGCAAATTGGAGTGGTGGTCGCGGAATGTCAAAATAAGATGGAGCTATTGGAGTTGGGTACGACTCGGAACTAGGAGGCGATCCTTGCGCTGGATTGCCGGGTGGAGAACGCTATGGATGGAATGGAAAGGAGGTTGAAAGGGTCTATTACGTGGGTACGGGAGGAATTGGGTGCACAAATGCAATAGTACATGGCCATGTTAGGCCGACAACAACCGATAAGGCTAGCACCTGATTTTCCTTTGAGGGAAGGGATAGACCCTATCTTTCAGAGGGACAGGGTTGGTAGAGAGCTGGAGATACAAAAGGAGGAGATTAACCAAGGTGGCAGAGAAAAAGTAATACTGGGAAGGGGACCCAGGGGCCCGATGAACCATCAACCTCAGGGGTTTCCTCTCCCTAGGATGGAGATTCCAGTGTTCGAAGGGATTAACCCACGGTGGTGAACAAGGAAATGCGAAAGGCTATTCGAATGGCATAATATCCTAGAGCAGCAGAAGGTACCTCTAGCAACTGCCTACTTCAATGAGGAGGTTGATGCCCGGTATCAAGGAGTGATACAACTAAGGAGAAACCAGACGTGGGGGGAGTTCACAGAGGCTCTATGTGGGAGGTTTAGGGAAAGAAGTATGGTTGACATTGTGGAATAGTTCAACAAGCTCAAGCAACCGTGAAGTGTGGAGATGTATCAGAAACGTTTTGAGGAGCTGAGGTCTTACATGATTCAACACAACTCCTATCTATCTGAAGCCTACTTTGTGTTAAGTTACTTGTGTGGCCTCAATGATGAATTAAGACCAATGGTAAAGGTACTTAGACCCCAAACTATAGCTCAAGCATCGGAAGATGCCCAGTTATAGGAATTAGTAGTAGAAGCCTTGTTGAAGAAGCAAAGACAATAGACAAATGGGATGGTGGCAGGGACCCAAAATGGGAGGTATTTTATCCGGGAAGTAGGCAGGGTACTAGTGGGGTGAAGGGAATTGTTGGTTAAAGCACAGCACCCTCGGGAGATCAATTGAGGGAGCAAAGAAGGTTAGCAGGATTATGCTTCAGGTGTGGGAACAAGTACCACCCTGGCCAGCCCTGTAAGAGACAGATCCTGTTGCTAGAAGGGAATGAAGGTGGCGGCCAGGAGATTGAGGAAGAAGAAGATGGGGGCGACGAGGGGATAGAAGTCAATGGAGAAATATCCATCCATGCCTTGAAAGGAGTGGCCAATAATAAAATTATTAAGGTAGGAGGACAAGGCAAGGGCAGCAATTTGATGATCCTGATTGATAGTGGAAGTACCCACAGTTTTATTGATGAGAACACTATTAAAAGGATGAATTGTCAGTTGATGGGAACGCCTCCCTTGAGTGTAACAATGGCCAATGGCTAGAAGGTGTTAACCATCTCAGCCTGCAATGGGTTCTCATGAGAGATGCAAGGGGAGAAATTTGTAACTGATTTAAGGCTGCTACAGTTGGGAGGCTCCGATATGGTTCTGGGGGTGGATTGGATGAACGGTGTAAGCCCTATTAGGTTTGATTTTAACCGCATGGAAGTATCCTTCGAGAAGGTGGGCAAAAGAATGACCATCACGGGTGGAAGAGAAGAAGTTGGGATGTGTAAGCTGATGATTGGAAAAGGTTTGAGGAGAGTCATGAAGGGAAATGGGTTCAATGGGCACAACTCTTTTCAATAGTGGCCAAGGGAGACACACTCAAGGATCAAGGGGAGCTATGGCAAACTTACCTGACAATCAGCAACCGGGGAGACCCTCCTGATCAGGTAACACATTTGGCATTACTTGATGAACTATTGGTGAAATATGAGGACATCTTTGCAGAACCCAGATCTCTACCTCCTAACTGGCTATTTGACCACTCGATTAACTTCAAACCAAATACAGAACCAGCTAACATTAGAGCCTATCGATATCCACCTATCCAAAAGAATGAGATTGAAAGGATGGTTAGAGACATACTCCAACAATCCATTATCAAGCCAAGCCAAAGCCCCTTTGCTTCCCCTTGTTTAGTTGGTGAAAAAGAAGGATGGAACGTAGCGGTTTTGTGTAGACTATCGTCACTTGAATGTCATGACCCTATGAGCAATAAAAAGGTATTATTGTAATAGAATAAAATAGTTTGTTAGGGATATTTTAGCAAGTGGTTAGAAGCACACGGGAGCATGTGCTAGGCTATTAGAAGGCAAATATGCCTATAAAAGATTATTGTAATGGTTTGTTTTGTTATCCAAGAAATTAATGAACTGAAATATGTTTTTCTCCTCTTCCAAATTCTCTCCCCTTTCTTGATCTTCATCTCCCTCTTTTTCTGTTCTCTAATCTCCCTAACACTTCTTCTAATCTCTCCCTCATTCTTCCAATTTCCTCCTTAATTCCCTTCTGTTCTTCGCTTAGCTAAATCGGATTCTTTCGATTCCCAAATTGATCCTAGGTTAAGCCTTAGGATCATGACATTGAATTCCATCACAATC
Organism: Diospyros lotus; assembly: GCF_014633365.1. Classification (NCBI taxonomy): domain Eukaryota; kingdom Viridiplantae; phylum Streptophyta; class Magnoliopsida; order Ericales; family Ebenaceae; genus Diospyros; species Diospyros lotus. The sequence goes on along the minus strand of NC_068341.1, from coordinate 14,133,412 downwards.
AAGGATAAGTTTCCCATACCATTGGTGGAAGATCTTTTGGATGAACTCCACAATGCCAAATTTTTTTCCAAACTCGACTTGCGCTTGGGTTATCAACAAATTAGGATGAAACCCAAGGATACTCCAAAGACTGCATTCAAAACCCACCATGGCCACTTTTAATTTCTGGTAATGCCATTTGGGCTTACCAACGCCCCAGCTACCTTTCAATCACTCATGAACCGAATCTTTGAGCCCCCCTTACGGAAATTCATCCAAGTTTTCTTTGATGATATCCTTATCTATAGCTCCACCTTCGAACAACACCTGTTGCACTTACAAACCACCCTAGACATTCTTCGGTCCCACCAATTTTTCATTAAGAAATCCAAATGTGAGTTTGGTTAGGGATAGGTGGAGCATTTGGGGCACATAATCTCTAAGGGTAGGGTAAGCACCGACTTGCTCTTGATTTTTTTGCATACCCAATTCAATAGGATCTAGTTTGGATTCCATTTGCTTCGCTCAAGTGCCTTCAGCCATAACCACTGCATCGGCCAAGTCACCGGCTCTAATACCAAATGTCAATTATGGGATCTAACGGGAAGTCTCTTCCATAATTGAGGAAGAGATGAAATTGGAGGGAGAGAAGAAACTTGAGAGATAGAGAGATTGGAGAATAGGAGGGAAAAGATAAGTGGAGTAATCCTCATGATCCCCATTCTCATGTGCACTTCTTATTTATAGGAGAGTTAGTTACAGCTTTTAGAGAATTCATATAACAACTCTCGGGTAGGATCCCAAGTGGCCATGTGCACTTGGCTCTATTCACCTACATCACAACCTCTAATTACAAACATGTACCCCCCTCCAATCTTATACATCCAATTACAGTATTATCCTCGGGCTATGACACCTTGCCCCTTGCGCCTCGAACTCTAGGACCCCTTTGCGCCTTAGTGTACCTTGAACCTTTAATAATTATGCCTTGTGGTAAATCAAACAAAATCCATAATTTTTGGACATGTGAAAATGCATCTCATCATCAATAGCCTCTTCCAAAAAGCATCATCATTTGAGCTCATTGCTTCTGCAAAAATGTTATGATCATCCTCCACATGGAAAACACTATGTTTAGGATCAGATAAATTTGCACTAGATTCGTTCAAAATGCAATCATGTTTTCCTCTTCTTGCATGGATCTTCAAAGGCTTTGATTCCTTTCACTTCAACCTTTCTTGTTCCTTCACCCTTACAATTTCAGTTCTTAAGATAGATCGAAGAAGCATGAGCAAGATAACCCTATACTTAAGATGGATCGAAGCAGGCTTCTTCGCTTTCTAGATTTCACAAGGTATGATGTGATTGTTCTCTTTCTTTGAGACACATGATTTAGAACGGGACATGTCGCCAATAAGGCTTCAACCCGCAACCCTAAAGTAGAATCATAACTAAACAATATAGTAAGACCCATACTCAAAATTTTTTCCTTTCAGCCAATGGTTTTGTTGAGATGTACTTACCGCAAAAGATAAATTCCATTATTAGGTAAAACATTTAGTAGTGATGGGTTCCCTTATTCCTTTTCACGAGTTTGAATGAAGACCTTTGATCGCCGCATTTTCTCAACTTCAGCTTGTCATGTTTTGAAAGAATCAACAACTTCATCTTTTGTTTGAATAAGATATTCATGAACATGTATAGAGATACATCATCAATGAAGTTAATAAGGCTTTCCACCTCTTGAAAGAATACTAGTCATTTCTCAAGGAATATTATTAGTTTAATTAAGTTTGTTGGAATATCTAAAAACCCTTCTGATTGGTGTGTTGGTCAGTGAGTATTTACTATATGGAAAGCATTTTTTATTATTACTGGGCCATAATCAGATATTATTCGTTTCTTCAACACAAGTTCTGTGGTGTTTAAACGGGCATGACCAAGTTCACCATGTCAAATATCAATAGGTTCAATGATATAAGCAAATCTCTCACTCACCTGGTACTCTTAATCACCCCCTCTTTAGTAGTCAGTCTCTCAATCACCACTCACTATCGGCTAACCCTCCATGGTGAACCTTCGGCACCCTTTCCCCAAACCCCCTATTTTTCCATCCCGCGTCTCCATCGTGCTTCTCCTTTGATATGCCTCTCTTCATCGCATTTGAAGGGAAAGATCAAGCTCTCCAACCTCAATTTCTTAGTTTTTGTGTGGGCAAAACCTAATGAAGAATGTGAAGAGGAAGTTAGACTCAACAGGGCATAATCTGAGCCCTGGGACCGTGTATTTTGATCTTGTATCTTCTTGGCCATGCTTTGTTTTTTTGTTGTTATGTAGTTGTAGTGTCTTATGTTCTAGTTTGTTTATTCTTTCTGTAAGAACCCGTGTCTTTTGGTGTGCCCCCTTGTTCTTTATCTTGAGGGTCTAGATTGTTGGAGTTGGTGTGACTCCTTCGCTCAATCTCACTCTTAATCACTTGTGTGTGATGGTGTTGCAGGAGAGAATGGGTGGAGAGGAACTGACCTTCTTTTACTTTCTAGGTGATTATCCACAAAGACTGAATGCAAGCATATTTATAGATGAAAAATGCATATAAAACTAAGTGTAGAAATTGAAGTCTCCTCTGATCTCCTTTCTTGAGATGCAAAGTCTTCATAGAAATTGCAAAGTCCACCTCTTTTTTGTCTTCAATGAGATTGCTTATCTTCCAAGGATCTTATCTTTTCTTCTTCACTCCAGATTCTTCACTTTTGGGTTTGTGTGTTGACGTGTACAAGTTTAACACTCAACATAGATTTGGGAGGCTTGTTGCTCGCCCTTGCATTGGCTACGGTCCTTTTGGTCACCTTTCATTTCTTCATTGGGATCGCAAAGCTAATTTTTTTAGGCCCTTTACCTTGCGATGGTTCTTTGGCCATATCTGCTAGTTCCAAATCCACCCAGGTTGTGGTAATCTTTTCTAGGGTGCTTCTTTTGCTTCTTTTGTTAGTTGGAGGTCTTGCGTCGATCAGTTTTTTTTTTTTAATGTCTATTTGGCCTTCTTGTATGCCTGGCAGTGGTCTTTGTGGGTTTTTGCTTGGCTCCGGCTTTAATGTATTTCTGTATGAAAAGAAAAAAGAAACTAGTGTCAAAATCTCTTATTGAGAGGTGTGATAACACTTCTTGATGATTGTTAGAGCCTTCCCCTATACAAGGGCCATCAACCCTATCTCTGGGATTCAACTTAGCTCAGGTTTGATATCATTTTCTTACAATTTTGCACTAAATTATGGAAATCAGGCATCTCTCAATGGCTGATCTTGATGCCCAATATCTAATAAGTAGTTTTAGATATTTTCAGTATGCTAGTATTTTACGGCAAATCGTTTAGACATTCAGTTTATGAATGTCTTTTTGGATTTCTTCCTAATTTAGAATGTATGTCTCTTGGATGCCCAAGCCTATTGGGTTCCCAACTCATTAATTTAAACTAATTACTTGGTTTAAATTTTACATACGTCAAAATAACAGTACATTTGGGGACTGGTTGCATGCTTACTCGGCTGAATCGTAATATTGAGGTTGATGATGCAGTAAAGTTTACATTTTGCGGCATGGCTATTTTCTTTTTGCCATCGTATTATTTTTAACGTTAATTGGAAATCAATTGTAATATCAGAGTCCTTGAATCGAACCATAAACTTTGCTTAATGTAAATCAATTATGTTATGTTGCGGAAAGCTGTTAATAGCGTCTTAAATTATATAAAGACAATTGGGTTTTAGGCTGTTAACTGGAAATGGACAATCTCTAGGTACTGAGATGGTTTTTACGTTGTGCTGAACAACTCTACATCAGTAGTAGGTTTCATCACCCCTTGATTCTGATACTTGAAATATTTATGTTCATTTGTTGGCAACTTGTTTGTTGGCAACTTGGGGAGTAAATGCAAGTCCATAAGGTTGTCCAAATCATTAAGGCATTTCCACGTTTGGAATAAAACAAAAGTTTTCTGATTCAAAATTGTTGTGGTAATTGATTATTAAACATATATCTATGCCCCTATATTCCGAACGCGTACATGTTATATTCTCCTTGTCCCGTCCCATGATTCTGCGGACAAAATTACATTATGAAAGTAAATGTAGTATTTCAAGAACGTTAAGAGTGATTAATTTCATATCTTCTGTTGTTATGAAATTCAGTTTGATTTTTTATTTTTTTGCTCTTATTTTGATTTTCAGTTTCTATCCTGCTTTGAGAGTTCAAATCTCTGTTGGCTTCTCTTTGTAATGCCATTGAGAAATTAAGACTGCGTTCTCTTTACTTTTCAATTTTTAGTTTTGAGTTTTGAATTCATTTTCAGTTTGAAAACATGTTCTTTTTGTCATTTTGAAAAACTAATTTTTAAAATAGAAAATTAGAAAACGCGTTTTCTTTTAAATTTTGAAAAAAAAAATTAATGATATTTTATTTAATAAATTTGATTATTAAGTAAATTATAAATATTTAATGTTAATATATTATTAAAATATATATATATATTTTAAAGTTAATGAATTTTATAATATTTTTTCCCATTACAATAATAAAATATGAATAAATAAATATGTTTTGAGTTTTGAGTTTGTTTTAGATGAAAACACTCAAAACAACTTTTTGATATTTTGAGTTTTCTTTACAATTTTTTTTTTTGTTTTCAAAAATTCATTTTTAAAAACAGCAAAGAGAACGCTTTTTCCTTATTTTAGAAAATTAAAAATTAAAAATAACTTGAAAACAGTAAAGAGAACGCAATCTAAGTTTTGAGAATTCTTTTCTTCTTTTTTTCTGTCTGGTTTCATCTTACAACTAGAATGGCCAGTAGTTTCTTAAATTTTTTATGCATTAGTAGTACTGCGTACAACCTCTAATTTCATTATGAGTATTTGTCACCATACCCTATACATTAATCTTCAATCCCAAAAAATACCTTTGCTTGGACCAAATTTTTGTTGTCTAGTTTCAGTTTGTGTACGTTCTTATTTCAGTTGCAGCAAAATCTTTTACTTGTTTAGTTATTTTATCCAATGGTCTATGAAATTATTTGCTTATTCTTTGCAGAGATATTGACTGTTTAATGTGCCTTCTTTTAGAGCGACTAGAAAGGCAGCATAATAATTGATTCAATACTAAATTTGTCAATTGTTTTTTGTGCCTTGAAGCATGAAGGATATACTTGGAAAGTACTCACTGCATTCAAATAAGATTGAGAGCAAGGACCAACCTACTCTTGAACTGCAGGTACCAATGTTTTAACAGTTCTTTCTTTCATATCGGTTGTTTTCTTATGGCATTTTAAATGGGTTTATCATTTGCTTAAGAAAATAAAAAAAAAATGTTATCATAAAGATGAATTCAAACTCTCTTTAAGTTTGGGGGTTTATAATTAATTGATATTTTCGAGAACCTGTTTTTGTTGATGCTTAGGATCGGGGAGTTTCGATGAAAACCATGCAATATTCCATTGATTTCTATTTTTTAAGGCCTACTAACTGTAATCTGTGAATGATGAAGATTCAATTTTGACCCCTAATTCTTCCAGCTAGAGAATAACAATCTTGTGAGATTGAACAAGGAAGTCTCAGAAAAGACCAATCAGCTGAGGTATCTATTAGTGATCATAGTTAGAGAAAAACTCAGATTCACAATCTAAAAACTGCTTCAATAACAATGAAACAATCCACATGCTTTTCAGGCAGATGAGGGGCGAGGACCTTCAAGGTTTAAATTTGGAAGAATTACAGCGCTTAGAGCAAGCACTTGAAGCTGGACTAAGCCGTGTCCTTCACACGAAGGTCTTAATTTCCTTCATTTTTTCCTTCCAATTTTGGTTTTAACCGAAGCTGCTGGATTAATTCACATTAACGTGCGATGTATGGATCATTTCAGGGCGAACGAATCATGAACGAAATTTCCACCCTTAAAAGGAAGGTCTGGAATAGGCCATCCGTGTATCTGATTTTCCTTTTGTTTCAATGGTTTGTAAGATGACACATAACTCGATTCCCTCTTAATCTGTACCTGCAGGGTGATCAGTTGATGGAAGAGAACCAGCAACTGAAACAGAAAGTAAATATGAATCTTCATTACATCACTTTTCTTTCATTAATGGGTTCGGTACTGATATTTTGGACTGCAGATAATCATTCTTTCCAAAGAAAAGAGGCCAGTTGCCAATGTTGCCATTGAATGGGAAAACAATTCGATCCCTGAAGAAGGCCAGTCCTCGGAATCTGTCACTAACGTCTGTAGCTGCAGTAGTGCACCGCCTCCAGAAGACTATTGCTCTGATACATTTTTGAAGCTCGGGTAAGCTTAGCATTTGGCAGAATACATCTTCCCATGCCACGATTGCTTTGTTATCTCCGAACAGCATGTTAGGTCTTTTATCCTACCTTATAAAGTCAGTTATATGATTTTCGGCTCATCAATTATTTTTATTTTATATATGCTACCCTTGTATCTCCTGTCATTCCTATCTGAGTTTTCTCTTCCTGCGCATATTTTAGTAACGCATCTCCCATTGGAACGATTGCTTTCTAATCTTCGGATTTTAAGCTAATCAGAGCTGCATGCATATGCATCTCCTATGCAATAAGGCATGAGCTCGAAACTCTCAAATCAAATGTTGAATGAACTTCTGTTGCAGCTCCAAAGAGAGTTTTAATGGGAGGAATCGCGTAACACAAATAAAATTTTACTTCTTCCAACTTTTACATTTTTAACATTTGAATGTTAGATAACTACTTTAATTTATATTTGATTAAGATTGTGTTTTTCATATAAAAACCAATCTGATTGTGAACATGTGAGTAAGATAGGTTTAGGAGATTTATTTCTATTAGAGTTGTGAGTGACAACCATTAATTCAGTTGTTGATGAGCCAGAGATGATGTGTGGCTAAATTGTTGTAGTTGTGCGACTTGAGTGTGAGAGAATCCCTCAACCAGATAAGTAGGGACTTCATGGTGTGCAACTAGTTATTTGGGAAGGAGAGAATGGCGAGTGTGTTCCTGAATTCGATAACTGAGTTCCTAGAATGTGAGTGACAAATTATTTGGAATTGGGATGTTCATGGAAGATTTTGTAATTTTTACGTGCAAAATTATTAATTAGTGAATTATTCTCTTGTAATGAGATTGCAGGCGAAGATCTGTTAAAGACGGGCCATTTTGTGTATTATGATTTTTCTTAATTTTTGTGTGATTTAACCTCAAATGGTATCATTTTGGTGCATTCCCATAAAGGTACCTGTAATATTTTCCAGTCAACGCCTTATAATCGAGGTCGGCTTCCTCAATGCAGGCTGCCTTATAACTAGCTGTAATTGGAAGGAGATGGAAGGTATCCATAGTGTAAGAGGATATGCCCCCAGGATTGAGGTGTGGTAGTGTTCACTCTTTTTGGAGTTGTAACAGTAAATCACAGTGCAAGTGATGATTTGCATTGTATGTACTGCTTCGTCACATTATTAAGGGATATATATAAATATATATATATAGCTGTTATTAGTTACTTCCCATTTGGTTGTGAATGCAATGCATACAAAATTGTATTACTTTCACTCAACTTGGGATTGGCCACTTGATTGATATTTTGAAGCTTTTTGAAGTGTAATATTAAGTTTCTTTAGTTTTATGATTAACATTCAAATGCCACTAAAAAAACCTGGCATATCATTATTGTATGCACTATGCGTACAATTTAACCGATAGTAGCTTTAATTGTCAATTGTTAAACTTAATTGAATTTAGTAGTATTGGCGTTAGTCGTACTTTCTACGAGTTAACTTAGTGGCAGAGCTATAACTTGGGGATGGGGGCACAATTGACAATTTTCTTTTACTGTAGAATCGCATATTTTCAAAACGATGATTAAGGTATGGGTGGAATTGCAAGATCTTCCTACTTTTTTTTTTTTTTTTTTTTTTTATGTTTGTGTCAAAAGTTGTAGTGAAAGCCTTGACGAGGTGTCATTGTTAAATAATACTCTCCACTCTTTTTGGTCGCTCAATAGTGAAGAGTTATTTCTTTACTCTCTGCAAATCCATACTTTGCGTTTGATTTCTCATATGTGTAGCCCAGCAAAATAAAGAATTTGATTTATTAGCACGTGTTTGCAAAGTTCGATACGAAGTAATGGCCATGTTGATGTTGGGCATGCATGCTTATTCTATAGTAAAGATATGGGGAAAATTGTTTCTTCGAGAAGAGAACGGCCAAGGTAGGTTAGTAGGTGAAGTGTTATATATAATATAATAGCTTACAAACAGGTATGTTTAGAGAGAGAGAGAGGGAGAGAGGTGCTGAAAAAAATGGAGGGGGTTGAAAACTCTACGGTGTTGTTGTGTTGCTCATTAATTTACACGATTTTTTCAAAACTTGTAAGGTTGATGAGCTTAATTACAAGACAATTTTAGCAGAGTGGGCATTTAAGGCTTACATGGCCCGATGGAACAAAATGGCTTGAGTGGCGGAAATTAAATTACCAAAATGGTTAAATTGTTAAGCATGTTTTCAAGCTCAAATTTGTATCAGAACTTTCAAACTGTCAATGTTTTGTTACATGGAACAGGCCACCAAATTTCGTATAAAATTCGAGGATTTCGAGTGATTGAAAATGCGCTAATAACTAAAAAAATTCCCAATTATATAACAACCAACTCTTAAGAATTATTTCAAATATACCTGTATTTTTAAACACATGTATTAATTTTATAATATCATTAGAAAAAACTAGATTGACTTTTTTATTTGTTTTGAACACATGTTCTCAGTTATTAAAATTATTATTTTTATGTATTTAAGCTTCAATTCTGTTCTAATTACATATACATGTATGTGGTATATATGTATATATAGGATATGGTAACGTGTATAACAATGTTATACAAACAAAATTTTCATATCTAATTGTATTACTCATAAATAATTATACACGTAGAGTGGAACATAATTATAAAACTACAACTTTACACTATTATAAATACATGTTTTGCCTAGAAATTTCCTTGGCACAAAGTAGCATAGACTACCTACTCTTTTTATTTATTTAAAAGTGAAAAATATTAAAATGAGTCACTCAATTATCGAACTTTTAGAATTAAGAATCTTACTCTTTAACCAATTGTATCAACATTTTTGTCTTTAAATACTATTATAAATTAAACATATATATATTTATACATATATTTATAGATATGTGTTTATATAAGTAAATATACAAAGTACATATATATAAAAAATAATCTAGTACTTGATAACATGTAATAACAAGGAAAAGAAGTTAGTTTGAAGTTTTTCTTTTCTTTTCTTTTTATTAAATAAAAAATATATTATAAAAAAAATGCAAGAATAATTACAAAAGAACATCTGGGCAGACCCCGCAAAGGATACACAGAAACAAACGCACACACTCACATTATAAAAGAAACTACTATCGCTTCAAACATGCGATACAAAATATGGGATACCGATGCAAAATATGGGATACCAACCGCACATGAGAGAACATGGGAATATATTTGATGAACCAAACAAGGATGACAATAACTGTGGAAAGCGAAGTTTGGCCCACGATAGGCCTCCATCAAGTCTAAATGAACACATTCATCGAAGCCTACACCATTCGTCTGGAAAATATGATACATGTGAAATTTGAACCTTATGATTATAGTAACATATGAGCTTTGTAAGGAGGAGGAAATGGACAAGTGACACTGTTGCCTGAGACCTTGCACAAAAACCACACTCACAAGCAAGAGAATTAGTAGCATATAAAAAACATTCGAGCAGTGAAAAGCACTAGTTGAAACACGAAGGCAAAAGCCACCAAAAATGGGCAAAGGCCAAACCTTGCAATAAGCGAGGGAAGTGTATAGAAGACGGACAAGTCCAAACATTGATTTGGATTTGATAAGTAATTTGAGCGGGGGAACATTCACTATCCCAAAAATATCAGTTGTTACGTTATTACCACTAGAAATAAACAGTCGCTTGCAAGGAAAGCCGAGCAGCCATATTCCACAACGATTTTCCACACCACCTATGGGCGGCCCAAAAAATCCCCCTCGCCCAATTCCTCCAATGCCATCTAAATTTAACATGATGCCTTAATTGGCACACAACCTTCTTAGAGAAGGAGCAATCAAAAAACAAATGGGTGTGGCATTTAGATGCGCTCCTACAAAAGTTGCATCTATTAGGGAATGGTAAAAAAATGTTGAGTCGTTCAAAAGTGGATAGATGCTCACGAATCGCCAACCAAAGGATAAATGCATACGAGGGGACCCTTGAGCTATGCCAAATAAGGTGAAACCAAGGAACTCTACTACGATTAATTTGAAGAGCCCTCACTACTAATCGCACTATAAAAACACCATTAGACGCAAGGAGCCACCTCAGGAGATCAGGAGAATTAATTCAAGGTTGACTCAACATGAATGAGAGAATGAGCTGAAGAGCCTGGGAGGGAACTGACACAAGCCAGTTCCAGGCAGCATCAACAATAATATCACACCCCTTAGTAGTGGAGGAGATGGAAAGTGGACGCGTAAAGTAATCCACCAACACACCCAAGGGTTGCCAATTATCATACCATAAAAAAATCCTGGTACCATTTTCCACATTCCAACTAAATAACTGACGCACCTTACCCCTAATCTGGAGCCCTAATCTGGAGAAGCTTGCACTAGTACCAAGGGCAGGAATAGGGAGTAACCAGAAGCAAGAATCCTTGATCTAGAATGAATAAATGCATTGAATCCAAAGGGATTCAGAGGAAGCAAGCATTGAGACGCCATATGAGTTTAGTGACTAGGGCTTTATTCCACAAATACAATGGTTGAAGAAACAACCAAACCCTGATCTTTAGGGCAACAAATATCATTCCAAACAGCCTTGGCCTTATGAGTGGATAGCTCCGAGCCACTCCAAAGAAAAGCACAAGCAATTTGCTCTAGCTCTTTAATAACTTTTTTTGAGAGAATAAAAATTGATGCCCAATAGACATGGATTGTGGAGAGAACATAATAGACTAAC